>NC_032019.1:17635890-17650172 GCF_001865875.1 Lupinus angustifolius | reverse complement strand
TTCCGTATTATGCTACCTACCAAGAATACTTCTCTAAGTAATAAATGGGGAGAAGATAAAGGGAAGAACAATGAAAGGGGGAGCAACGCATTTTGAATGTCAAAACATTGATCATATCATCAAGCTTTTCATCGAACAAGTGGTAATCTTTACTTATGACCAAA
Organism: Lupinus angustifolius; assembly: GCF_001865875.1. Lineage (NCBI taxonomy): Eukaryota > Viridiplantae > Streptophyta > Magnoliopsida > Fabales > Fabaceae > Lupinus > Lupinus angustifolius. The sequence continues at coordinate 17,650,008 of NC_032019.1, read as the reverse complement.
GGGTAAGTAAGGTAAGTCTATTAACAAGGTTACAAAATTAATTCTTGATATTGAGTACACTTGAACTAAAAAGTATATGTTATTGTTATACTCAATTCATAACATGTGATATCATAGTATTTTGTAACTATGTTGAACCTTGCTAATTATGTTAAATGGAATTTGTTTTTGCGTGAATCTTGAACATGTCTTAATTGTGTATTATAATTGAATGATTGAAATATGCTTTAAAATGAAAATACCCAACAAGTGCTAACAAGTGGTGCTAACAAATTGCATACATATATGTTTAATCCGTCCATGCCTAAACTGTTTACATAATGGATATGGCATGCAAAATTTGTCTATATTCAGTTTTAGAGTAAGAAATCAGTGCATTTATTTAAGTTTCTCAAACTGGTTAATGATTATGCTAATAATTAATCATTCAATTACAGTTTTTCAAAATAAATTGTGATATCTCTTCTTACTTTTGACTATGTTAATTAGTTGTTCCTTTTGATAATGTCAAAAGGGGGAGAAAGGTTGCTTGTTGTGTTTGATGTATTTGCAGGTTGTAAAATAGCTTCCATAGTAATCATTGCTTACATAAGGGGGAGATCAAGCGCTTCAACTTTGAATTCACAACCGCTATGCAAATGTACAACATCGTCAAGCTATTTCATCAAACTTAATGTGGTGTTTGTCATCATAAAAAAGGGGGAGGTAGAAAGTGCAAAGTGTCAAGGATTGCACTAGCAATGTTTTGCCGATATTTTGATGAAGACAAGGAGTTAGTAAAAGCTTAAAGATGTCTCAACAATCAACATGCCTATAACTCAATGGCCATATCTAGACTAGGTTATATCAATAGAGTTATATATCTAAGTAGTCTGGGATGTGTGCCTTAGTTAGTGAGTTTGGGTTAGGTAAACCTAGATACAAGTCTCACAAGCCATTAATATTGACAGATCATATTCATGAGGCATATCATCTAGTCTAGTACATGTTCATGCATTAATCATACATGTTATATGTGCATATTAGGCTTCACATAATTCCTAAAACATGTATAGGTGTCAAGCATAATATATAAGTAGTTTACCATTTAATCATGTATTGATATATTTTGGTTAATCGATTAACGTGGAGTCTTAATCGATTAACGTGTCTGTTTTCTGTTTTAACTGTGTAACTGAAAATAACGGTTTGTGGAGCCAAATCCGTTTTGTATAAATTCTGGTAAATTGTAGAAACGTGTAGCAATTGTATATAATTATTAGAAACTATTAGAGATCATATTGTTAAGAGAGATGCATGTCTGATAAAGAGAGATTAACATGCTTGGTTGATATTGTTCATGATGTATTGCAAGTGGTTTTAATGTGCTAAATCTCATTCATTCTTTCTTGCATGTTCATGCATTCTATTTAGAGATTTTTGAGAAAGATTATGCATTATTTGTTTTGTGTATTAACTCGCATACATTCATGATGGCTTGTGTTACTTGTGTGTCAGTTAATCATTGAGTTTTCATTATTGTAAGATCCGAGTATTAAGTACTCATTCATAACTCAAAGTGTTGTAATTCAAGTATTAGGAAAATCCTAGCTGCGGTTAGGTAAGATGTTCCTAACGAAGACTTGGAGGTCTTGGGATAAAGGGCGTTGGCTTGGCTGGGGCTGAATCGGGGTAAGAAAGGTTTTCTTGGGAGGCGGTTTTAGGAAAGGTCAAACCAAGGGTGACAAAGTGCTTTGGGTTCCAAGAAAGGAGCGTTCGAGTGTTATAATTGAATTGGTGTATGTAACAATACAAGGTTTTGAATTTAGTGAAGAGGAAAATCTCCCAAGATCGGAAGGGGAGGCATGGATGTAGTTTGCAAGTGGACCCGCAAACGAACCAGGATAAAAATCCTAGTTGTGCAAGTTGTTCTCTCTCAATCTCTTTTATAATTCAAGTTGTTCTCTCTCAATCTCTTTTATAATTCAAGTTGTTTTAATTCTTATATTAAGCTGATATTTTGCATACTACTACTTTGCCGTATCCTTGTTAATTGTGCATAAATATATATGTTGTATCTCTGCTTGTTTGCTGGTAACTAATTGTGCAAGAAGCCAATCTACCAATTTTGTCTCTGATACGTTTTAATCGATTAAGCGCACTAGTTCATCGATTACCTGGGTTGTTTTCCAGAACCGAATTTTTTATGCGAGAAGCGGTAATTGATAATCGCTACACCTATCCCCCCCTCTAGGTGTGTCTAGACCACTGATACCTAACACCACGGTCTTCCCAAAGTGTAAATACACTTTACACCCAAGCTAGGGCTATTTCCTAAGCAATAAATTAATAAAAAACAGTCACAATTTATGTTTGTCTCTCGCCCAAGCGAGAGACAGTCGCTCAAGCGACCAATTCAGGAAATGAGACTCCATTCCCTACACTGCTCTCGCTCAAGCAAAAAATCCACCAAACCCTGGTCAATGTCACCCTCTGTGTCTCGCCCAGTGGAGGTACTGTCGCCCTAAACAGGCCAAACGACAGTCTGGCCCTCGCCTAGGCGAGAACCACTCGCCTAAGCAACAATTGGGAGCCTAATTCACTGTTTCTCCCTCGCCCGGGCGACGCTGGCTCGCCTAGGTGAGGGCAGTCCAGTTGCCAGGACTATTTCCTCACCCTTTTGGGTTACTAGATCGAAAATCTTCGTTGTTTTCGATCCCTACGCGTTTTAGTTTCTCGATTTGTGTTCCTTCATGGATAACATCCACAAGACTTGGTATTTTAATCCAGACACGAAATCATTTGGTTAAGTACGAGTTTCTAACAAAAATAGAAATAACTGCCCACGTGTTAGGTATTTGGGAGATCTGAATGTCATATTCAAACACTACTATGCCATGATGTATCCTCCCTCACCTTGGGTTTTAGCGTGGTTGATCTCCATCACGTGAACGGAATGGTTGTCTGACTTCGATTGCCTCGAAACTCAACACAAAAAACAAATCAGTGAATCGCGAGTTAAATCGTTCACTTATTAACTCTACGACACAAACATCGTTCTAATCTATTTCAAGAGCATCCAAGACTTTCATCTATCTGGTCCAAGACTTATATTCCCGAACCATCATTTATCCCCGAAAGTCTCGTTCCCGATTCATATCGGTTCATGATCATTTCAACACCTTTTTACAAGGGCTGATCTCATGCTCAAAACGAGATTTCAAATCAAATATCCTTAATTTCATCACCATCTCTTTTTATCAAAATCAACACATGCCTATATTTTAAACACTAAAACAGCCCCATGAACAACAATATTTCATGGTTTCAAAACAACGATTTCTACATTCACACAAACTCATTTTTCGCGTTCTTGCGTATAACAAGAGATATGAAGGTTTTTTTAGAAAATTTTGACGGTTGAAAACGTTCATAACATCTGCATAAACATCATACTCAAATATCGTAAACAATGGATGGCTAGATTTTCTAAAAGATGAAGAACAAGTATGAAGGTTTGCCTTGGTGTTCTTGAGAAAATCCAAATGAAGAAGAAAGAAATGAAATGAAGAGCCAAGGGATTCTCTAGCTTGAATGGCTCTTTAAGTAGAATAAATCAGATTAAGAGGGAGCAAACCAATGGCTTCTAGGAGTAAATGGTGAAAGGGTAAATGAAAGGTTTAGGGGTATTTGTATAAAAGATGAGTATTTTCGCTTGCTTGCCACGCAAGTTTCACTCGGGAAAATGAGGTGAATTCTTATGAGAAATATTTGCAATAAGACCATGCCCGAGTGTCGGCTAATACTTAGCTGGATATTAAAATCTTTCGACTGTGGTTAGAATTTTCGAAATGTCGAATTCAGAATGAAAAGTATTTAGAATTGTGTTTTGGAAAACATTGATGTCTATATTGACTCAAAATAATATTTCTAAGCCAACGGTGCAATCGAATTTTGATTTCGAGCTATGGAACCCAAAATCACGCTATTGGGCCGAATTTGGGCGAATTTGGGCCGAATAGCAGTCCAAAAACTTTCTATCATAGAAAATTACAAATTTTACCAAAAAATAGGAACTCACAGAATAAGGCTAACACCCAACTATGGTTTACCCTAATTCATTACCTATTAATTTATAAATTTAATTTTTGTTAAAAATAAATAATTAAAAATATATACATCGAAAATTCACGGTGTTACAATCATCCCCCACTTATAATATTTTCGTCCTCGAAAATTAAACATACCTTTTAAGAATACAGATAGGGATAGAATTCTCTTATGGCCTCTTCGACCTCCGAAGTCGCATTTTCTCCGTCTGCTTGGCTCTAGATCACCTTAGTTAGGGCAATCTCATTGCCTTACAACGCCTTCGCACTTCAATTAGCGATCCCCATGGGCATAGTTTCAAAAGTGAGTTTATCCTTTAGCTGGATTGAATCGGGTTCGATGATATGCGACATGTCACTAATGTATTTTCTGAGTTGGGATACATGGAATACATTATGTAGGTTAGATAGTAAAGGTGGCAATGCTATTTGGTAAGCTATTGGTCCAACGTTTCTAAGAATTTGGTATGGTCCTATGAATTTAGGGGTAAGCTTACGGGCTCTAAGTACTCTACCAATGCCAGTTGTCGGAATCACCCTCATGAAGACATGATCTCCTTCCTTAAAACTGAGAGGGTTCCTCCTTTTGTCATAGTAGCTCTTCGCCTACTCTTAGCTGCCTTCATGTTCTCCCTTATCATTATTATCTTTTCCGTCGTCTGCTAAACCACATCAGTTCCTAGTATCATATACTCCCGTGCTTCAAACCAACACAACGGTATTCTACACTTCCTATCGTAAAGAGCTTCATACGGCACCATGCCGATACTCGAATGAAAGTTGTTATTATAGGTGAACTCTATGATATGCAGATAGTCCACCCAATTTCCAGAGTGTTCCAATTCACATGCTCTCAGCAAGTCTTCCAAAGATTGGATAGTTCGTTCAGATTGGCCATCCATCTGCGGGTGGTAAGCTGAACTCATACTCAATTTGGTACACAAGGCTGTTTGCAAACTATTCTACAACTTCGACGTGAAACGTGGGTCTCTATCTGAAATTATATTTGTAGGAATACCATGCAATAGGACAATCTCTTTGATGTATAACTCCGCTAGCCTTTCCAAGGAGTATTTCATATTGATGGGTAGAAAGTGAGTTGTCTTCGTCAAACGATCCACTATCACTCAAATTGCATCATAACCCTTTTGAGTCCAAGGAAATCCGCTCACAAAATCCATTACAATGCTATCTCATTTCCAAACGTGGATATCCAAAGGTTGGAGTTCTCTTCCGGGTCGCTTGTGTTCGATCTTTGCCTTATGAAATTATATGTGTATGAGATACGTTTCCTACTAAAATTATCTATGAGTTGTATTCTCAATTGAATATTTCGAGCAAATAATTAAGCACACCAAGTCACACAAGAAAGCATGTGAGGCCATGCCCAAGGCCAAATCGTAAAGAACCGCTCTGATACCATGTTGTAACGCTCCGAAAATTACTCCAACAACATTGCCCAAACTGGGTACAATTTTTTTTTGTAATGTAAAATTCCTCCATTTACATTTGATTCCTTTTCAGGACATCACATTAAGTAACCTAATTTGCGGAAGACACAACAACCATTACCTAATGGTAATCAAAAGTTACTTAATATACTGTGGGATAATTCTTTATTACAAATGACGGAAAATGTATATACATAAACCAAAGCGGAAATACAATCTTTGTCTAAACTGAAAATACAGAAAGTTGACCGACTTATTCAACACACTAAAGTACCCTACACAGGTACCCTCTTAAAAATCAAACTAGAAATGGAAATGACCGCTAGTGACTAGCTCCAATGTTAAAGGTGTACTAGGACACTTGCTGGGGTCCTCCTCCATCTCAGAATCGAAGGAGATTTCTACCCCCTCAATGGAGTCTTCTATATAGACTAACTCCATGCAATCCACGACATGTTGATTTGTTGAGTCATCTTCAAGCTTTCACTAAATCCTTGTTTTCATTAAAACATATGCAATCTAATAGTGCTCTACTTGCCACTTTGCAATTTCAATCTCCCCCTTTTTGATGATAACAAACTCCACACCAAATCTTGTTTTGATGCATAACTTGATGATTGTTATAGAATGCATGGTTGTTAATTTCAAAGTTAAAGCGCATTTTTCCCCCTTAATGTAAGTAGGTAGTGAAACCGAAAGCTAAATTTTATTTACAACCTGCAAACACATCAAACAACAAAGCAACCTTTCTACATTATCAAAAAGATAATCTAATCAATCTAGTCAAAAGTAAGAAGAGTTATGTAATGATATCAACATTGTAATCAATTAATTTATTTTGGGAATTTAACTAATCAACTAGTTGAAGGAAGCTTGAACAAGTGCTTTTGTTAACAACACTTAATCGATTAATTACACGTGTTAATCGATTAAATGGACAAAAGATAGTAAATGAACAATTTTAATGGCATAGATGGTTATAAAATAACTAGTTAAGCATAGAATGATCAAGCATTGATATAATAGCATGTAAACAACAAGCTTAATCATACAAGATAGATGTATATAACCAATCATGGTCAAGAACCATTAAACACACGTTCATACTATATATTACATAGATAAGCATCCAATATAAGCGGTTGAAACAAAACCAATAACGATCAAAGTTCAATATCATGCATATCAAGTCATAAAACCTGTCATTTTGTGCCTCAACAATGGTTTGAACAAGGCTTCTCTGAATCAACTTTCTTGAGGTAAGTAGGACATTGCAATCTCATGTATTCTGGCTTACCACACTCGTGGCAAGTGAAGCGCTCTTTATTACCTTTTCCCTTTCGAGTTGATTCTCGCGCTTCTTTCTTCTGAAAACGTTTAAAGCCTCATTTCTTTAAGAATATCCCCAATTTCAGTACGAGAAAGCTTAACGTTTCATCATCAGTATTTGAATCAGACTCAACATCTTCTTTCTCATCAATAGGTTGAGACGTTGTTGCTTTAAGAGATATGCTTGTCTTCTTGTGGTCTGATTTCTCATGCATCGTCAAGCGCCCAAGTTCCTTCTCGTGCTCTTGAAGCTTTCGAAATAGTGTTGCCAAAGGCATGGAGTCAAGATCCTTGGATTCCATGGTAGTTGTAACTTTAATTTGCCATCTCCTGTCAAGACAACGTAAAACTTTATTAGTTAATTCTTCTTTGGTGAAAGATTTATCTAGAACCACTAATTGGTTTACTATATGTGTGAATCACTTTTGCATGTCGCTGATAGAGTCACTCGGCAACATACAAAACAACTCGTACTCATGTGTCAGGGCATTCATCCTGGCACGCTTGACTTCGCTAGTGCCTTCGTGAGTCACTTGTAAAATGTCCCACATTTCCTTGGCACTTTGACACTATGAAACCCGAAACAATTTAACATATGACTGGGCCGATTTGATGATGTTTTTAGCATGTAGGTTGTATTGAACCTTTTTACGTTCATCATCGGTCCATAAACTCATGGGTTTTTCTTTCGGTTCATCGTCCATTAGATGCATTGGAACGAAAGGCCCGTTGACTACGGATTCTCAAATATTCCGAGTCAATGTCTTCAATGAATATTTTCATCAAGATTTTCTAGTAGGTGTATCCTTCGCCACTGAATACGGGAGGGCGGTTAATGGATGCGCCATCACTGCCAAAGGGGTTGGTGGAACCCATTTATTTTCCCTTTACGATCATGCGTATGCAGTTGAGCTAGCACTTCGTACTAGCTTTGATACCACTTGTTAGGTATCAGTGGAAAGAACACACCTAGAAGGGGGTTAAATAAGTGTCGTGGTTATCAATTACAGCTTTTCGCACATAAACTCTATTCTGGAAAAAGCCTCAGTTAATCGATTAACACTCTGCTTTAATCAATTAACACACGGAAAAACAACAAGTTGCAGAATGGCTTCTTGCACAGCCACTCACCGATGTTCAAGAACAGATAAAGTGGATATTATTATACATAATTAAACTAGATGTAGCAACTTATCAGTATCTAGAATATCAGTTAATATCATGCAATAATAAGACTTGAAATGTAAAGAGATAAAGGATAGAAAAAGTCTGCAACAAGGAATTTTATCCTGATTTGTTTGTGGGGGTCCACTTGAAAAATACATCCATTCCTCCCCTTCTGATCTCGGGAGATTTTCTTCACTAATATTGAATAGAATGTATAGTTACTTACAAACTTCCAATACAACACTTAGACGCTCCCTCCTTGAATCCAAGAACCACTTTCTTGGTTTGACTATCCTAATCCCCTAAGAAAACCTTTCTTACGATCTAGCCTCAGCCAAGAACTTGTTCTAAGCTCAAGATCTCTAAGTCTTGGTGAAGACACACTGAATCTCTTAGGTGGTAAGACAACAAAAGATAAATTCCCTTATTACAAAAAAACACTACAAAAATAGAGTTTTATAACGAAAGTGCAATGTGTCAAGAGAGCACTTAAGCTTGCCTAGGTTTTGATGAAGACAAAGGACTTGACGAAAGCTTAAAGACAACTCAACAAATCAACATGCCAAAGATTCAAGAGCTTCATGTCTAGACTAGAGTCGTAGATGAGTCTAAGTTATTGTGTCTAGGTTAGGTAAACCTTTCCAAGCAAATCCAAAACCAGTTTAATCATAAGATAGTATATAATCGATCCGATCATGGTGGCGAAATTGAAAACCATTTATTTAATAAATTCTATAATAAATATGGTATTATGCATCAATTTTCGGCCCCTTGTACCCCTCAACAAAATGGAGTTGTTGAGAGGAAGAATCGAGTCTTAGAGGAGCTTGCTAGAACCATGCTAAATGAAAGCAAGGTTCCTAAATATTTTTGGGCTGATGCAATGCATACAGCTTGCTATGTGATTAATCGTATACTCTTGAGGCCTACTTTTTCAAAAAATCCATATGAACTTTTAAAAGGTCGTAGACCTAATATTTCCCACTTTCATGCTTTTGGGTGTAAATGCTTAATATTAAATAATGGAAAAAGAGCTTTAAGTAAATTTGATTCAAAAGTTGATGAGGATATACTTTTGGGGTATTCATTGCATAGTAAAACTTATCGAGTCTTTAATAAATATTCAATTCAAGTAGAAGAGTTTGTGCATGTCTATTTTGACGAATCTTCTCCAAAAGAGAAGAGGAAGGTATTTTATGATACTCTAAGGACATGGACAAGGATAAAGAAGCAGAAGCAGAGCAAACTGTACAAGATGAGCATCAGGACTTGCCAATCGCATGGAAGACCAAGAAGGATCATCCCCTCGACAAAGTGATAGGTGATATAACTACGAGGGTGGTAACCCGTAGCTCTTTACATAACTTTTGTAACTTTGTTGTTTTTGTATCTCAAATCGAGCCTTAGACCATCGATGAGGCCATTGAGGATGTGCATTGGGATATAGCTATGCAAGAAGAGCTAAACCAGTTTGTGCATAATAATGTATGGGACTTGGTCCCTAAGCCTAAAGAACATCTAGTGATTGGTACTAGATGGGTCTTTTGTAATAAATTGGATGAATCTGGCTTGGTAATTAGAAATAAAGCTCGCTTAGTGGCCAAAGGCTACAACCAGGAGGAGGGCATCGATTATGATGTGACCTACGCTCCTGTAGCCAGATTAGAGGCCATAAGGATGCTTTTGAGCTCTTTCCTCTTGGAAAAAGGGTTCATGAGGGGTATGGTTGATACTACCCTCTTTATTTGTAGATTAAATAATCATGTGATTTTAGTTCAAATATATGTTGATAATATAATCTTCGGATCTACTAATGACATTCTATGTAAAGAATTTTTTGAGTTGATGCAAGGTGAATTTGATATGTTGATAATGGATGAGCTGACCTTCTTTCTTGGACTTCAAATCAAAAAAATGGAAAGCAACATCTTCATTCATCAATCGAAATATTGCAAAGAGTTATTGAATAAGTTCGATATGCAAAAGTGTAAAGAGGCTTCAACACCTATGGCATCCGCATGCTATCTAGACAAAGATGAAAAAGGAAAAGCATTCGAGGTAACCAAATATCGTGGATTATCGGCTCATTATTGTATTTAACTACGAGTCACCCTAGTTTGTATGTATGCTAGATTTCAAGCTTTGCCTAAAGATTCACATTATACTGCTGTAAAACGAATCATGAGATATATAAAAGGAACAACTAATATGAGATTATGGTATCCTAGGGATGCCTCATTATCCTTGTAGGGTATTTTGATTCCGATTTTGCAGGATGTAATTTGGATCAGAAAAGCACTAGTGGGACTTGTCATTTACTTAGTAGTTCCTTAGTTGCATGACACAGTAAAAAGCAAGCATGTGTTTCTTTGTCCACTGCCGAAGCGGAATACATTGTTGTCGGTGTGTGTTGCACTCAAATCCTTTGGATGAAGCAACAACTTAAGGACTTTGGAATTCATCTAGAAAAGATTCTTATAAAATGTGATAATAAAAGTGTCATAAACCTATCCAAGAATCCCGTTTTGCATTCTAGAACCAAGCATATTGAAATTAGACATCATTTCTTGCATGACCATGTACAAAAAGGTGATTGTGTGTTTGAATTTGTTGAAACATCTAAGCAATTGGCTAATATTTCCACCAAACCTCTCTCACGAGATACCTTCTATGTTCTTCAAAGAGAACTTGGAATTTATGATGAAAATTATCTTGATTAAAATCGTCTAAAAATGTTATTATATGCTTCGCATGATTAATGTCTTCCATGCTTCAAAATGTATAGTTGTTATGAATGCATTATATTCCTATTATGACTCATGATCTTGTGTGACAAGTTGAACATGTATATGTGATTGAGTAAAAACTGCTTGATAAATGTTAGAAATCTTTGCATGTTTTTAAAACCCAAAAACCTCTTAATTCTGCAAATCTGATGCATGTTAATCGATTAACTATCCCTCTTAATCGATTAAAATGAGTTACAGTAGCAAACATTTTAATTTCCACTAAATTTAATCGATTAAGATTCATTTTAATCGATTACCTGGGCTCATTTTTCTTAAAACCTGGAATTTTTACACTGCTTAATCGATTAACTATCCCTCTTAATCGATTAAAATGAGTTACAGTAGCAAACATTTCAATTTTCACTAAATTTAATCGATTAAGATTGTCTAAAAATGTTATTATATGCTTCGCATGATTAATGTCTTCCATGCTTCAAAATGTATAGTTGTTATGAATGCATTATATTCCTATTATGACTCATGATCTTGTGTGACAAGTTGAACATGTATATGTGATTGAGTAAAAACTGCTTGATAAATGTTAGAAATCTTTGCATGTTTTTAAAACCCAAAAACCTCTTAATTCTGCAAATCTGATGCATGTTAATCGATTAACTATCCCTCTTAATCGATTAAAATGAGTTACAGTAGCAAACATTTTAATTTTCACTAAATTTAATCGATTAAGATTCATTTTAATCGATTACCTGGGCTCATTTTTCTTAAAACCTGGAATTTTTACACTGCTTAATCGATTAACTATCCCTCTTAATCGATTAAAATGAGTTACAGTAGCAAACATTTTAATTTCCACTAAATTTAATCGATTAAGATTCATTTTAATCGATTACCTGGGCTCATTTTTCTTAAAACTTGGAACTTTTACACTGCTTAATCGATTAAATGCAGCACTAAATCGATTAACGACAACAAAGATATTCGAATCAGAAGCGTTTTTTGTCACTTTTTCAAACCCTCTCTTCCTCCTTTTCTCTGAAAATCTCAAATGCAAATAAAAAATTCGAAATCTTAGCTTAATAGAAGTATTAAACCTCACCTTTACCCATTTGTGCACCTGAATTCATCCAATTTGTTTCTCTATTTCCCATGAAATCCAATTCCCAATTCCAAACCCTAAGCTCTAGGTTCCCTCCCTTATCCTCCTTCTCCTCTCATTACTCACGGTTTTTAATCAACAATGGAAAGAGGACGTTCGAAGAGGTTCAAGACAACTGCTCAACGCACTCGTAGGCCTCCTAATACTTCATCTTAAAATCCGAACGTGAGGCACGACCATGGAGATCTCTACTACTCACTCATACTTCAAAAGACCCGGTTGTCCAAATTTATGGGAAGGAAACCCACCTACATAAGGTATGTTGATCTTACCTGTATGGCCGAACAGGATTTCGAATTTCCCCAAGGTATGCAGGCTCACGGAGCTATAATGTTTTTGAAATTAATGCGTAATTTGTACCCCACTTTGATTAAGGAATTTTACGCTAACTTCCGTTATAAGGATGGTAGATATTGGTCTATGATTTCGGGAAATTTGTTTGGGATGGATAGTAGCATTTTTATGAATGTGGGTGGCTTACCCATTAGTGGTGTTAGCCTAGGTGATTGTGAATGGCTTGTTGATTTCGATGTTGTTGAGGTATATAAATTATGTCTGAGAGTTCCCCATCTGTATGTCCAGGGTGAACAAACTAAATCTGGTTTTTTATCGGTAGAGAATATATTGCTTCACTATTTGATTGCGTACATCTTGATTCAAAGGAATACTAACCACTTACAACCTACTATTAATGATATGAAATTTATATATATTGTGAAGGAGAATATAATGGTTAATTGGACTGAAGAAATTATGAAGGTCATGTATAATGTCTCTACATCGTAATCCAAATTAATGTCCTACAGTATCTTCATATCAAGAATTATTGACTATCTGCATATTGACGTATTTGACACCATCGTCACACAGACTTCTGACAAAGATTGCCTTGTTAGTGAAAGCCTTATCCACAAGATGGGCATCTACAAGTATGGAAGTACTTGGCAATACTAGGAAGATTTTACTGCAGTGGATTTGGAGCTATCTGATGATGAGAATCAGGCTGGTACAGATCAGTCTAATGCAGAAACTCAGGGGGAGCCATCTGGAACTGCGCCGCAGGAATCATCCTTTGGATTAGCTCAGTTGGATGTCATGGAGCAAAGGCTGAACAATAGGATGGACTTACACTTTCAGTATTTGAAGGAATCCTACCATACTGATTTGGAACAATTTGAGGAGCGTCAGGTTGCTTACATCGATAACCACTATTAGGCTATGAGGTGCTTTGTCCAGAACACTACTGAGGCACATAATGCGAGGTTTTATGCAGAGTTTGAGAAGCTGAGATTCCTCATCCGGGGTGATAGTATTACCTTATGACAGAGATCCTCCTTCGTATCCCTAGATTAGAAGGTCTTAGATCTTAGGTTGCCGTAGGTTTAGTCCTTCTATATGGCTAATTTTCAGGATTTATGCTGCTTTGTAATTTCGAGACATATTTTCTCTTTGCTTTCTAGATTGTAACTCTAACTATCAACTATTGCTGCAATTTTATGACTTGATCTGCATGCCATTTGAACTTAAATCGTTCCTATTGTGGTTTCATTTTGCTTATATTTGTCAAATATAGCATAATTGCATGTTTAATGGTTCTTGATCATGTTTGGTTATATGTATATCTTATGTTTGATTGAGCCTACTGTTAGAATGCCATTATGTAAATGCTTGATCATTCCATGCTTGATTGGTTCATGTATAACACTTCATACCATTAAATCTATCATTTTGTTGTATTCTGTTGATTTAATCGATTAACCTGTTGTTTTAATCGATTAAATGCTGGTAAATGTGTGCACTTGTTCAATTCTTTCATCAACTTGTTCATTAATTACATTCCTGACATTAATTTATTAATTACAGTTTGAGTTCACTTCATATCTCTTCTTACTTTTGACCAAAATTTCCTTTAGTTTATCTTTTTGATAATGTCAAAAAGGGGAGAGAGGTTGTTTTGTTGTTTAATGTGTGCAGGTTGTAAATAATACCAAGCTTCCATTGTCTAGCTATGCGCTTTAACTTTGAAATCGACAACCATGCATTTTGTGATCATCTTCAAGCTATGCATCAAAATAAATTTGGTGTTTAGTTTGTCATCATCAAAAAGGGGGAGATTGAAAGTGCAATGTGTAAAGAGAGCACTTAGCTTGCCAATGTTTTGATGAAGACAAAGGACT
>NC_032019.1:17623456-17635790 GCF_001865875.1 Lupinus angustifolius | reverse complement strand
CTAGAGTCTTAGATATGTGTCTTAGTTATTGAGTCTAGGTTAGGTAAACCTAGGTGCAAATCTCACAAAGTCTAAAAACTATCATATCATTTACATGAGACATGTCATCTAGTTTATTATATGTTCATGCATTAATCATACATGTTATTTGTGCATTTTAGGCATAACATAAAGGTAAAACATGTATAGTTGATAAGCATAACATATAGGTAGTTTACCAATTAACATCTTAACTGAAAATATGTCAGTTAATTGATTAAGTGAAGCTTTAATCGATTATCGTGAAAACATTTTTTAACAGTTTCAACAGATAACTGAAAAACAGAATTCACTTACTCTCTAACAGCCTGTTAATCGATTAACAGGCAACATAATCGATTAATTAGGTGCAAAACAACTTTCCTATATAAACTTTATTTTCAACATATTTCATATACGAATTAATACATTCATTCATTAATCTTAGAATTGCTAAGTTTCATATTTTCATATTCTTTGTATATCATATAGGCAGACAGAATTGCATGTGAAATTAGAGTGAGATAGTATTATGCTTAGGGATTAACATGTCATCCATTGCATCTTATCAAATGTGTTCATCATCCTATCTTGTTCTTGAATGATTCTTTCATTATTGTTTTAGAGATTTCTTAAGCGTAGAAATTACATGTTGAAATGATTCTGATCTTATACATATTCATAGTGATTGTGAGATTTGTATAGGGTTTATAGCTTGTTCTTTCTTGTAGTATTTGAGTTATTTTGTGCTTCACATTACTCTGTTTTTTGTGTTGTTTGTGTAACAAGGAAAGTCATCTCTTGGTGTCGTACCACCAATGATATCAGAGAGTCTTCACCAAGACTTGGAGGTCTTCAGTTTAGATCATATTCTTGCCTTTAATCGATTAACTGAGTGATTTTCCAGAATAGGGCTTTGGTGCAAATAGCGGTAAGTGGGAACCGCGACACCTATTCAACCTCCCCTCATTCATGGTGTATTCGGTCACTGATACCTAACATATAAAGCACAATGTTGCTCAAAATATTACAATTAAAACTCAACTAAAACCCATATACAAAACGCACAAGATAATATGAATATGTATGAGTTTATGAAAATGCAGAAACACAGAATTTCTACCCTAAAATTATCTTAAAGAAATGCAAGAAAATACACAAGAAAAGATAGGAATGTTTAACACATAAACCACATGCAATATAATGACAATTAAAGCCTAAGCGTGATACTATCTCTCACTATCTCACAATGCATTTCACTCTTCTTATATGATACAATTAAGCACGAAAATATGCAACTAGCAATTTCTAAAAATGAATGATATGATGTGTGGTATGATCTGAAAACACAGTTTTTATAAAAAACCTTTCTAAGACCTAGTTAATCGATTAAGTACCCATTTAATCGATTAATAGGTTGTTGGGAATAACTGTTTTCAGGTTTTCGGTTATATGTTAAAACCATAATCACGTTAATCGATTAAAACATTCCTTAATCGATTAAGTGACATATTTTCAGCTAAATGATTAAATGGTAAACAACTTATATGTTATGCTTATCAATTATACATGTTTTACCAATATATTATGCCTAAAATGCACAAGTAACATGTATGATTAATGCATGAATACATAATGATCGAGATGGAATGTCTCATTTAAATGAAATGATTACTTTTAAGGCTTGTGAGAATTGCATCTAGGTTTACCTAACCTAGACTCAATATCTAAGGCACACATCTTAGACTTCTAAAAATAACTTCTATTAAAGAACTTAGTCTAGATATGAAATCCTTGAGTCCATGGCATGTTGATTTGTTGAGTCGTCTTCAAGCTTTCACTAAATCTTTGTCTTCATCAAAACATAGGCAATCCAAGAGTGCTCTACTTGACAATTTTCACTTTCACTTCTCACTCCCGCATGTTCCGGAAGATCGGGCATCGTCCGTCGAGTAACCCTCCTCTCTAGTGGGGAATTGAGCACGTCGCCCCAAATCTGTCTTCGGGAAGATGGTCCTACAGTAGTAGGTACGTGAGGAATCATAGACTGAAGGGATGGTGCACTAGTTGCTAATCTCTGAGCAGGTAAGGTGAAAGAAGCCTCCAAGTCCGCATGACATAAAGTTGTCACAAACCATCTCCAGCTCTAAGGCACAAGGGCCTGTGTAGGTATAACGACGTCTGTCACTACTCCATGTCCTCTTCTAGGACATCGTAAATCGGTAGCTCCGAATATTCGCGGTATGGTCCATATGAACGAGAATGCAAACCGAAAACAAACAAAAATAAGAGAAAATGGAGTAAGACATCTAATGAATAGTATTCATTGACGGCATGGAATTACATGAAATATCACATCCAAATAGACACAAAGAATATACACAATATATATCACATACATAAATGCAAATGATGAATGATGCTTGTAACTCGGATATGGGGATTAACATCCACGAGTACAATGTATGAATGCTATATTTATTTCATCCATCCTTACACTAATATCCTCCTAATAAACTATTCGGAAATAACCAAGAGTATAGGTCCCATAACAAGCCGATATGGTCGCACCAAAAATAATTATTCCTCGCAAGGATATATGATCGATCGGTTCCGAAGAATTCTCCATTTCAGGATGGTGTCGTATCAAACACTTTCTAGGCATCCCTCTCATTAATCCTGATTGCAAAGAGGGGTTGTCAGAGCTCATATAGTTTGCGTTGTGAGAACTGTCCAATCCAACAGAATACCTCATCCAAGAATACAAGGGACTTGTCTCACCTAGACTCGCCCTCAAGACTTTGCTAATGAATCACCGTCATTGTCGTCCCTCTCAATATCGAGGGGCTTGTTCGTCTCCCATAAATTTCCTCTCCAATATTTCATTATTCATAATGAGTATGCACACTAACCGAAGTTAGCCGATTAAATCTTTTAATTAGTCTTTTATATCCATCGGCACATCCTAAGACATCTCCCGAAGGAATGCTTCTTGTGGGACGCAGTCTTACATTATCACGTAATATAGGAATAACATCCCTACCACTACGAACCATCGCTGAATTATCATGGACGGTCACATGGCCAAGCCTCTTACGGTCACATGACCTCGCTGTGTGGTATCATGTAATCCTTTTTAGGCATCACCTTTCTCACGACATCCTCGTTGGAATCCTTTCCCGCATAAGGCGCAAGAACAAAAGTATCTGTATAAGTTTGTCGATTTGGGCACCGGACTCAATCCTCCGAGCCACAGTCTTCCCCAAGTGTAAATACACTTCACACCCAAGCTAGGGCTATTGCCTAAGCAATAAATCAATCAAAAACAGTTACAATTTATGTCTGTCTCTCACCCAAGCGAGAGATTAACACTCAAGCGACAAATTCATCAAATCAGACTCCATTCCCTGCATGGCTTTCACTCAAGCGAGGGGACTGTCGCTCAAGCGAAAAATCCACCAAAAACTAGTCCAAAACACCCTTTATGTCTCACCCAGTTGAGGTACTATCGCTTGGGCGCCTAAAACTGCCCAGAACAGGCCAAATGACAACCTGGCCCTCGCCCAAGCAAGGCTGGCTCGCACAGGCGACAATTGGGAGCCTAATTCACTATTTCTTCCTCACCCAGGCGAGGGTAGTCCAGTTGCCATGAATATTTCTTCGCCCTTTTGGGCTACCGGATCGAAAATCTCTGTTGTTTTCGATCCTTATGCATTTTAGTTTCTCGAGTGGTGTTCCTTCATGGATAATAACTACAAGACTTGATATTCTATACTATCATAGGGGCATACAGCCTAAGGAAACATCCGTACTTAATCCAGACACGAAATCATTTGGTTAAGTACGGGTTTCTAACAAAAGCAGAATAACTCCCAACTTTTAAGTCATTTGGGAGATCCGGGTGTCCTATTCGGACACCACTATGTCATGATGTATCCTCCCTCACCTTGATTTGTAGCGCGATTGATCTCTGTCACGTGAATGGATAGGTTGTCCGACTTCGAACGCCTCGAAACTAAACACAAAAAACAAATTAGTGATTCGCGAGTTAAATTGTTCACTTATTAACTCTACGACACATACATTGTTCTAATCTATTTCAAGAGCATATTAGACTCTCATCCATCCGGTCCAAGACTTATATTCTCGAACCATCATTTATCCCTAAAAGTCTTGTTCCCGATTCATATTAGATTATGATCATTTCAATACCTTTTTACAAGGGTTGATCTCATGCTCAAAACGACATTTCAAATGAAACATACTTAAGTTCATCATCATCTCTTTTCATCAAAATCAACACATGCATATATTTTAAACACTAAAACAAACCAATGAACAACAATATTCCATGGTTTCAAAACAACGATTTCTAAATTCACAAAAACTCATTTTTCGCGTTCTTGCATATAACAAGAGATATGAAGGATTTTTAGAAACTTTTGACATTTGAAAACGTTCATAACATGCACATAAACATCATTCTCAAATATGTAAACAATGAACGGTTGGATTTTCTAAAAGATGAAGAACAAGTATGAAGGTTTACCTTGGTGTTCTTGAGAAAATCCAAATGAAGAAGAAAGAAATGAAATGAAGAACCAAGGGTTTCTCTAGCTTGAATGGATCTTTAAGTAGAGTAAATCGGATTAAGAAGGGGCAAGCCAAGGATTTCTTGGAGTAAATGGTGAAGGGGTAAATAAAAGGTTTAGGGGTATTTGTGTAAAAGATGAGTATTTTCGCTTGCTTGCCACGCAAGTTTCACTAGGGAAAATGAGGTGACTTCTTCGGCGAAACATTCGCGATGAGACCATGGTCGAGTATTGTCGGCTAATACTTGGCTGGATATTAAAATCTTTTGGTTACTGTTAGAATTTCGGAATGCCAAATTCGGAGTGAAAAATATTTAGAAATGTGTTTTGAACAAAATTTATGTTTATCTGGAATCGAAATAATATTACGAAGCCAACGGTGCAATTGAAATTTGATTCCGAGCTACAGAACTAAAAATCACGTTATTGGGCCGAATTCGGGCGAATATGGGCCAGCAGCAGTCCAAAAACTTTCTGTAACAGAAAATTAGGAATATTTACCACAAAATAAAAATTCATAAAACAAGACTAACACTCAACTATGGTTTAGCCTAATTCATTATCGATTAATTTCTAAAATTAATTTTTGCTAAAAATAAATAATTAAAAATATATACATCGAAAAATCACGATGTTACATAAGTTCTTTTACTTTTATCTTCTTCTTAATGTATACAAGTTTATTATTTTGGTTATATTGATTCTTTAAGAAGTTATTAATACGATTTTAGATTGATCACTTAAAATTTTATATAAAGATCCAAAACATGCTTCTTCTTAAAGTGTTTATCAAGTGAACTAAAATGTATAACCTACACCTTAGTTCATTTGGCATATCAAATCATCTATTTTGAGAAACTTGTATTCAAGGCTAAATAATATTAACGGCGCCTGAAGTGGGGTGTGACAACCTTCTCCAACGAGTGGCAGTTAACTATTGTTTAGTACAATATAAAAGGTTTGACAATCATCTTTCCCATGCTAGGACACTAGGTGGAAAGTTAAGACATGGTGTTTGGTTTAACCAAAGTATAACACATAAATTGCATAAATTCTAATGTCGATATTGTTTAAGAAATTATTCCGTCATTCTAACAATATTATCCTCTTGAATTTGTAAATACTTAGTTTCTTTACTTTTCGTGTTTCTTACTTCATAAAAACAACAAAGCAACTTTATTTGTCAAATTCTTACTTTTGATAAAAGATGCAAAGTATGAGTACATTTTTATTAGGAAATTCCTTGTGGTTTGACATAATCATTATTCTATACTACAATTGAATCTTGAAAGAAATGCAAGTGTAAGATATTATAAAGTGTCATCAATAAATTTTATTTGTTGAAAACATATTCTATTCACAAAAGTGCATATCAATTCATGATTTGTAACTTTGTGAAAAGAAACAACATACAAAAAGTGCAATTCAATCAATGAATTCTTACTTGACATTTATTTTATGTTATTTACTTTCCACAACTAACACCTACTCTTTATTTTATTTATTTACATTCAGTCATTTATTTTTTCGCATCTAACAATTTATTTATTGTTTTATTCTATTAGTATTTATACCAACCCTTCGAAAGAAGTGGTGCGGTTAATTATGAGACCAACCTTTCGCAAGAAGTGGTACAATTAACTTAATAAAAAGAGATCGACCTTTGTGGTATGGTTAAAAGGAACCTGAGAAGTGAGTTAGTTAATAAAGTCAACACTCAATAATTTATTCATCACTCATCAATCTTATTAACTTGCAAAACCTAAAGTGGTAAAATCTTTGTTCAATAGAAGGTGAATCCATATTACTTACTTGATCGATTTATTCGTCTTATCTTAACTCTTCCGATTTCTATAACTTCTAGAGAAAGATCATTTTCAGTAATGAAGATAATCAAAACAACATTACATAATAAGATGGAAGATGAATTTCTTGCATACAATATGGTGATTTATATTGAAAAGGAAAAAGCTGAAAAATTTACCTTTGATTTAATCATCGATGAGTTTAAGTCTTTAAAAGATAAAAAAATACACTTGAAAAGAATGTAATTTTTCTTTAACATATGTAGTTGTTAATTAATGTTATTGAGAATTAATGTTATTTTAAAATTTTGAAACAACTATGTATATTTTTTTGTTATTGAATTAATATTAATTGTTAATTGTAATTAAATATTACTGTCATCTCTAAACTTTTGATTAAGATCCGCTAGTGAGAAGTAATTTTTTTTTTTTTTTTTGGAGAACCAAGTTAAGAAGAGTCATTGGACTACTTTTAGTATCTTCATCTATAAACTAAATAGTTAATAGATCTAGATATAGTGACTTTACCAAATAGTTATTTTGATAATGGCACTAAAGATATAGATTGATCAACATAAATATTAAATTTTATTTTGATTATGGCAAACCATGCAATTTTAATATAACTCAAATTACAATTTCATGGACTTACTAAATCCAAGATATGAGATCCATCAAATTGAGCCTTATGGTTAGCATTCTTATCATTTTATATATAATGGAATAACACTTTTCTCATTAAAAATACAAGAACAATCAAATACTTATCTCTCAATTTATTGGAGTGGATCTTTGTTCTTCATTCTCATGCGATTTTGTTTTCCTAGGTGGTTGGGTTAATAATTTATACAATTCGAATTATCTATTTCTTCTAGTTGGGGACAAAGTTAACTCATATATTTGCTCTTTCCTACCGTCAGCACTTTACATGAATGTATTAATATCAATTTTTATGTGATGACCTTAGCTTATTATTTTAAGACTGTAATATCAATATATTATCAAAGTAAAAATTTATATATAGTCATTATATTATTTATCATTCATTTATATTATTTTTTAAGAGTTAATGATAATAAAATATGAATGACAAATGATACAATGACAATACACTTTCAGCATATACATTATTTGCTCTTATTTTAATTTAATTATTCATTTAGAGTACAGAAATCATGCAAAATATCATTATGAAATTACACCTACAAGAAAAATAAATAACTACAGGAATATCCTTAACTTTTAAAGTTATGTTAGTTACAAGTACAATTGGATTAGAGAAGTAGTGGGAAGTAGCAAAGTAACAATTACCCTAAATTTTATACAACACTGGATACATTTAGAATTTTAAAGATAAAGAGATTGAATGTTGTAATAATTTTAAAATAAGAAAGGGGAGGGAATAAACTGGAGGGTTCAATCCCGATTTAGAAACACAATTGTCAGAATTAATGTTCACACATGAACAAGACAACAAAAAAGGAAAGTAGTTTCTAAAGTCCATGGATGATTTTCCAACATACATTATAAAATGAGAAATATAGAATAAAGTTTGGTATGTCTCTGACCGTAGAGATCCCAAGTTTCAATGATAAAATATGAAATGGATATGTTATGATAAATGTTAATAGGTGACTTGTGAAAGAAGAAAAAGTTTATTTTCACTGAAAATTATAGTTTTCAAAGTTTTAATATATTAAATACTTCATTTTCTAATAGAAAATAGAGAAGAAAAAAATATGCATATCAACAGTGTAAGAGTTTCTTATATTTTTACCATGCCATTCATCATCATTAATATTTATTTATCACTTACTCTTAAATATAAAAATATAAATAATTGGTAAATGATGTACTAACTCCTTATACATATATATTAACAATATATACATATTTTAACTTATATTTTATCTTTTGACTAATATTTTCATAACATTATTGGTCACTTAAATCCTAATATTGTTTTAGGAGTAGTGCTAATTACTATTCTGGAAATAAGAATCTAAAATAGAAATATTAGATTAAAACATGGTGCATGTATAAGTATGTTAAGATAATATTATTATATATAAAACATGATATTATCTATACTACTTAATAAATAGAAAATACAAAATAATCATCCATCATGGTGTAATTTATATTTGTCTATTTTGCCATTCACATATTTTTATTTTCACAACAAAAAACATATAATTATGTTTCAGTTTTTTATATTCTTCTACAATAACTACCATCATGATATAATTTTCTCTTTTCTATTTTACACTTAACTTTTTTTAATTTCTATAACAAATATATTACGTATAATCACCACCAACATTTTACTTTAACAATTAAAATAAAGATAAATAAATATAATATAAAGTGAACCAATAAAAATTACAATATAAATTATATTTAATAAAAAGTATTCTACCTCACGAAAATAAAATACATAAAACTTAAATCTTTAATATTAGAAAGTAAAAGTGTGGGTAAACAGGCACTACGTGTCTATCATCACACTAGTTATATATAATAGAAATATTATATTGTACATGATATTATTATATATAAACTTGCAAAATATATATTTATATATTAAACTGAATAAAATTTTCAATTTTTATTATTATTTAATTGATTGAAGTAATTCTATCACATGAATATTTTTTTTTACCTGTCAATTTAAATAAAAGCATGCATAGTGAGGGATTGAAGAGATTAGCTGATCTCATAAAGCCAGTATTTGTTAAAACTGTACCGGTTATTAATGGGTACTGATATAGTGATACAGTGGTCAACTGATGGTTCAGTAATTAAACCGCATGCTGGTTAAACCGAACATATATGTTTATATTTATATATATATATATATATATATATATATAAATCTATAACAATTCAAATAGGTAGATACTCAAATTTATAATTTATATTCATAATTTACTCGAAATTCACATAAACAAACAATTTTAAGTCTTTAACAAATTCAAAGTTTAAATTGCAAAACATATGTCAATCAAAAAGTGTCACTTAACTAACCCAAAATATAAATAGATGACACAAGTACACAACTCACTTTACAAAACAAATAAATTTGGAATTTTAACATTTAATAGCAAGGAGTCAAAGTTGTCTCATATCGAGGTTCCATTTTTGTACCAAATCCTACATTCAGACAGTTGACTCTAAGATTACACAAATGTCACTGAGATTACACACCAATGTTATGAACCAAAAGGTGTAATCTACGTATGTCTTGAAAGCATGTGCCTTGAAATGTTGAAGAATGGTTGGAAAGAGGGGTCACCGTGTAATAATTTTTAAGTTTTTTTTTTTAAAATGTGTATAAATGGACTGATTTAGTTAAATATGACCGGTTCACCAGTTTTCACCGGTTTTGACTATTTTAATACTTCACAAATTTAACATCCATATTGTACCAGTTAGGGGTCCAATTCGCCGGTTTTCTGGTCAGACCGACCGACAAGTTACGGTTTTTATATCATTGCATAAAGGAACAACTTTGCATAAGTTGATATCCTGCACGCCGTTCTCGCGTGAAATTTCCTAACATCTATAATTTGAATTGGATAATGGATTAATGGTCACGTGAAAAAACTACAGATTGTTGCAAAAATATATATTCAATTTGCTTTTGATCAAATTCACACGGAACTACTAATGATTAAAATTAAAGATATTTTTTTACAGAGATTAATTGAAGATGTGCAAGAGATAGAACAAATGATTCATTATTTCTCTCTTTATTTTCATTATTTCATCTTCTTTTTATTTTTTATTAAATGATTCAGTTTTGATAACTTATATCTACAACAAATTTGTATTCAATACCATAGTCTCTGTGGATGAGATAAGCTTTTGTGTTCGATAACTTTTTTTTTTAAGCAATGGTGCAAGCACCCGAATATATTAGAAAAAGGAAATCATACAAAGAGCCCTAGTCGTTTTTGAACCTATAATTAGGTAAGCAAAGGGCATTCCTATTACATTCATTAACAATGAAATAAGGAATTGTGGACCATATAGTATTTGTTCTAGAATGTAAACCATGATTAGCCAAAAGATCAGCACATTGATTCCCTTCCCTATATATATGAGATATACAAAAATTGAAGGAAAGCATGTCATTCTTGCACTTCAACCACAAAGGAAGCAGCTGCCAAGGAGGAAGAGAAGTTCCATTAAAAATGTCAATGACTAAAGTTGAATCACACTCCAGCCAAAGATTGCACCAATCACGGTTAGCAGCAATTGCAACAGCATGCATGGCACCATGCAGCTCAGCAAAGATTGCTGATTGAATGCTAGTGTAGTTTGAGAAAGCCAGCATAAAAGAACCCATGTGATCCCTAAATAAACCTCCCGATCCAGAAATCCCAGGACTACCATGAGCAGCCCCATCCGAGTTTGCTTTCACCCAACCAACTCGAGGAGTCCTCCAGATGACCTCAATTATAACCGGAGCTTTGTTGATGTTCAAAGCAATGTCCAGGCTTCTCAGAATAATGAGGTCCTTGACCGTATGAGCAGAAGAAGAAGCTTTAGCAGAGGCCCCAGAAAGAGAGGTGTCCCTCTTGATAACATTAATTGCCAAATGCAAAGGAGTAGAAGCATTTTCAAAGATTCTTTGGTTCCTGCAGAACCAGATTTTAGATAACGTGTGCACTAAGCAAGCAATCAAAACCTGAACCAATTGCTTATTTGTGTGATTGGAGCAACTTCTCAGAAGGCTTAAGACTGATGAATTGTCTAGAGTGATGGAGAAAAAACTAGAGAACCAAGACTAGAGAGAAGTAGCATAGATGCAATTCAGAAACAGGTGAGAAGAGTCCTCAGTGTGTTTGAAGCAAAGACTACAAACTGATGCCATAGCACAGCCCCTTATCATGAGGTTTTCATCAGTTGGTAATCTAGCATGAATAAGTCTCCACACTAAAAAGGATTTAGAAGGAGGAATAAAATCAGTCCAAATTAACTTACTCCAAGATAAAGAGTTGTGATTATGAGAGAATGTTGAGTAAGCCATTTTCATGGACAGAGAGCCATCGGCTGAGGCTTTCAGAATCAGTTGATCATGATCAACTCTCTTAGTTGCTGCAATTTTAGAGCAAATAGAAGGAAAAGAATCCTTTATAAGTTTAGGAATCAACCAATGATTTCCATCAATGAAGCTAGCACAAGTAGCTTTAAGAGAAGCCTGCAGCAGAAGAGGAATGTTCATCAAATCCACAATTGGTTCCTCAATCCAATTGTCTAACCAGAAATTAACCTGGTGCCCATCACCAACTAACCAAATTGCATTTTCAGAAGTTAAGGACCAACTGTCTCTAATTCCAGGCCAAATGGAGGATTTGAAGTATCTAGTAGTGTGAGTCCAATGACAACCAAACCTTTCCCTGTAAAAGCAGGCCCATTCATGAGAAGAAATACTCATGTCCCAAGCAAGCTTCAGCAAAGCAGCTCTATTCATTTGCCTTACAGATCTCAGACCCAGACCACCCTCAGAAATTGGAGAGCACATTTTAGACCAAGCAACAGCGCAGATTTTCTTTTGAGCAATGCTACCAGACCAGATGAAATTCCTAATAGCATTATCAAGCAATTTAAGCAAGGCAGCAGGCCATTTATACACATGGAAGCTATAGACAAGCATACTATGAATGATGGACTTCACAATTTCAACCCTTCCCATTATACTAAGAGAAGCACCCTTCCAATTAGCTAATTTGCTAAGGATTCTGTCAGCAATAGCCTGAAGGTGCACTCTTCTTGGCTTACCATAGAAAATAGGCACACCAAGATAAGAGAAAGGGATAGAACCGGCAGAGAAACCAAGAGTAGAAGCAATTCTAGCAATTTTCCTAGCAGAGGTAGTAGCAGAGAAGAAATTGCATTTAGGCAGGTTTATGA
>NC_032019.1:17595295-17623356 GCF_001865875.1 Lupinus angustifolius | reverse complement strand
ACAAAATCAGAGCAGGCAGTAGAATTAGGCAAGAAGCTGCTGCTACACTCATGAGCCCTTGTGGGGCATTAAAATCACCAATTATGCACCAAGGGCCAGGAAAAGAAAGGAAATTAGAAGCAGCCTGACTCCAAAGATCCCTTCTTCTAATGTAGTTGGTGTGAGCATAAATAACAGCAACATTGAAAGTCTTATTAGCCAAGCAAAGAGAGAAACTGAAATGCTGATCCAAAGAAGCAAGAACAACTGGGAACAAATCCACACTGCATAGACCCCAAAGAGAGGGAAAAATATCACCTCTATTATTCAAAGCAAAAAACTTAAGGTTGAGAGCAGCCCAGAAGGAATCTCTTGAAGCAGATTGAGAGATCATAGGTTCAGCAATGAAAACCAAAGAAGGTTTATGAGACAAACACATATTCTTTAGGGTGAGTCTTGTGTTTTTATTCCCTATTCCCCTACAATTCCAATAGATGAGCTTCATTTGGAAGTGTTGAGGTAGCCACCCCTTCGGGTATGGTACACCTTCTCAGCTTGACCTTTCTTTTTCAATTTCCTTTTCTGAGATTTACTCACAACAGTTGTAAACTCTTCCTCAGCCTCAGAAATTTCATCATTTGCCCAAAGCTTGCCAACCAATTTGAGATCAT
Organism: Lupinus angustifolius; assembly: GCF_001865875.1. Classification (NCBI taxonomy): domain Eukaryota; kingdom Viridiplantae; phylum Streptophyta; class Magnoliopsida; order Fabales; family Fabaceae; genus Lupinus; species Lupinus angustifolius. Next base: position 17,622,706 of record NC_032019.1, on the reverse strand, counting down.
TGGCTGCAACCTCATCAAAGTCTTCTGTGTCTTGCACAATCACATTATCACTATCCTCATGATCAATTGCCTCATCACCTTGAACCTGTGATTGAAATGGAGATGCCAGAGGTTGCACCTCAACAGAAGGCACCTCAGTAGAAGGCTCCACATGGGAAGATAGGCTCCACAGGGGAAGATGGAGCTAACCTCTCCATGTTCCTAAGCATTGTTTCATCTCTTTTATCAATCTCCAAATTAATGATTAAATCATTAACCTCATCCACCTTGGTGTGTTTCTCACCCTTAAAGGTTTTCTTTGTTGCATTTCTTGCTTTGTCAGCCATGTCATGCTTCATATTTTTCCTACAATTCGAGAGCAAATGACCAATTGCATGACAACCTTGGCAATAGTCAGGCAAGTTTCCATATTCAAGAGAGACAAAGAAGGCAAATCCTTCTCTTTCAACCAGAATTTGCTCAGGGAGCTTATCCTTTAGATTGATCTCCACCATGACTTTTGCAAAATGACCAAAACTCCTAGATTGGGTAGCATCATCCAAAGAGATAGGAGTTCCAACACCCCCTGCAATGGAGAAAATAATCTTTGGACTCCAATACTCTTGGGGAAGATTATGTATCCGAACCCAACACTGGGTATGCGAGAGCTTTTGAACACTAGGAATGAAATCCGGGGTCCAAAGGAAAAGCTTAAGAAAACCAGGCTTGAGATTCCAAGAACCAATCGAACAAACATGCCTCATATCTTCCACTGAGGAGAAAGCAAAGTCATAAAAACCTTTCCCTAGAGAAACCATGGACCATTTCCCAACCATACTCCAAAGAGAAGAAAGCTTTGTTTTTAGATCCAGGAATTTAAGAGGAGTATCACCTTTAGAGAAGATCAACCTACCATGAAGATGAGTTTTACACCGTTGCAACCCTGCTTGGTATTCATCTTCGGGTATTTTGATGGCAATGGCATTACCTTTCAAGCAAGGTTGAGATAGTTAAGAGAATGATATATCACACGTGCTTTTAAGAGCTTGAGCAAAAGTACGTTTGGAGGGGAGAGGACCCTAAGACGTTTTTGGAGCTTGTTCTGGTGCACTCTCCAACTCCAAGTCTTTCAAGAAGTCCCAAGGGATGAATGAAGAGTGATTCATGGTGTATCAAAGGCAGAAAAAGCTTTCCAAGAATTTGGAACCGTGCCCTAACAGAGCATTTTCGATTCTCTTGATCAGCAAACACATATTTACAACTATAGTTATTTTGGATAAGAATTTTATGTATAAGTCTATAACTACCCATCATTCACTAACTCCAATAACAACTTTTATAATAGTAACAATAAGAGGATTATGATTAATAAAATACTTAAAAGAAAATCTTTAATATGGAAAATTTTATAAAATACCCATCATTCACTAACTCCAATAACAACTTTTATAATGAACTATTTTTCATCCTAAATATCCCTTAAACTTTAATTTGATGACACTAATGCATGCATACAAATAATGTTAAATTAATAGAAACAAAAATTCTAATATTATTATTTTATTGTATATGTATATCAATAAATGCATCAACTATTTTTAATTCTGAAATTTATTTCTCCTCTTCTTCTCCATCATTTTTATATTGGACATTAACATGGACTAATTTGCATTGTTAGTATTGCTAATTAATAATGATTAATTTACCAATTCACTAAAGTTTAAAGAACCATTAAGAAATAAATAATTTATAACAAGTAGTTGCAAAAATCTTTAAAGTTTTTTTAGTATTATCAAAGATATTTTTCACATTTTTTCAGTAAGGACTAATTCCTCTTGTATATATGGTTATTTTTCCAACAAGTATTAATCTCAGAAATCAAACTTTAAAATCTTTGATTACATTAATAGATCAACACATAAAATACATACAGTTTAATAAGGTTTGTATATGGTTTGAAGGGAATTATATTGTAGAATTTGGCAACGTACGTGAAATTCATTCTCAAGTTTAGTAACTGTTTGCCGTATAAATTGAACAACAACTACACACGATCTCTCTCTTTATGACTCTTCCAACGCCCAACCTTTCACCTGAACCTTCTTTCCTTCTTCAACTCCCACACCAACAATAATAACAATAAGAACAACAACTTTCCCTTTTTCATGCACCATTCACACAATTACCATAATGGGTAATCTCTGTTCTCTCTTCAAACCCATCAACAACAACACCAACCATGTCTCTTCCACCACCACCAAGAAGCGTTCCTCCCACGCGCCGCCGAGCAACCGCTGGTCACGTTCCCGCAAAGACATGAACCTCGATGAAACTGTTAATATTCGGCAACAGGCTATAGCTACAGCAGCACTTTACAGACAGCATCAGCAGCAGTTTGATCGGTCTAGTTCAATGAGGTATCCAAATGGGTCTAAGAGGAATGCGAATTTGTTGCCTAGGAGTTCTAGTTCTAGAGCTAGATCACTTACTGATCCTTTGCTTCAGCCTCATCAACTTGTTAATCAGGTACTTACTTTGTTTTCGGTTTCAAAGAGTCAGCTCAGTTGGTCGAGTTTCAGGCTTATATATTAAGCCTGACAGCCTACAGGTCTGTTTGTGAGTTTGGTTTTGGAAGAAAAGAAAAAGGGAAATGGAAAGGTCGTCAGCTATTTCATAAGTGTGTTTCATGGCTAAGTCTTTCATTTCCTTCCAAAACTCAACTCCTAAGGGTTGTTTGCGGGATGAGTTTTGGAGGGAAACGAAGAGTGGAGAATAATCTTACAAGTATATTTCATGATTCTCAAGTTTTTTCATTTATTTTTATTCCCCTCCAAAATACAACTCGCAAATAAATCATAAGAAATAGAAACTATTTTTCCTTATGTTTATATTATTGTCCTCTATGTGGGACTGGGTTTTCTCATATCATTTTTTGTTAGTGTGAAGATTTATGACATTGGTGTCTTTGTCATGTGATTACATGAGAGGATCCATTCATCTTGTTTATAAGTTATTGATAAAGTATGGAACTTGATCCATGGTATTAATTTGAAGGAAGGGAAAGATTTATCACATGATTTTGTATTTGTTGATTTGGTTCATTATAATTATAGAAGTGTTAAAATTGAGAATTTACTCAACATTGGAGTGAAGTTGAATTCGCTCCCTTTTTGAGTGTTTTTCTATGATGATATTTTTTTCTTAGACTTATAGGAGATGATGATTTTGGAACATGAAATAATGCATTGAAGAAAAGGAAAGAAGCCTAGAATGATGGTTCTGTGATGATCAAGTTTCTTAGGTTTACATCAGAATAGTGTTGTGTTTGTGAAGAAAATAGGCAAAATTGCTATTTTGGTCCCTTAACTTCCTTTGTCTCACTTTGTTCTTTCAATTTTACTTCTATTCGCACCATTAGTCCTAACGTTGAATCGACAAAGAATTAAGTTCGGGGATCAAAATAACATTTTCGCGAATAAAATAACTTGTTTCATAAGCATTCAAAAGACAATTGTACTGGCACACATTAAAGTACAATATCATGGTAGAATGCATAATAGGTACCTAAATTATAGTTTTCTTAAAGAATACTGTGTTTGAGTTTTAAATAATTGAAGGGCATGTGGAGGAGGTGAGATTTGAGCTTTTTGAAGTGTTTTTTACTAAAAGTTGGTGTAGCTTTGAAGGGAATATTGTTTTGCTTTTCTTGTGATAGCAGCTATGTCAGGGTTTCTAAAATGACATTGAAATTATAGATGGATCCAATGCTGTTCTTTCTAACTTGAGGCTATCAATGATTCAATGTATTGTCATTTTCTCAACTAGTACACTACATTGGAAATGAACTGAGGCTATTAATCTAATGCCATTTTTGTAATTAGAGTCTCATATTAAAAATTCCCCTGCTGTGCAAGACAAGGCAAAAAGCAATGAAATGACAATTATATCTTTTTATTTATACTTCGAATGACATCGGGTACCATTTGACAGGGTATAAAGGTTGATGATCTTGAGAGCAATCATTTCATTCTTGTTCATGGAGGTGGCTTAGGAGCCTGGTGTTGGTACAAAACTATAGCACTTCTAGAAGAAAGTGGTTATAAAGTATCAGCCATAGATTTAACTGGTTCTGGAGTTCATTCATTTGAAACAAACAACATTACAAGTCTGTCGCAATATGTTAAGCCACTAACCGATTTTCTTGAAAATCTTCCCGAAGGCGAAAAGGTGCATATTTAGTTGCTTCTCCACTTTATAATCAACCATTTTCTGTTAAGGAATTCACACTGGTGAAAGATCATATGAAATGTGAATGTCTAACTTTCGGCATAAAAAACTCTTACAATGACACTGATAACAGGTGATCTCAGTTGGACATGATTTTGGCGGGGCATGTATATCATATGCCATGGAGCTATATCCTCTCAAGATTTCCAAGGCAGTCTTTATTGCCGCAGCAATGATGTCTAGTGGACAAAGTACTCTCGATATAGTTTCTCAACAGGTTTTACATCTTACACTACCATTAAGATTGCAATTGCGGTTATTGTGACCATTGTGATGTGGATTGCAACCATTGTGGTGTGGATTATTCTGCTTAGAAAATATTTTTAAATGGATGCGGTCTGACGTGGCCCAATACAGTTACGTTGCGGCCCGATTCAACCTTAATGTGGTCCGATATGGTTGTGTTGTAGCCTAATGCGGTCACATCATTGTGATTTGGTATCACACTGTAATTGAGGTGTAATGCGGTTGCGGCGGTCACCGTAACCGCAATATTGTGGTCCACAATTTGAATCAGTATAGTAACATTATTTGCAAATCTGGTGTTATATGTTGCAGGCAGGTACAGATGATCTTATGCAACAAGCTCAGATTTTCTTGTATGCAAATGGGAATGATCACCCTCCTACTTCCTTTGAGCTGGAAAAATCATTATTGAGGGATTTGTTATTCAACCTTTGCCCCTCCAAAGTAAGTTTCAATATAAACAATACCACTTTTAATTATAATTTTAGCATTCTACTTTTATGGGAGGGTTTTTCTTTCTATGCATGTGGGGCCATTCTTTCACTTTGTAGTAAATTATTTTTAGTATAGAATACCCTTGAGTTTCATAAACTTCTATGAATTAAGATTTTAGTGTTAAGGGCACATAAATTACATATGGGCTCTTGAAGGGCCAGAAGAATTAGTGTATTGGTAGGAGAAACAAAGAGATTGAATATCTATTTGTTAAGGTAAAATTGTAAAATCATTGCCTTTGGGGTACCCAATTTCCCCTTCTTCCCTGTCTAAGAAATCAAACAGAGATTTTCCATCCTGCTCTCCGGAGCACATATGTTGTCCTATAATTCGTGCCACTTCATGTGCTATCAGCTATAATTTGTTGGAAAAATATATTTAAGTTAAAAAGTTTAATTATTAAATATTTTTATGACGAATTATGGGACAGAAGATATGCTCCCCATACACATGAGTGATTTAAAAAAAATATTATTATTTAAAATGGCAATGCCTATGAAAGTGACTTATCATTACATGCTTTGTATCAACCTATGACTTATCATCACTGACCCATATTTACATTAATACTAACTCATAATGAAATATGAAAACAACAAATCATAAAACATAAGATAAAGTAATCTCAATACTAAGAGATCTTCTAAGATATTCTAAACAATTCTAAAATATAATAGATATACTCTATGAATTTAAGATATTATGAGATACTTTCATATACCCCTTCTTTGCCATAATAACACTACAAATAGAGTATATCTTGTGATGAAATCTCCTGTGAAAGCTTTCTATCAAAATCTTTCCTAAACCACAAAATATGGTCTCTACATAATGAAATAGTTTTGTGATTTCCCTTTCACCCTCTCTGTTTGTTGATTTCTCTCTTAATACAGGATGTTGCATTAGCATCTGTCTCAATGAGGCCAACACCATTTGCACCAGTTTTAGAGAAACTTTCGCTATCTGACCTGAAATATGGATCGGTAAGGCGGTTTTATATTGAAACACTTGAAGACAATGCCATACCTATCACACTCCAGGAGAATATGATAAAGGCTAACCCCCCAGAAAAGGTTTTCCATTTGAAGGGTGCTGATCATTCTCCTTTTTTCTCAAAGCCTCAAGCCCTGCACAAGTTACTAGTAGAAATCTCCAAGATCCGTTGAGAGCATTCGTCTTTCTGAATTGTTTGTGAAGGATCGATACTTAAAGCGACACTAACATTACGATGGATCTCCGATTTCGTTACCATGAAAGTGTATTGTGTACTTAAAGTCTGTTTGCGAGTTGAGTTTTGAAGAGGAATAGTGAGAAAATGAAGGCTTCAGAACCATCTCACCAATGTATTTTATGGCTGCTTTCAAGCCTTCATTTTTCCTTTCATCCCCTCCAAAACAAAACTCGCAAGCAGATCCTAAATTACAGGTTTCGTTCTTCTTATCTTTTTTCGATTTTTTATTTATTTTGAGAGTTAAATTAGGAAAACTTGCTTGTATGGCTTGTAACTTGTAAGAGTATTACTTGCAACATAACAATCATGTTATATTCCGATTTAAAAGTGTCAAGGTTTTTGCTGAGAAATAAAATACTGTGACATGACACTGATAAGTAAATCCTACAGCTACAGAACCATACTAAAGAGACCATGACTAAGATTTTAAGACTACAAAGACACATTACTAGGAAGAATAACTCTTTGGGTATCAAAGAAGATGAAATTATTCTTTCTGGTTGATAGAGGTTTACAGTTTGAGAATCCTCTTATTCTTGTTCTTTACCTCTTTTTTTTTTACTCTAATGCTTTTTGTGGGTAGTTTTCTGCATTATTTTTGCATGTCACTAAGTATAATAATTATTTTGTACTTTGAGCAAAATGAGTAAATAAATTCCTTGTGCATTACATATTGCAAGAAAGCTGAAATGATAGCGTTCTTGCATTATCTCTAGAGAAAGGTTTTATTATAAGGGCTAAACTTAGTTGCAGTAACTTAAATACTGGTTGTACTGGTACATAATTATATTAGGACATTTCACACACAAGGGGGTTAGGATTAGATTTGAGTTAACAGTGTTTGTTAATAATGATTACTAGGTTAATGTTGACATGAATTTTTTTAACAAATGTCCTAATATGATTAGATATCAGTACTACCTGTACTTGAAAAAAGTTCCATTCAAATATATGAAATGAAAGTCCTTCCTCTTGGGACTTTTAAGTACTTGATTTGTAAAGAACTTGTAGTGTCAGAGGCAGTGTTTTGAGTTTTAAATTACTCATGGTTGTGATCACTGTGGTTGCAGTCACTGTCGTATCGTGGTTACTACAATTATAATTATTGCGATGCAGATTGCGGCTATTGTGATATGAAATATTTTGTGATTAAAAAATACTTTTGAATATGATGAGGTCCAATGTAGTCCAAATGTAGTCCGATGCGATTCATATACGGTCCGATACAATTACGCTGCGGCCCAATATGGCCGTATCATTAGATTGGGGTCACAATGAAATGCAGTGTGATCTGGATCACTGCAACTTCAATATTACATCTGCATCAGGTAGTGTAGTCCATAATTTGAAGAAAGTTGCAAATAACTTCAGTAATAGAATAATGCAAATACTAATTGAATGTGAAAATGAATACACCAAATGAGAAATAGTAGTAGATGGAAATGCCTTAGCTAATGCTGGCCATAGAGGGTCTGTATTTTCTATTTTGAGTGAGCTCCTTCCTTTTTATTTCAATCTCTATGTGAGGAAGTATTTAGGATGGAACATTATTGAGTTGTATATAGCCGATTCCGCTTATGAGATTAAGGTTTAGTTGTTGTTATTCTATGTGGGAATGCTTATGAGGTAGCTTTTTCACAAATGATTATGTAGTTTCTTTGTTTGTTTGAGTATTTTGCCTCAATAATTATAGAAAAAAAAAGAAATAGTATGAATTTGATAGAATAATTGAAAGTGAATAAATAAAGGCTTGTAAAAAATATGGTAAAGAACAATGCACTTTTGTTCAGAATAAATATAAAATACCATATCAAGATGTGAAACTGATAATAATTGATTGTAAAGATATATGGAAACAATAAAAATGAAACTTTTAAGTGACAAAGTATGAGTACTACAATTTAAACCCATCGCTTAACTATTAATCGATTAATTATACAGTTAATTGTTTAATTGTTATTGATGTTGTCTTGTTTCCATGGTGGCTTTGTTCTCCAATAGCCCCCTCAAGCTGGAGGGTAAATGTTAACGACTCTAGGTTTATAATTTGATTTGATAACAATGTGGTGGATCGGAATTTCGATCCTAATGTGATTGAATTTTTTCAACCACTTGATTATTTTCCTGGTTAAAAATCTTGACTATATTCCCATGGTTTTTCCATGGTTTTATATTGTTGAAGCTTCCTTGGTTGCTCCTCATCATGAGATTCACTTTCTTGGTGTGAATTTCATAGCCTTTTTTGTTCTTGACAGCATTTTAATCTTCCCTTTGCAAATAGAGTCTTGAAAATGGGTTATAAAAAATCTTAAAGCATGATCACAATCTTACATAACACTAATACCTTTGAACATTCTTGAATCTCGGATGAACATACATAGCCACTGGATGGAATAAGTAGGCCAACTGATTTGAGTGGAGGATCCTCTTGGGATGAAAAGTCAGAACTATCAAATGTTGATAGTGATACACACTCATCAAAATAAGCCTTAACATCTTCTGCAAGACATTTTGATATCCTCCTTCTTTCAATGCTAGCTTTTCTTGCTGGACGAGACTTTAGCACATTAGGGGTCATGGGATATGGAAGAACTTCTTTCAAGATTCTATCCAGCTCTTGTCTATGGTGTTCTTCAACAGTCAGGTCTTCTCGGAGATTTCTAGCTTGCTCTTGAGACTCTTGTTCCTTTCTAGAAAAACTTGTTGTCATGCCTAGTTTGGAAGAATCACCACCAATTCTTGATCTTCTTTCATTGAATTCTCTCTTGAATTTTGGGAGAGAAAGATAATAATTTTAGAGAATGCGCAGTGGTAACCAAAACCTTCTGGACGAAGGCTCTGATACCATATTGTGAAAACATAAAATGAATATTGTGAAATTTTCCCATTCAATTGAAATGATACAAGAGAGTGTTGTTTATATATAATGCCTTATAAAGCAAACAATGCAACTAACCTAACTAACTCTCTAACAAGCTAATAAACACATGTTGTAAAACAATTTCAACATGTGTTAAATGTGTAAAACATGTAAAATGTGTCAATTACAAGAATTGTTCAACCAATGCTTCACTTGATTTTCTAACCAATTAATCGATTAACTATTGTGTTAATCAATTAACACTTACCCAATTAATCGATTAATTATACAGTTAATTGATTAAATGTTATTACTGTTATCTTGTTTACATGGTAACTTTGTTCTCCAATACTGATCAAATGATAATCCAAAGCTTCCGAAACTTTTTGTGGATAAATAGACTCATATAAGATGTAAAATAGTTCATTGGTTCTAGTTAGAGCAGTGCTAAAACCATCCAATTGTAAAGAAGTTGTTGGATGGAATAAGTCAACCTATAGGTGGAAAAGAGATTGAGAAGATGCTCATTGATCTTTACACAGTTGGTATGAAAGCCCTCACTGATTTCAATTTAATTAGTTTCATTTTATTTGAATTTATTTATAATTTATATTTTTTTATTAGTTATTATTTAGATTGTTATTATCTTATCGGTTATAATAACTTTAATAAATTATTTAAACTCACTAATAATATTTGAGATTGTATTTAACATTCATACATTCTCGTGTTTGTTTATTCTCAAACACATGACCAGCATATACCTAGGAAATGAGTGTGCAAAAAAAATGATATACATAAAAAATAAAAAGGTTCTTGAACTACTTCTTGTCTATATTTTCACTGACACGTATAAAACATTGAAAACAATTTTTCTATCAACTTTTACGAACGGTTTTAGTATTACTATGTTTGTTAGGTTCCTGTTAACCCTGTAATAATTAATTGGAAAAAATATATAGAATATGTATCAAAATGAGGACATCTCTTATAGTTATAGTATAGATAGAGGTTTCAATTTTGAATATGTAGGAATACAATTTAACTAAGTATTTTATAGATAAAGTTTTATCATTCATAATTATTCTGCCTAATTCAATAAGATTATAATTGTGAAAGAGGGTAACAAAAAATAGAAAATTGGTATGTATTAAAAAGTGTAAGGATTTCATTTTAAAATCTTTTAGTCCACAAAATTCATATTTTAATTCTTAAAAAACTGACTATTTCCGGTAGGGCGTGGATTATTATTCCTATTTTTCAAAATAAATAATTTTTTTTAAAAATGGTTTCTTTATTAATTTATTAAATGTTCTACATTTAACAAAACTATTTTAGAATTTCTCACTAGCTAACTTATAATTCAAAGCTCTAACCCCATGGTCATCCTCCCTCCCTAAGAAACTAGATAAATAAGGAGCAAGTGAAATTAACATCAACGGACGTTAGTTCAAGTGATACATGTTTGATTCCCCTTAAGTAAGGTTTCGGGTTCGAGTCTTGTGGATGGAAAAAATGTCTGCTTGGAGAGTTAGCCCCACGTACCTGTAGATGTTCCCGATTAGGACAAGATTGCCTCCAATGCGAGGATACCTGTGGAAAACAAAAAAAAAGTGAAATTAAGGATTTGTCATCAGAAAAAACACTTACATTGGTTTAATTAGATTTTTTTGTACTACTAAGAATATCTCATACCCTATGGTAAGGAACTAATCATTTCAGAGTTCTTTGATGTTTCTTCTAACAAATATCGCTTATAGAATTGAACCTTGACTTTTTGATATTTCTAGGAATCTAACAGATCAGGTAGTTTTTCGCATTTATCTATCGACTAGTATATAGTGATAGATACTTTGTGGTGTCAAGTATTTAAGTTTTATATATTTTAATTTGGTGAATCAAAATATATTTTTGTATTGTAATTTTTATTGGGTGCACTTTATATTATATTTTTTTTGTAGAAATTAAAAATATTAAAAGCAAAATAGGAAAGTGAAAAATTATACCATGAAAGTAGTTATACCATGTTTTCCCTTTATATAGTACTAGCATGGTAATAGACACTTCATGTTTGCCGACCATATTTTTACTTATTTGGTATCAAATATTTGTAATTTACAATGTTCAATTTTTTAAATATACTTTCAAAATAAGAAGATGATGATGACAAAATAAGAAGTTATTGATATATGATTTTTTTGTAGAAATAAGAAGATAATGAGAATAAAATAGAGAATCACAAATTACACCATGATGTGGTGATTATTTTGTATTTTCCTTTTATTAAATAGTATAGATACAAAATTATAGATACAAAATTATAGATAATATACTTCATGTATATTATTTCAATGAAACATAGCGTTACTAATGATTAGAGAAAAATATTAACTAAAATAAGGAAAAAGAAATTAATGTTAGTTTATTCCATAGCTAAGAAACTATTGGGATTGCATGGTACTTGTTTATAAAATTTATTAAATATTGATCTTATAAATAGGTGGTAATTCACATGACATATTGAATGGAATCAACTTCTTATTAAATAATAATTTAGTCATTTTGACGAAAAGAAATTATGATAGATATGACCAAAAATCGCACCGGCCACAAGTTGCTTTCCTGAATCTTCAGACTTTAGCTGGTTTGATAGTGATAGGAATTAGTTATACTATTTAAGTATTTATATTATTAGTAATAAATTTGATTTGAATTCAATAATTATGATGAGGAAGATGACTAAAATTACAAGAATAAAAATATGAAAATAAAAAAAGTATGTGAATAAAAAAATTGAGCTCCTTTAACTATAAAGTTATATGAAATTTTAACATATAACCTTATAAAAATGTATATATGTGTAATAAATATTTGTTAGAAGACATTTTATTAAAACTACTACATATATAAGTAGTTATAAAAAATGTATACAAATAGGGGGCAAACACCCTTCTCACAAATAAGTCGTTATGATTTTGATTAATTATAATTTTAGGTTAATCGATTATTCTTTGCAGACTATATTATAAATTCCGTATTTTACAGCTACTCTTTAAAGTAATAAATATTGGTTCCCTTTTGACTTTAATTTTTTATAGAAATCATTGATTCATAATGAAACCTAACATAACAAGTTACATTCAGTAACATCCTTAATTAAACATGATATATTCCTCACCACTCAAACACAACTCTCATCTTTGATGGCAGATTATCATTAAATTATATTTTCTAGATGAATCTGAATATATGATGATTCAATTAAAGTAATTGAATATATATGATTATTTTTTATATTCGAATCCAACCTAAACTGAATAAGGTTCAATCTGGTTCAGTTTGATGCATGGTCCATGATTTAAAAATCGAGAAAATTTGATCCAATCAACTATAGGTTTTTTATATTTAAAAACATTCATTTACTAAAACCATAAACAATTAGGGTAGAGAAAAAAATATTGTTACTATTCATATACTATATATAAATGGTAGATAATATATTATATATAAATCTTTACACTCACAATAGATGTTATACTCATTAGTGTAACCATAACTATTTGTTTCACTTCAATGCTTCCATAACCATAATTTGAATATGACTATCAATGTCAATTCTTGAAATTCTCGCAATATCGCTATCACTGTTAATTCTCGATATTCTTGCAATATGACTACTAGTGTCAATTCTCGAAATTCTTACAATATGATTATCCGTGCCAATTATTTTTTCATTATACTGACTACTAGTGCTAGTTCTTGAAATGCCCATAATTTGCCTACCTATGCCAATTTTGTTCCCCTCAATACTGACTACCAGTGTCAGTTCTCAAATACCAGTGTCAGTTCTCAAAATTTCCGCAATTTGGCTGTCTGTGCCAATTCTTAGTACCATAGAAAAAGGTGGAGAAGTTTGTCGAGAATGCATTAGCGGAAAATATGAGGGAGAAAGAAAAAATCAAATCGAAGTGCATTCAACTATGGGTCAAGTTATAATGAGGGGAGAAGACCTCTATTTATAAAATGAAATTTTTTCCAAGTTCATCATCTCTCCAATGTGGGACTTGGGAGTTGTTTTTTCAAAACTCTTCTATTTGGGCCTTGAGAGTTTTTTAGATTTCACACCCAAAAGTTCTCACTAATGACTTTCAACAAACCAAGTTCCAACATTCCCCCACTTGAAATTAAAAAACGATTTTCGAGAATTTTTGTGGTCTTAATAAGATTGTGTATAAACAAATGTATCATGTGACTTGAACCTTTGCATAGTGAGTAAAATCCAGATTTTACTAGAGTGACTCGTAGTCTTGAACTCTATCTCCAGCATCAAACCACACACAACATTTTCAAATGTATATTCTGTAAAGTTTGTGCGTTACAGGCCATGCACATTTATTCCAGTATAGTAAACGTTCTAGAAGTTATGCCCCAAAATTTCATAGGAAGCGGCTCCCACTTCCACATTCACATAGGTGAGTCTATCAAGAGTACTCATGTAGCCTAGGTACTCCACTCCAATTGGAGTATAGATCTCATTAAGAGTTTAACTCATCCTTACATATATTGCAGAAATCATGTTTTTCATAATTTTATAACATATTCATTCTCATATCACTTCACAACTTATTATTACTCATTGAACCTATTTCTTGGAATCTCTAGTCAGTTAGGTCAGGTTACCATGCATCATGAATGATCCTCGTTCTAAAGGCAATAATCATATACTCTTAGAAGTATTATGGACTTTCTCTCTAGCTAGTCCTTTCGTCAAAGGATCTGCTAAGTTATTCTCAATGCGTACCTGATCCACTCTAAAAACTCATGTAGAGAGTAATCTCTAATGGTGTTGTGCTTACATGGGAATAGTCATTGTACTATCACAATGTGGTTCTCAATTATACTCTAACAACTCATGTAGAGAGTTATTCTCAATGCAGTTCTCAATTTTTGCAATAGTCATTGTACTATCACAATGTATCAACACAACTGGTATCAATTTTTCTTTTATGGGAATCCTTGCAAGCAAGCTTCTCAGCCAATTTGATTCCTCACTAGTTGTTGCTAGTGCTATCATCTCAACTTCAGTAGTGTTTGAGCTAAAATAGTTTGTTTCTTGTTAGACTCTAGATAGTCCATCTCATTATTTATGGCTTCTTGTCACAAATTAGCATCCAAAGAAGTCAAAACTTCTTGGAGAGTTGATGGATTCTCCTCCAATATATAGACCATATAATCAGGTTTATACTCTCTTGTAGTTCTTGCTCTCTACTTCTTCTAGGTTCTATTTTAAATCTTTCTATTTTTTATTATCATCTCTAATCACAAGTATGTGACTAGTTGAAGTACCCCCAATATTCCTCAATTTAAAAAAGAATTTCTTCTTATTGACGTCAACATCGTTAGACTCAATAATCATTTTTGTGTTAAGATCATAAAACCTATATGCATTACTATTTATAATATACCCAATGAATACACATTCATAGGCTCTACTTGCAAGTTTAATCTCTAGGACCTTCATAAATGATTTCATGAGCAATTCTTTTTATCTCATTAAACTGAGACTCTACTGATTTCTCATCAGTCATATGATACTTGAGGAAACGACTAACATCATATTTTTAGTCTCAACTTTCTCAATACCATATTTCTTTTCAAGTACATACCAAATTAATTTGGCATACTTGTATGGACTATAGTAATCACAATCAAACAACTCATTCAGAATGAAATTCTTATAAAAGTAATTATTTTCATTACATATAGCTATTTTAATAGTTAGTTTATCATTTTTCTCTTTTTTAGCTTTTTCCAGCAACACTGAGATATCGATTTCCAGAATGTGTGCAACTTTTCTCTTATGTTGTCACCGTTTGAAATTTGTCTCATCAAACCGAAATGGTTTGTTCAGGTCAAAGCTATTTAGTCCACTAATATTATCTATGAATGTCATTGTAGTAGAAACGTCTTAAAATTATTCTTTCTTGTTAGACTCTATTTATAACATTAGATTTTTTTCAAATTTTTCATCTCTAATGTGAGACTTAGTTTGTTGAGTGCCATTAGTGGTAACACAATCGCATCATAAACACAAACAAGTCTTGAAACAGAACTCATGAACATGAACAAAGACAAGTCTTCATATCTATATGTTGTCAGTTCAAGTATGTTGTATAATTTGTAAGATTAACTGCATACTTAATGTATTACTTTAGAAGTTCAAACAATTCAACATAATATTACATATATAATACTTAGATTTTATTTTAGATATTAGAATAGATGGGCATGATCTTTAATAAATAAGATTTATGACTACACCTAATAAAAAAGTTGTGTGAGGTTTAATATTAAACATAGAGTTCAAGACTACATATTATTACTCTAGTAACATCTAAATCTTACTAATGTAAAGGTTGTAGACAGCTTTATTTATTCTCATCTGTGTTTAATAATTGGGGATGGTCTTGAACATAAAACCTGAGTCGCACAATGTCCTAATAAAAGTAAATAATATTTCTTTCTTTTGGAATTTTATATAGTTTTATTAGTTTTATTGAACCGGGACAAGTATTGGACACAGCCGAGTTGTGGATATTAATGTACAGTGATTAATGTAATTATTGAAACACAGGTCTCTGGCAGATAACTATGAAGTGGTTCTTATATATCTATTTGGGATTTCTGTGAATTGATAAATTTTTACTTACAATTTAAATTAAAGAAAAAATATATAAAAAAGAGTAATTGGTGATATGCAATTACCTATATGAATGTGTTACAACAAATAAGAAATAATTTTATGCTAACATATTTTTCTTTGGGTGAAACCAAAGTTGATTCAAAGATTCAAACCTATTAGAAGTTATACTAGAAATAATTATGGAGAAAGTTATAAAAACCTTAATATATATCCTAACCTATCGATATTTGATAGAGATAACATATAACATATTATGTACACTTACCAAAGAGAATCATATATTAGGTGAGCAAAGTTCTAACACAAAAGTGTATCATCAATCCTGACAAACTATTTAAGAACATTTCCTAATACAAATATTATAAAGAAAACAATAACATTATAATTGAAATATAGTTTGATAATTACAATCATGCAAATAAATTATTGTAGAAGTATCAACTGAATTGTTTTATCTTAGAGATAACTCGACTAGTATTCCACTTGGATAGTTGAGAAAAGAGCAACAATGTTTTAAACATTACAACTTAGTCAATGATTTAATCAAATAATAACATCATTATTTATATTTCCAAAAAATAAAAGTACCTATGACATACTTCACAGGGACTGCTCTACCACCAAGGGAGAACAATTGGCTTTTTCCAGAAATTGTTTATATATATTGTCCAATCTAAGTTAAAGTTGATTATTCTAAGAACAATAATTTTTAATAAGGAAATTTTAAAAAATAATTAATCAACATGTCTCTACCTATCTTGCTTCAGTCAACGTTAATCTTGGTAAAACCCATAGGAGAATGGTTCCATTTTACTTACCCAATTTATGGATCTGTGAATTTCGGGTCGGGTTTGGGTATGTACAAACCCAACCCCACTCAGTTGCCATTCCTATCTGTGATGAACATACTTCATTAGGAAAACCTAAGTTGCAGAATTAAGAATCAGTATTAATTCTGACCAAAATTTGATGATCTTGAGAAATTATCCCTCTAAACAAAGCTTCATTCCTGGCTAGCCAAATATAAAAGTAGAAAAAAATTAAGGAAAAAATTAATTTTTTACTGCTAATAGCTAAAGCTGCATACCTAAATCAAAACATCACTTTTACATTTACATCTAAGTGCAAATCAATTAGGATAATACTTGTTACTCATTTAAATTATAAACTACATCACATCACAATTGAAGTAGTTGTAATATTATAGTTGTGATGATCATCATAGTCAGATCATATCACAATTGTAGTATGATCTTAAATGACAATGATATGATCGCATTTAAATCACATCGGATCACATCAAAATTAAAAATATTTTTTAATTATAAAATTATTCATATTGTCAAGACCGCAATAACTACAATTACCAAATTACAATATCTATAATTGAAACCATAATTTAAAACATTATTTCTTCCTTATATACCTTTCTTAACCATCTTTCATTCATAGAAAATATTAAACTTAGTTGATGAAGTCTGGAACAAATATAGTAGCCATTTTCAGCACCTAGTTTTTTCCACACTTTCTCTCTCTTCCACACTTTCTCTCTCTTCTTCTTGTTTTCTTTATCTTCAGGTTTATCTGTCACAAATATTGACCTGAACTGTTCAGGCTAGAACTGAGAGCACCAGAATTTCCACATTCATTTTGCACCCAAAAAAATGGACCTCTCTGTGATACCCAAAGCAACTTCATGCATATTGTTCTTGTTTCTTCTGTCTTGCACTTGCTTCATCTCAACAGGTTCACCCTATTATTATTGTTTTCTCCTCAAAAAGTCTTCATATTTTCATTGGTTCTGTGTTTTTTCTATAATGGGTTCTCAAGTTTTCTCTACCTGCAATACCATTTCGATTTTTATTGAAATGAATGCTTTTGAAATATGCAACTTTTGGTCTTTAAATTTGAACAAGAAAGTGGGTTTTTGTTCAAATTTGAAACATTTGATCATTTATTAGATTCTGGTGGCTTTTTCTATTGATGCCATTGTTTGAGTGGAAAATGGGCGTTTAGCTTTTTTTTTATTGAACATTTAGTTATTATGGAACAAAGAAGATGAAATTTATGATCTATTATTAACCTCACTTTATTTTAATGAAGTTTTTGGATCATGGATTTGATCATTTGAATTGGTTTAGCACGGTGTTTTAAATTGCGGTCGTGATTGCGGTAACGATTGCAGTTACTTTGATTGTGATCATGCAGTGTGAATTATTTTGTAATTAAAAAACTTTTTGAATTTGATGCGGCGTGATGCAGTTATGTTGTGGCCCGATGCGGTCGCATCATTGTCATTCGAAATCATACCACAATTGTAGTGTGATGCGATTGCTGCAGTCATTACAACCACAATATTACAGCATGGGAGCAATATTGCGGTCACAATTTAAATCACTCTTTACCATTTAAAATGCCATTGAGTAGTCAAGTGAAATTTAATTATTTTTTCTTTCTCATGCATTTTCCTTTTCTTGTTTGTAAAGAGTTTTGACTTTTGATTGCTCACATGTATTTTGCTTAAAAACTCATACAATTAGTGATATGGTGCCTTTGAGGTTACCAACAGTGTTCAGTTATTCATGTTACCTCATGGGTGTTATGATTCTTGTTAATTAATTACCTTCCAGTTTTTATCTTTAGCATGTAATATATCCAAATAGAGAGTAATTTTAGCACAACGATAAAATTATTACTTGCTGATCATATGTTTACGAATTCGAATCTTACAAACTATATACAAACATAAGGTTGTATATGTTTAGTATCCTTATCGTACTAGATGATAGTCTCATGTCATTCGACATAAGGGTATCTGATGTCTTAGCTGTAAAAGGTGGATTCAATCATCATATTAGGTATTAAAAAGAAAAAAATAAGTAATATGAGCCATTGACTTGAAGAATATGCTACCTTGATTCTTTTTTTGGATTATTGCTACTAGAACTTGAACAAGTCCATTCAATGTGTTTGGTCTCATAGTTTTTGCAGTTTTCATGCCTTATCATTACCATTGGTTTCTAATGTGCAATATCTTATATGGAAATTTAATTGTCTATTAGAGTTAGCAAAGAGAAAAATGAAAATGCAATCCTGAATTTCTCCTCTTAGATAAGAAAGAAAGAAAAAAGAAAAGAAAAGAAAATAAAATAAAATAAAATGTAAAGTCTCTATGCAAACTCTTTCTCTTCACTTGTAAGAAAAAGCTGAAGGGAAAAAGTAATTTGAAGTTAAAATGTCACTAATACCCTCCAATTATTTCTCTCCTATTTAACATTTTTTTCTTCTATTTATTTGATAATAATCATCATTATAATTATTAATTATTACTGAAATAATAACAATTAAAATAATATTTCATAATATTTAATATATTAGTTTTTTATTAACTAACAAAAATTAATATTTTTATCTTATACTTGTTTTAAGGAAAAAATTTATATTCAAAAGATAATATTATTTTCTCTTCTCCTTTTTTACTCAACCCAACAAACAGAAAAAAAATCTCTTTATATTTTTTCTTTTCTCTCTAATAGAAATAATAGAAAAATCACTATATTTTGTCATTATTTCCTTTTTAATTAGTTTAAAGTTGTGGTTGGGTGTTTATATTTCAGATGCTTATGATCCACTTGACCCAAATGGAAACATCACTATCAAATGGGATATTATAAGCTGGACACCTGATGGTTATGTTGTAAGTACTTTTTTGTCCTATCACAACCAAAACAACTCTGTAGTCTTTAAAGATTTATTACTGAGTTGGATTTTAGAGGAAAATGACGGAAAAAAAAAGATTTGAGAGTTATCTCATAAAACATTCTATTTTCATTCATTCCCCTCTTAAACCCAACTTGCAAATTGACATTTGCGAATTAGGTTTTTGAGAAAAATATATGGAAAGGAATGACTTGAGAGTCATCTCACAACTTTCAACCATTTCATTTCCCTCTATTATCCTCCGAAAACCAACTCGCAAACAGGGCTGAGCGCGGACTCAGTTATGAAACAATTGAATGTTCAGGCTGTTGTTACAATGAGCAACTTCCAACAATATCGGCATATCGCGACACCGGGCTGGTCACTAGGATGGACATGGGCAAAGAAGGAGGTAATTTGGAGCATGATGGGAGGAGAAGCAACTGAACAAGGAGATTGCTCAAAGTTTAAGGGAACCCCTCCACATTGCTGTAAGAAGGACCCTACAATTGTTGATTTACTACCAGGCACACCATTCGATCAACAAGTTGCAAATTGTTGCAAAGGTGGGGTACTTAGTTCATGGGCACAGGATCAAACCAATGCAGTTTCATCATTTCAAGTTAGTGTTGGTAGAGCTGGTACAACAAATAAAACTGTCAAAGTGCCTAAAAACTTCACCTTGAAAGCACCAGGACCAGGTTATACTTGTAGTCCTGCAAAGATTGTCAAACCCACTATTTTCATTCAGTCTGATAAAAGAAGAGTGACTCAAGCACTTAGTAAGTTTTTGAATTTTTATGTTCATTTTCACAGTTTTCATTTAATATAAAAACTCTGTTACATTGACCATTTACTCTGTTACATTGCAGTGACTTGGAACGTGACATGCACATATTCACAATTTCTAGCTCACAAAGGTCCAACTTGTTGTGTTTCACTCTCATCATTCTATAATGATACTATTGTACCATGCCCAACATGTGCATGTAGCTGCCAAGGCAACTCATCTCAGTCAGGGACTTGTGTCAAGTAGGTTTTCATCACTCGTTTCCTTCTATTAATTACGAGTCTGTTTGCGAGTTGAATTTTGGAGGGGAAGGAACTATGATATATACTTGTGAGATGACCGTAAAACTTTCGTTTTCCCTTCCAAAACTCAAGTTGCAAACGGGCCCGGAGATTACACTTTCTTATATTTCTTTTGTCTGTTCTTACAGTGGAAATACACCACATTTGGCATCAGTTGTTTCTGGAAACAATAATTTAGCACCTTTGGTCCAATGTACTAGTCATATGTGCCCTGTAAGAATCCACTGGCATGTTAAGCTTAACTACGTTGAATACTGGCGTGTGAAGGTTACTGTAACTAATTTCGATTTTATGAGGAATTATTCGGACTGGAACATGGTTGTTCAACACCCAAACTTTGACAATGTGACTCAATTGTTCAGTTTCAACTACAAGTCACTGACTCCATATGAGAACATAAGTAAGTGTTACTCTAACTTGTTAATTTCAAGGACTTGCTGTCTTAAATAATGTTCAGTACTAGAGGTGTTTTAGTTTATTTGGCAACAACTCTAGGGCCATAATCACCATAAAAACGGCGGCCCAGTGCATGAGGCTGCCAGTTAGTAGGATCTGGGGAGTTAGATGTATCTATTTTCGAGATTTGAACTTGTAACCTCTTGGTCACTAAGCAACGGACCTTACCATTGGGTCAAGTTGATAATCACCATATGAAACAAATATTTCTTAATTCTTTATTACAACACATGACAACTTTTTGGCCCTTTTTAACAGATGATACAGCAATGCTTTGGGGAGTTAAGTTCTACAATGATTTTCTTAATCAAGCTGGCCCTCTTGGTAATGTACAATCAGAGATACTCTTCAAAAAAGATAAATCAACTTTTACTTTTGACAAGGGCTGGGCTTTTCCTCAAAGAATCTATTTCAATGGTGATAACTGTGTTATGCCACCACCTGATGCTTATCCATGGCTACCTAACGCCGGTTCGAGTCGAGAAGTTTCCCTGCTTGCTTTAGTGATGTCTTGTTTGGTAGCCTTGGTATTTTATGCATATGTTTAAGGTCCATGTCTGTGTGAGTTAAAATCAACTTTGTGTTAGAAAGTTTTCACTCATACCAGTTTTGTCTCATTTGTGATGTCAATTTGGAATTGGAATTAAGAGGAGATGATGAAAACATTCTGTGGTAATTCAAGATTAGCTCATGTGTCCTATGATTTGTACAAAAGATTAAGCATATTGGTAATATAATTTTATACTGTATTGTTATTTGAGTCTATTGTAATGAGATGATGCATTTACTCTTGTTTGTAAATGTAATAGTAATAAATATATATAACCGACTCCACCTAATGGATTAAGGCTTGTTTTTTGATGTTACGAGCTAATAGGTTTAGAATTTCACATGAGAATTCTTGCTTATTTCCATTAAACATTGCCTATCCCTGCTTGAATGTGAATGCATCCTTGTCTTGTTGAAGAAGTACTTCTGATTGAACATTTCTAGATGGTGCAGCTTCCATTAGTAGATCATTAAAGTATTTCATGCCATAGAACATACTTGTGTTATCTGCATGTAAAAATAGAATAGGACTAAAGTGTTCAAATCCTCTCCGGTACTGGACTATGAGGAGAAAACAGAGTTTGTCAATTTTAAAACGTACTTGGTGATAAAATAATCTAAAATCATAACCGTTAGAAAAACCCGATGATATATGTCGCAATCTTCAACCAGTACTGGAGAGGATTTATTTTCATGACATATGGCTTTCTTGACTAGTCAATATCCTTATAGTTTTTGCTTAACATGCCAGTGTAGCCTGATTGGTCACATGATGAGTGCACTGCAGCAATGCTTCACTGTCTTTCTTTGGTGTATGAATCCCCCTAATGCTAATGCTAAGAAGTGAGAAAACAACTGGAAATTTTCTTATGTTGTCTAGTTGTTAGATAATCCATTTACCCTACTTACCATATATCTAATTGGTCCAAGATAGAGAATATAACACTCTTAGAAATAATATTTGTTATTGTACTGAATCCTTCTATATTAGATTTTGGGGGAGATATTTACAAATTTTAAAAATATTTAATTCACTAATGATATCCCAGATATGAACTCTTAAAATAATTTTGGGATCACATATCAATAATGATTTGTTCTCCCAAACTATATCTCAAATTATATTTATCACTAATAAAAATATAAAAATTAAAAAATTATTATTTTTCTATTTCTACAAATATGATTTGTGATATACTTTCCCCTAAATAGTTGTCCCTTACTAAGACAATCCAGTAAACATTATTATTTTTTAGGTAAATGAAAGTGGGCCAAGATTAACATCTAGTGTTGCCTATATTGTATAACTTTTATTTCAAAATCAATGATGATAAAATATAAATAATAGATGATAAAGTAACAGTATACAAAAAATTTACATTGTTAATATATAAAAAAAATTCTTTATTTAATAGAATATTTGAATGTTAGTAAATAATTCCAGTCAACTTAGTCTTTCAGGTTTGAAAAGCCGTTTGGTCATCCTTCAATTAAAGCTTTGACAAAAACCTGGAAGATGAATAAATTTTCCTCTCATTCCTCTTATCTTAACTCTTTTAGTTTCTATATTCACTACAAATGAGTTTTTTTCAATAATAAATATAATTAAAATAAGGTTATATAATAAGATTGAATACACGAACACTTTTATTATTCAACATCTTTTTTTGTTAATAATTATTATTTTGAATTGATATATTTTAAAACTTGAATTAATATTTTATTGATACTTAGTTAATTAATTTTAATAATAACCACACTCCCCGCTTAAACTTTAGTTCAATGCCACTTCACATTATGCACACTTATCTTCTTAACTTCAAACTTGGGTACACATCTGATGTATCATAATTTGTACAATTTCATGTGTCATGGACTTATGATGGATCAGAAAAAATATATTCAAGTTAAAATTTAATTATTAAGTATTTTTTTAACCAATCACAAGTCCATGACACATGGAGTGACATAAACTGTGGGACAGCTCCGGTTTTTATCTAACCATGTGATTCCGTTTATCCATGTTTATTCAATAACACAACATATGTGCTATGTTAGTATTATTTTTAAATTTACGTATATTAGGCATGGTATATTTTGCACTATATATAGAGGTTAACGTGAATCAATCTAAACCACTGAATGATGAATCATTGAAATAATTATACCCAAAAAAAATTGCACCAAATATAATCCAAATTCATGCACACTTGATCTCTAAAATTAAAAGGAGAAACCTTAGATTACAAGGCACAAAGTATTTTCTAAGAAGCATTTCAATCAAATTATAGTAGTCATGCATGCAAAGCGATTCCAAAAATGACTTATTCAAACAAGCTAGAGACAAAACATTATTTATTTATTTATTGGTAGTGACCATTACAATATGTTGAAACACCAAATTCTATATGACCAAACACAATCAAACTTAACTAGAAAAAAAAAATCATTTGAATTATTTTGGTATTCTAAATATGTTGGAACATACATTTAATTTCTTCATTTATCCTCACTAAAGAAGTGGTTGATTGAAGGCATAACTTCTGGTGGTCGAGTACGAAGAAATTTCCTAAACCCATGTTCAGCATATTTTTCTCCTTCTTCTTTGTTATCCAACACTCCCATGCTACGACGAGTTTTGTTAATCCTATATATTGCATATTTTCAATCCAAATAAGCAAAATAATCCATATAGTATTGGGGGAAAAAACTATAGGTTCATGTTGTACTTATGTAAAAATATTGAATATGTTGACAAAAATATCGAAAATTGGATGAGGGAAATAAAGAGGGAAAATTTTGATGTAGAGCTCCAAAATAATCTAAGTAGTGATTGTCTTATTTTTGTTCAATTTAAAATATAATAACATGAAGAAAAACTTAGTGATAAGTATATAATATGACATGTTGAAAAATTATTGCATGCATGTTATATTTTATTGAACAACAATATGACAAGCACTTAAACAACAACATTTATTTTGTGTCTTATAATCATATTATTCATAAGATCATTCAATTCATGAAGTTGAATCAAGATTTGATGAGATTTAATTGTACCTAACATCTGGGTTTTGTAGCATGTTTCTTGCTAACTGAAAGGTACACATGCTGGTCACAAAGGTCATTGCAGCCAATAGAGGGTAAACCTAGAAACAAATACAAGACAATTTTCAATGTCATAAAAAAAATTATGGACAATTATTAGTATGTTAGTATTTGTTGTAGGTAAGACCTAAATTTTCGATCTCCTTCACTTTACTTCTAACCATCAAACTATTTTATAACTCCTTTTTTATTTTTTAAATTGTTATGGGTCAGACTCGAAGCCACAACCTCTTTTATTGCATTCATTAAACTCCTTCATCTTAGTCATCTAGATCACCTTATGACTCCCAAAATTGCAAGTTAAGTTATAATGGAAGAAAAATATAAGGATTTAAAGTAATATCGAGAATATGTTTCATAACCCTAAAGTGTACTCTTTCAATTTCTTCCCCTTCAAAACTCAAAACTCGTATTAACCAAAACATGAAAACTACGATAAAACATTAAATATAGATGTGTAAGAGAAATGTGGTACCTCAGGTTTCATCCAACGTCCCATTATACTTAGACAAGTATTTTCTTTCTTGTGCCTTGGGAATCAAAAAAATGGCTTCTATAATCCTTAATTATGAACAAAAAAAGCTGTTTTGTTATAACTAAAGACAATGGAAGTGATTGTATTTTTTTTATTTCATGGCTTGTATATCTATGTGCTATTTATATATATAGTAGTATGATAGAAATTGAAATTCTAATGAGGAAACCTGATATCTAAGAAACAATTACAATGGATTGTGTTGAAAAGGTTATTTTTTGACTTTTACCCAAAACCAGGTGCTAGCATATTGTTTTAGATTTTATATAATACAATGAAAAAATGACCCAATAGGTGGCTGAATGGGCTTGAACATTTGACCCAAACCAATAGACAACTAGAATGTTCCTTTTAGAATGAATCAATTATTATTTGTCCACTTATGGTTGGAAATTGTTATTAATTGTAAAATGATTGGTGGACAAATATGGTATGATATTTGCTTTTTGAAGAAAAGAAATCACTGCTCAAATTCAAAGAAATTAACTATTTGTTTGGCTATTTAGAGCTATTTATGGTCATGGGTGGTTTATGAATAATCTATTTGTCTAAGTGTGGACATTAAATGTTGAATTTGATCATGACTAAAGAGCAAATATACTTGAACCATGTCTTCAATACTAAAACAATGATAACCTATTACTTCTAGTTAAAATCATTGCAAAGTATCACATGTTTAGTAGTTTAAATATTTTACCTATAAGCCTATTCCACTATAAGATATTAAGTCACACCTAAACTCAACTAGATTCAGCTCAATAAAAATTGAGCTAACTCAAAATTCGACTCAAATTTAATAGAAACTATTTTTTCGACTAAAATTTGTGAACTGCTCTCAATTCGACTAATCATTTCAGATTGTCTTATTTAGAGTTCACAAATTGTTTAGTTAATCTCATTAACCAATTGGCTCAATTTGTTGCCTTGGATTATGTTTATTTGTTTAGTACGTATAAATTTAAATATTACTTACACATGTATATATATAAATGTGTATATATATATATATTATATTATATTATATGTTTATTTTCTCAAGCTCAACTTGTTTATTTAACAACTCAATATTTAGGTTGTCGAAATCATTTGGTTTATATACGAAGATTATCTAGCTAGATAACAAGTTTAGTTTTGAACCAATATATCCTACTAAAGCAAACGAAATAAAGCTACCAAATGAAGCTAGCAGTTTAGAATCCAATCTAATTAAAAAACAGTGGCTGCTGTAACTTGCTGCTTGAAAAGTTGGATTTGATTATCTTAAAAACCAAAATTATGTGCAAGCAAAAAATGGGAAGAAACCATAACCAGATATTAGACCAATAATTGACTGTACTGAAATCATACCCTTAAAAATGAAAATCTGAAAGTAAACCTTTTCTTTTACTGAAGTGTCTCAACTCAATGATACATAAAAAGTTCAAAACAGCCAAGGTGTACCTAAATGGTAGGAAACACATAACAAAACTTGAAATTCCACATGATGTAAGTAAATGCCCTAAGCTGCAGTCTTCTTCAGCTTAGCAAGTTCTTGTCTAACAACAGCAGCCCTCTGCACAAATTTTCAAAAACATATTAACAATTTACCCATTTCAACATAATATTTGAAAAAAACTTTAAAAAGAAAAAAAACAATGCACTTAATTATATTGAAATGGACCTTGATCTTTGTCAACATGATTTTGAACCTATCAAAGTCATTAAGTGCAGCCCTTGTTTTCTTAACAATGAGTTTCCTTCCCCAAGAGCTTTTTTCCCACTTGTTCTTAACATCAGCAGCTTCTAGTGCTTTAAGAAGGTCTTTCTTCTTAGGGATTCTCTTAATATCAATCTTAATGTCAGTGAGTGAAAGCCTCTTGAAGTTTATTTGGGATCTCACAATATCAGGTGCATCTACAAGAGCCTTGTGACAAGAAGAAGAAGAAGAAGAAACGATTGTTTTATAAGAAATAAAGCAAATGGGCATTCATAAAATGGAAGAAAGTTTAGAACTTGGAAGTTGGGTTACTCTGTTTTGGTCAATGACATCGACGATGACTACGAGTCTTCCGTATTCTTTGCCGTAGTTGATGAGAGCGACTCTTCCGATTTCAACGAACCTCTTGAAAGGCTGTGCTTGGAATTAAGAGTTTTATTAGAATCAGAGAGAGAGAGAGAGAGAGAGAGAGAGA
>NC_032019.1:17528149-17595195 GCF_001865875.1 Lupinus angustifolius | reverse complement strand
GAGCTACTTCTGAAAAGCCTATGGTGGGCTACTTGAGGTTAGGTCATGGATGACTTCATGGTTTGCTTGATGGTTAAGTCAAGTCTGGTAAGCACCGCCCAACGCACCTGCTTCACCGCTGAGCTGCTTGTTCAGCAGCTTCTGACCGTGTTAACTGGGACGTGGCTTGGTACTTGCTGATCTGGCCAGGAGTCTGGCTCTTCGCTGAGCAGCTTGGTTTGACCACTGAGCAGCTGGTTCAACAGCTTGGCTTGTGCCAAGCTCGTGTCTGACTGTGTCAAGCATATTTCTGATCGTGCCAGGCCTAGTCTGATGCTAGGCTGAGCGGCTAAGCAGGTCTGCTCAGTTGCCTTGTGGAGCAGTTTTGTACAGGTCAGGTAGGTGGCCAGGTCAGCTCAGCGGGGCTTGTTCCATGCTCAGCTGCCTAGTGGAGCCCCTTGATTTTCTTGACTTTTTTTGCTTTTTGACCATGAATCTTTTCTCTTCTTTTCGTCATTTTATTGGCTACAAAATAGATAAAAAGGCCATACAAACATAAATATACCAAATTGTGATATTTTATACAAAAAGTATTGTTTTAAGTTGGTTTTTCTCAATTATGCTTAAGATAAGTGCCATAAAAGTGTATGATTTTTAGGTTTGTTTGGCACTTATCATTAACCTCTCAAGATTTCTGTGTATTAATCAATTAAGCAATCTTTTAATCGATTAAGCCATAACTGAAAGTCTGTTTTCAAAAACCCGTTAATCGATTAACATGACAATTTAATCGATTAATATCTTTTATATCAGTTTTGAGCTAATTCTATTATTTTGAAACAAAATTCATTCCGTTTTTAAAACAGTTTTTTCTTCACCTTCAGTAAGCAAGAAGGAAAAATATATGAGAGAAAGAATCAAAGATTCACTATGCTAAAAATTTCAAAGCTATCTTGATGTATCTTTGAGTTTTCTTGAATGAGCTTCAAGAGTGAAAAAAAAGAGAATAGAGAGAAAAAACATAGAAACATTTTCATTGAGCAAAACCATTTTTCATTCAATTGAAAACACTCTTTGCATGATTTCATAATTAGGTCTTAGGGCTGTGTTTGTGAGATCTTTCTGTCAAGGGTTTTTAGAGTCGATTATAGAGTTGTAATCCGCACATTCTACTGTGCAAAGTATCTCGGCGAAAGTTCTGAAATTGAGAAAAATTCTCATGATTTGTGGTATCATCACGGGTTGAGAATTAGGATTCTTCATTAGATAGAAAGTCTTGATTTGAGCAAGAGTTTCGGCTGGGGCCAAATTGCGCGAAAGGTATGGTATCCAAGTAGGCGTAGATAATGGGTCAAACCGGGATTTGTGGCTCACCGGTTTCAAGAAGGAAGTTTCTATCTCGTTGCATTGGAAGTGTGGTTGTAAATTACATTTCTGATTAGTGAAGAAAATCTCCCAGATCAACCTAGAGGACTGAATGTAGTTTGCAGTGAACCGCAAACGAACCAGGATAAAATCCTCGAGCAAATTTTCTCTATCCCTATCTCTTTATAATTTAGTCTTTATTGCGTCATGTTTTGATTAGATTACAGTCATTAATTGCTTGATGTGTTAATCTGTTGTTAGTCAAGAATCAATCATAGGATAGTAAAGATCAAGAATTATCACGGTTTTTATGAAGCGAGAAAACTAAATTTTCAAAGTAAAAAAATCAATATAATCAATTAACGTTCTGATAATAATCGATTAAGTGAACTGACTTTAATCGATTAACCTTGTTGATAATCGATTAATTGCAGCAGCTTTGAATTCTGCGCAAATATCGGAAAAGTGGGACTGGTGATCCGCGACACCTATTCCCCCCCCCCCCCCTCTAGGTATAGTCATACTTTATTGGTAACCAATAGCAACTACTCTAATGGTAGCTTCATGCTATCCTGACAAAGATGAGAAAGGTAAACCAATTAAGGTAACAAAAATATAGTAGGCCCAATATTATGTTTAGTTTTTTCATGTGTGCTAGATATTAAAACAATCCTAAAAAAATCCCATTTATTGGCTACCAAAAGAATCATGAAACTTATAAAAGGAACATTAAGCGTGGGATTATGGTATCCACGAGATGCTTCATTAAGCTTAATAGGTTATTATGATTCCAACTTTGTTGGATGAAAAATGGATAGGAAAAATACTAGTGGTACATGGCACTTATTAGGAAGTTCACTAGTATCATGGCATAGTAAGACACAAGCTTGTGTGGCTCTTTCAACAACTAAAGCGAAATATATTGTGTGACAATACAAGTGACAATACAAGTGAAATACGAGATCATATTCAAAAAGGTGATTGTGTGATTGAGTTTGTAGAAACTTCAAAGCAACTAGTTGATATCTTCACCAAGCTACTTCCTAGAGATTCTTTACTTTTATTAAGAAGAAAACTAGGAATCCTTGATGAATCATATCTTAGTTAGTTTTTTCCATGTTTTTTTTTAATTCATTGAATTCTTTTCGTTCTTTTTCCAATACCTACATTGTTTGATCGAATGCATGTTATCCTTGGTTATGTATGTTATCAAATGATTAGGTAACCTAATTAGTGATTAATAAGTGTATACGTCAAGTTATATCTAGTTAAATCTAAAGCAATTCCTAAGAAAAATATGAAATATGTCAAAATCTATGAAAATTTTGACCGTGTCAAGCGGAATTTATGACCGTGCCAGGTCTAGTCTGGTGCTAGGCTGAGCGGCTCAGCAGGTCCACTCAGCTGCCTGGTTGAGCAGTTTGGTCCAGGTCAGGCTGGTGTCCAGGTCAATTTGGTGTACAGTTCATCTCAGTGGGGCTTGTTCCACGCTTAGCTGCCTGGTTGAGCACCTTGATTTTCCTAACTTTTTTGCTTTGTTGACCATGAGTCTTTTTTCTTCTTTTCTTCATTTTAAATCCTAAAAAATACATAAAACGAAGATACACATACAAATATACAAGATTGTGGTATTTTATACAAACAATATTGTTGTAAGTTAGTTTTTTCCAATTATGCTTAAGATAAGTGCCATAAAAGTGTATGTATTTAGGTATGTTTGGCACTTATCAAACTCCCCCCAACTTAAAACCTTGTTTGTCCTCAAACAAAAGGTGAAAAATATCCAAAAATTAATTTGGCTAAAAATAATAATAATGATCAACATGATTTCAAAAGTATAAGCATGTCAAAAATAAATTTCAATGAGATTTTTAATGGTTTGTGAATTTACACACATAATGCTTCAAACAAGAAATCAATGCTTTTGTTTGTCAAAAATGTGTAACAATTTACCTAAGCAAATATTTTTCTAACCAAAAAGTGTTTATTTTGCACATAAGTTCAAAGTTAGAACATTTGGAGGGAAAGTGTTTCACTCAAATTTTCAAGCATTTGTTTGTAGTAATTTGAACTTGTTTTTCATCTCACCTATTCTCTGAAATTGCATAATTAATCAAAGATCACTAAGGTCTTCTTTTGGGTTGTAATGAGGCTTGGTTTGAATAATGGTTTTTCTAGATTTTCAAAGCTAAGTTTAAAAAGAGAGCGCATTTTTAAAAAATTTCAATGGAACACTTTACTCTACTTTTTTCCATTATTGTTTTCCAATCTCTTTTACTTCTTTGAACCTTGGCTTCTATTTTTCTCAATTTCTTTTTGTTTCTTTTTGCAATGTTTTTGTTTCTTTTTTCATTATTGTTTGAAGATTGAGTTTTTTTATTTTTACTATTCTTTAAAAATTTAATGCTCTCTTAGAACATTTTTCTCAATTTGGTTTTATGGAATAATTTGAAAAAAATGATTTCATTTGTTTGGCTCAAAAGGTGCTTATCAAAGGATGTTCATAATTTGGTTTGGACTTTTTGGCCTTTGGTTCAATTAGGTTCAACTAATCAAAGAACATGCATTGATCACTTCTTATCATTTTTATGCAATTAAGAGATTTAAAGATTTAAACAAGTCTAATTAGACAAATCAAATGTTGATTCTCACTCATGTGTTTGGCTCACTCTCTTACTTGGTCTGGATTCACACTTTTTAATACAAAAGTATTTGCAAAGATCTTGTTACATAAAATTGAATTTTCAATTTGCAAAAATTTTCAAGTTATGACATTATGTGATTTTTTCACACAAATTTAGCATACATCTCATTTTTCTCAATCAAAGCTTAATTTAAAGTATGCTTAACATTTCTAATCATGTGATCATGCTTCAAAAATTTTGTTTTAGCCATTTTGGTTTCAGTTTTGAATTTTTTTTGAGTTTTTGAACAAACAAACTTACTTTTTACATTTTTACACAATCTAGTTAAGAAAGAAATTTTTTTAAATTACATCAAGTCTTGTCCCCCCTTTTAAATGAAGGCTTGTCATCAAGCCTTAAATTTTTTTGGGGTTTACTTGATATGATTTAAAAAATTTGTTTACTTTTTCTAAAAATAATAAATTAATATAAAAAATTGATGAAATAAATTTTTACCACACACTAGATTGCCTTCTAGTTAGCGCTCTTTTAACGTCATTAACTTGACGTCAGTCTTTGGACGAGATTATTCTGATTCATCATTGATGATGGGGCCTGACTCATCACCCAAATAAGGTTTTAACCTCTGTCCATTTATCACCCAAGTTGATTTTGTCTTGGGATCTTTCAACTCAATTGCTCCATATCCTTTTACTTTGTTGATGACAAATGGTCCAGTCCATCTGGTCTTTGAATTTTCCTGGAAGTATTTTGAGCCTTGAGTTGAATAGAAGTACCTTTTGCCCTTGATAAAAAAATTTCTTTTTGATTCTGGAGTCATGGTACTTCTTTGTTTTCTCCTTATACAATCTTGAGGATTCATATGCATGGAACCGCATTTCTTCTAATTGATGTAGTTGATCCTGTCTTTTAATCTCTGCATCATTTAAATCAAAGTTTAGAAACTTGAGAGCCAAATAGGCTTTATGCTCCAATTCAAATGGTAGATGACAAGCTTTTCCATAAACAATTTGATATGAAGTTTGGCCTATTAGTGATTTAAATGCAGTTCTATAGGCCCAGAGAGTATCATTCAGTTTTTGTGACCAATCTTTTCTTGAAGCAGAGACTGTTTTTGTGATCAATACTCTTGGTGTGCCGAAACGAGTAAAAATGTTATTTTTCAAAAAATTTATCACAGCTTTCACATCGGCTTTGGGTGTTGCTAATGCTTCCACCCAGCGGAAAACTAGTCAACAACCACCAAGATATATTCGTTTGTAAAGACATTTCACTTTGTTTCCCAGTTCCCCCATACCTTTGGCATGCATCACACTTTTGGACATACAATTGGACATCTTTTTAAATAGTTGGCCAAAAGAATCGAGATTGGAGTACTTTTCCTGCGGTTCTGTTCCCATTGTAATGTTCCCCATAGGCCGAATTATGGCAGTGCCATAATATTTTCTAGGCCTCATTTTCATCAACACATCGTCTAATAATATTATCGGTTCCTTCTTTAAATAAGTAAGGTTCATCCCAGACATATTGATTCATTTTTTTGAGAAATTTTTTCTTTAGCTGATAATTAAAGTTTAGGAATTATACCTGAGGCTTTATAATTTGTTATATCAGAAAACCATGGTCTTGTCTGAAGTTGAAATAGCTTTTCATCAGGGAATGTTTCTGCTATCTCTTGTTCTCTTAACGCGACTTCTGTATTAACCAATCTTGACAAATGATCTGCCACTTGGTTTTCTTTTCCACTCTTGTCGCAGATTTCTAAATCAAATTCCTGCAAAAGCAACACCCATCTAATTAATCGTGGCTTGGAATTGGGTTTCTTTAGAAGATATTTGATTGCAGCATGATCAATATAAACAATTGTTTTTGCCCCAATCAAATAGCTTCTATATTTTTCCAATGCAAATACTATTGCTAGCAGTTCTTTTTCAGTTGTAGCATAATTAATTTGTGCTTCATTTAGAACTTTGCTAGCATAATGTATTGCATGAAATACCCGTTGCCTTCTCTATCCTAGAACTGCACCAACTACATAATCGCTTGCATCACACATTAATTCAAATGGGGATTTCCAGTTTGGTGCAGTAATGATAGGAGCAGTTACCAAGCATAATTTTAATTGTTTGAATTCTTCTAAACAAGATTTATCAAAATTAAAAACAGAACCTTTTAAGAGTAAGTTGCATAAGGGCTTAGCTATTTTAGAGAAGTCCTTGATAAATCTACGATAGAACCCAGCATGTCTGAGAAAGCTTCTGATTCCTTTAACATTTGTTGGAGGAGGCAGCTTCTCGATCCCTTCTATCTTAGCTTTATCAACTTCTAATCCTTTAGCTGAAATTTTGTGCCCAAGTACAACTCCTTCAGTGACCATGGAATGACATTTTTCCCAATTCACAACCAAATTAGTCTACTTGCAACTTGCCAAAATTGTCTCCAAATTTGTTAAGCAAGCTTCAAAAGAGTCTCCGAATACAGAAAAATCATCCATGAAGACCTCGATGCATTTCTCCACCAAATTAGCGAAGATAGCCAGCATGCAACTTTGAAAAGTTGCAGGAGCATTACATAGTCCAAATGACATTTTTCTGTAGGCATAAACACCAAATGGACATGTAAATGCTGTCTTTTCTTGGTCCAATAGATCCATAGCAATTTGATTGTATCTGGAATACCCATCCAGGAAACAGTAGAAGGCTTTTTCCAGCTAATCTTTCCAACATTTGATCCATGAAGGGTAGAGGAAAATGGTATTTTCTTGTGGCGGTGTTGAGTTTGCGGTAATCAATGCAAACTCTCCAACCAGTAACAACTCTGGTCGAAATGAGTTAATTGTTTTCATTTCGGATCACCGTCATCCCTCCTTTTTTCGGCACCACTTGGACTGGACTTACCCGTTTGCTATATGAAATAGGGTAAATCATGCCAGCCTCTAAAAAATTTACAATCTCTTTCCTTACTACTTCCTTCATTGCCGGATTAAGTCTTCTTTGTGGTTGAGCACATGGTTTGTAATCATCTTCCATCATGATTTTATGCATGCAATATGATGGACTGATGCCTTTGAGATCTTTTTAGGTCAATCCTAGTGCTGCTCGATGCTTTTTCAAGACTTGTATAAGTTTTTCCTCTTCTACTTTGGACAGCTCACTATTAATGATAACTAGATTGTTGGTTTCCCCATTTAAGAAAACATATTTCAAATGGGATGACAATTCCTTCAGTTCCAGTTCTAATTCTTTTTCGGCTGGTACACTTGGATTTTGGTGGAGAAATAATTCATCAGAAAAATGTTTGATGATTTCATCACTTGTGTATTAAAGAATATATAAAATGCGGAAAGTAATTAACA
The DNA here is from genome assembly GCF_001865875.1 of Lupinus angustifolius. Classification (NCBI taxonomy): domain Eukaryota; kingdom Viridiplantae; phylum Streptophyta; class Magnoliopsida; order Fabales; family Fabaceae; genus Lupinus; species Lupinus angustifolius. The sequence goes on along the minus strand of NC_032019.1, from coordinate 17,587,851 downwards.
ATAAATAAAGGTTAATAAGTTAGTTTCATCACTTTTGTATATTAAAAGGTGTTTTCAACAAATAAATTTATTGATAACACTTTACTATTTTACAATTTACACCTCTTTCAAGATTCAATTGTAGTATAGTATAGAGTTATGTTGAACCACAAGGAATTGTCTAATAAAATGAATCATATAAATATATCAAAGCACAAATAATGGTTTAAACGTATTTTGATGGTTTTTCGGTTTGATTTGCACATAAATAAATTAACAAGAAAAATAAACTAAGTATTCACAAATTCTTGAGGAGACAAAATCAAATTGAATAAGGAAAATATATTTCTCAACTTCTTTTGAGTTTGAACTACTTAGACAAGTTCTTATGTTTTACTTTGATTAACTCCAAACACCAAGTTCTAAAATCCTCCTTGTTGTGTATGTCCTAAAATGGTAGAATGATAATCACTTATATTTATTACTAAACAATATTACGTCCACAAAGAGATTAGGTTGTCACACCCTAATCTTGGCTACTCTAATATTGAAATAGTAATGAATATAAGATCACTTGAAATCATTTTTTAGGTGATCAATCTAAAAAGAGCATTAAGTACTTCTCAAACAAATAAAATTAACCAAAGCACCAACTTGAATGATTAAATTTAAACTTTTGTACTTTTGTAAATTAAGAAGAAGTAGAAATTACATAACCTTTATTCAAAAGAAAATGTTTAGGAGCATGAGCCATCCATCCAAGGATAGGATGCTTTTGAGTTCCAAATGAGAGTACAAAATTGATTTTTGCATCTCATTTGTCTTCTCCTTTTCTCCTCTTGAATTCTAAACTAAAAACTACAAAACTTACTTGAAATTAAAAGCTCTAAACTAAGAAATGTAGAAAGAACTTCAGAGAGAGTTTTCTAGTGAGTGATTTCTTTCTTTCAAGTGTTTTTGATCTATTTTGGTATATATTGCTCGAATGAAATGGTCTCTATTTATAGGTCTCTATTTATAGGTCTCAATGCTGGACCCCTGAGCTGCTTGGCTGGACCGCTAAGCACCTGATCAAACCTTTCAGCATGGGTTTGCTCCCTTGATCAAGTAGCTTAGTCACCTCCTTGTGCTTGACTCATCAAAGCTAGTTGTGAGCTATGGAAGCAACTATTGTGAGCTACTTTTGAAAATCCTATGATGGGCTACTTGAGGTGAGGTCATGGATGCCTTCATGGTTTGCTTAATGGTTAAGTCAAATTTGATGCACACCGCCCAGCGCACTTGCTTCACCGTTAAGCTGCTTGATCAGCAGCTTCTGACCGTGTTGACTGGGATGTGGCCCGGTGCTTGCTGATCTGGTCAGGAGTCTGGTTCTCCGCTGAGTTGCTTGGTTGGACAACTGAGCTGCTTGTTCAGCAGCTTGGGCTTGTGCCAAGCTCGTGTCTGACCATGTCAAGCTGAATTTCTGACCGTGCTAGGTCTAGTCTGGTGCTAGGCTGAGCGGCTAAGCAGGTCCGCTCAGCTGTCTGGTTGAGCAGTTTGGTCCAGGTCAGGCTGTTGTCCAGGTCAGCTCAGCGAGGCTTTTTCTACGCTTAGCAGCCTGGTTGAGCACATTGGTTTTCTTGACTTTTTTGCTTTGTTGACCGTGAGTCTTTTTTCTTCTTTTCTTCATTTTAAATCATAGAAAATACATAAAACGAAGATACACATACAAATATACAATATTGTGGTATTTTATACAAAAAGTGTTGTTTTAAGTTGGTTTTTTCCAAGTATGCTTAAGCTAAGTGTCATAAAAGTGTATGAAATTATGTCATTTCTTATATATTTGATGTGAAATCTTTTCTTATAGGAATGTTAGAATAATTAAGGATAGATTATTTTTAGTGAAATTGATGAAAGTTAACAAAAACAAGGTTCAATTGATCCATTATCAATTAACAATTGAATGTGTGATGTTTTGGAAAAAAGTTTCATATATCTAATCGATCATCCCATGACAAAATTGCACTCTCTGCCTATGGATTTAATTATCTATGCAAATTTCATTTTGCCTAATCAATTAATTAATCAGTAAATTGGAAAAAATTCTACAATTTTCTCTATGCTTAATCAATTATAAATTAGTGTTAATCGACCATTTCAAGAAGAGCGTCACATACCTCCTCGCCACTACAATGTTTGTTTCAAGGATTGTCAGGAGAAGGTTTGTATCAACAAGATTCAAGAACCAAAAGTTTAAAATAGTTTATATCTGCTGGAGAGTAAACTCTAATGCCGCATAAGACTTTCTATAAGCTTTGAGCACGAAGAATAAAGTTCTTTATTAAATTGAAGCGAATGCCACACGAAAAATAGCTCTTTGCTTCAAGAACAAAAGGTAGTGCAAATGCTATGATTTTGGAACAATTCTGCATAAATTGTCACTTCGCTTTGGTTTGTTCAAGCTCAAGGACTATGAAACATTTAATGTTTACTCACAAGAACTGAAAGCATTAATGGTAATTCAAAAACAATGAAAAGAACTAAGACACGTTGTGAATCTGAGTCTGTTAGCTATTCAACGGCTGCATTTATTGAAGATTTGTGAATAGTCATGAAAAATGTAGTAGCATACACTTACAAGAGATACTGAGGTCGAGAGTTGATTAAGGATCGGGTAGGTATTAATACCCCATCCTCCCATATTAAAACGGTAGTCTTACTAATAATATGGACTTTTATACCATTAAATAAATATTTAATTAAAAGTCTAACTACCAAAATAGCATATTTTATTTTTAATATTTGTGTCTAACAATAGTTCATCTTGCTCCTACACATCCCTAGGTGCAATAGGAAAATCAAGACTACGTAGTTCTAATTTAAAAGGTTATTGGTTTGATTTGATTAAAACTTTTGAAATCATGTAAATTTTTCGAATGGGAGTTAATGTACGAAGAATCGACATTGACCACTTATTTCCTTCGTGCTTCGATAAATAACAGAGGCAATATTAAAGACTACAACCGCTTCTTGACTCAAAGGGAAAGAAAGATGTGACACGAGTCATAATTTCGCTACTGAATCCCCATCAAATATTTAAATTTTTAAAGTATATATTTAGAAATAATTCATTTTAGAAAAATGGAAGTAATAACAAAGAAATAGCACTGATCGTAGACTGACTTTTCACTCATGGAGCAGAAAGGAAAAGACGACCCAGTAAATACATTGGGTTATTCAAATCCCATAAGTTTAATTTAAATGCCAATGATTCATCATCATAAGTTGGTAATACTCTCCAGCAAGCCATGTGCCATGGTCTATATTGACACCTTTATTTGTCTTCATCAAAGCTATATCTTCTCCTCTATGCTTAGTAATGAAGGCACCTAATGCAGCTCTTTTCTGGAATGATATATCTCCATAAGAGCCAACCGCTTGGATAGAGTACTACGTTAGAATTGACATTTAACAACATCCATTTAACAACGCTTGTGTGTTGAACACTGTTAGAAGTAAGTGTTGTTAAATGTGATAGGTGAATACACATTCAACAATGCTTGCTTCAATGAGTGTTGTTAAAAGTCATACATTTACACATTCAATAATGCTTGTTTTAGTGAGCGTTGTTAAAAGTCATACATTTACACATTTAACAGCGCTCGCTTCAGTGAGTCCTATTAAAAGTCACACATTTAATAGCGCTAGCTTCAGTAAGAGCGGTTAAAAGTCATACATTCAACAACGTTTGTTTCAGTGAGCATTGTTAAAAATCATTCATTCATACATTTAACAGCGATTGCTTTAGTGAGCGCTGTTAAAAGTCAAATATTTAGCAACTCTTGCTTTAGTGAACACTGTTAATGGTCATACATTCAAACAATGTTTACTTTAGTGAGCGCAAATCTTTGTAGATTTAAAAACAAAACTTCACACATAATAATACGCATATCATTCAGTTTTCTGTTTCTCTTATTCTTCTTCTTCTTCTTCTTTTTCATGGGTAAACTTTTTTCTCTTTTGTTTTCAGTTTCTCGCTTCAAGCAAGTTATTAGTTTTGGTTTCTCTCTTCAAGCATAAGATGAATTGTTTTCTTATTTCACCTCATTTATATCTCTTTGATTAACTCTTGTTGTATGCATTTACGTCTATGTTAATTGCTTATATTATAATAAAGGAATCTGTCAAAGTTGAATCTAGCTGGAGTCGTTGATGATTTACCAAACATGCAATTTTTGTATGTATTTCTTGTATTTGGTTTTTTTAATCCTTATTTTCGGTGAAAATTTTGATTTGATTATTATATTGAATCTGAACTATGTCTTTTTATCGCTGACAACAAATCTTTTTATATCTTCAGTTAAGGGAGACAAGAAATTCATGGATTAGTCATGTACATATTCACCACCTTTGACCCTTTCATTAGTGCATATATTCTTTTCGGTAAATGGATTTGAACAAAGGGATATATGTTCATGCAATGGTTTAAGAATTGAGTTTTCATAATGATGTTTCCATTATAAATGTGGTGGAGTTGGGCATGTTTGTCATGTGTTTGATAGAATGTCTGAAAGATATGTTGTCTTATTTAGAAAGTAATTATTTAACAGCGATCGCTTCAGTGAGCATAATTAAATGTTTATTTTCTACAGCGTTTCAAAAGCTTTGTTGAATCTAGCCTTATATTCTATTACACTCACGTAACATTACGCCAGAGTTAACATTCAACAACGCTTATTTTAGATGTATAACAGTGCTTTCGGACGCTTTCTTTTTTACCGCAATAGTATACGGTTATCATTAACAACGCTTCACAAACATTGTTGTATTGATCATATACCACAGCGCAACACACAAAAAGCGCTGTCATATAGTGCACCAATACAACAATGCATCGTCCACAAAGCGCTGTCATATATTCTTACTAAACAACGCATTTTATAGGTCTTATTAACAGCGCTTATTGTTGTGTTGTTGATGTTCATATGTTTAACAACACAGTAACAAAAAAGCGTAGTTAATTATAACACCTTAATTATTCATAAATTTTCTCGAACAACACCTTAATACAAAAGCACATCACACGCATAGCGCTATTGTATTAATAATATATATATATATATATATATATATATATATATATATATATATATATAACAGCGCATCACACACATAGCGTTGTTGTATTAATAATGTACAACAAACATACTACAAAAATAAATATAAAAGACAATTAAAAAAAGATTACCCGGTATTAAAAGGTGCAAGAAATAAATCTGTATCTTCTTTATGATGAAGGAGATTATCTGTAATTCGTTTTGTTTTTTCCCCAATCTCATTTTTGTCATCCGACACCAAAGCAGTAAGGTGTGGGGATATGAACATCACATTTTTCTTATTTACCTTAATATAATTTTCATACAAGTACCTAATACATATAAAACAAATGTTAGTTAATTATAACACACCGTCATGCAAAAGCTAAGAATTTAAGAAAACATAATTTACCTCATATATATACATACAATAGTTGCACCTATACAATCACGTTTATATACATCCCGGACTTCACTGATGCCAACGTATTCATCAATGTCATCCCCGAATACTTCCTTGGGAATTTATATAATTATCATATCATCTACCAACTTTTGTGGGTGCTCCAACAGCTAAGTACAGTAGTTGGTAGTCTTCTTGGAGCTCACATCCCCAGTAGATGGCTTTGAGGTCACATCACCTGAAGATAGCTTAGACTTTTGGGTGCTACTGAGGGTAGAATGTACATTTTCCTGAAATATTCAATAAAAACATATCAATTATAGATCAATATATATATATATAAATATGAGTGAGCATAAGGTGAAAATTCATACCTTAGGAGGAATTACTTGAACAAGGTCTACTGGCCAAGCCACAAAAGTGTCTATAGCCCCTCCAACTGTTAAGATATCTTCGAGAGAGAAATTGGCAGCAACCCATTATCATCGATTGCAATGTTAATCGAGACCTTCACATGATGGCGTGAGATACGTGCATTATTCAACATAGCATCGGTCGACTTGTGGACTTTCCCAACACCCACTACTCGGCTAGTCGGGGTATCGAGGAAAAGTTTGCAAGAACTGATTCCATGTACGTAAGTTAAAACATATAATTATTTAACGACTAAATTAAAAAAAGTTAACTAAATTAAAATAAATTAAGTAAATTACCTCAGGAATGGGAATCAGAATGAGAATGTTGTTATGTGTAGGTGTGCAACTCTCATTGACGGTTGAAGGAATAGTGCTAGCATTAGTAGCTAGTCGTTTCCACTCAGCTTCCTTCATCTTCATTGATTGCTCAAATTTGTTGAACCGTTGCATGAGGCAATCTAGTTGATTTTGAACCTGGCTCATTTGGGCTTTGGTTGAACACTTTAGATAGGGTACAAATGTCCGCTGGCTAACCCCAAATCCTGCACCTTGGATACGGTCAGGGAAGATAGGCAGTCCTAGTGCCTTGTCAAGTATTATGCGACTATCCGGGTTTGCCTCCTTTTCTTTTAGGGCAACCTAACAAATCAAGAAAAAACATAATGTTAATTAATCACATTTTGATAAATAAAGTATGAAAATTAAGTATAATTAAAAAATGAGCACTTACAGCACGTCTTGCCGCTTCTTGAACTTGCTCATTGACAATGACACCATTCTTGTTCTTACGGGCACTCACTCATAGAACATCGAGTTCTACTCCATGTGGAGTCATAGGTGTATCGCTTTTATTCTCCAACTAACAAAACATAACCAATAATGATGTATTTAGATATAAATGCATACAAATCATAAACAATAATGTACTTACAAATTGACAATACTTACAATTTTTTCCTCGATTCCTCTATACCCCGCTCGAGAAGCTCGGTATGGATATAAAGGCTTGGATGCCCTCTTGCGGTTTTCATTACTTAATTTTTGAAACAATAAATAACATTATAATCATATAGAAAAGCATATATACAATAGTCAATACAATGCAAAGAATACGATTTTACCAAGAAAGACTCGTCTTGTGTGCATAGGGTGACAAAACTCTTCCAAACCTCTTCATCAATGATATTTGCATATTTAGTTGGAGGTTTTAGGTTGAAACTGTCATCAGCGTCTCTAATTAATTTTTCGGCATTAGTTCGAAATTGTTAGAGAGCCTTGCCAACCAATTTAAGGATATAATCCTTATGCTCCTCACCACATCAAAAGTTGACTGAAATAAAAACACATATACATTATATATTGCATGAAAACATATGCGTATACATACATTGCATGAGAACGTAACACATATATGTACATTGCATGAAAACATAACACATATACGTACATTGCATGAAAACACAAAAACTGACAAATAAACTTAGTGTTATTTCATTCCAAATAAGCTTCTTCATGGTATTCCCTACATCACTCCATTTCTTGAATGTTAGCGTCAGATTCTGCCTAACAACAACACCAATGTAGCTTACCAATGCGTTGCCATCCTTCGAGTTTAATGGTTGACCTTTAGAGTTCCATTGAACTTCTATCTTCACATCCTTATTTCTTGACCGAATTACATTCTTCATGGAAGTCATTCCACGTGGAGGTCGTTTTTGAGAAACGATTTGCTTGTCTTGTGGAGTCGGTGTAGCTTCGTCGCCACTATGAGAACCATGATCGCCACTTTGAGAAGCCATTGATGAAGTTTTTTGAGGTTTATGAGGGTTTGCTAAGAGTATGAGGGTTGGTTGAGAGTATGAGGATTTGTTTTCGATTATGTTTGAGAGCATAAAGGGAGCGATTCATGTTTTAAATATTTAAACTGTATTACCAATTTAACAGCGCATATTAACAGTAGCGTTGTTGAATAGACATCTTCAACAACACATACTAATAGTAACACTGTTGTATTTACATCTTCAACAACGCATGTTAAAGATTGTGTTGTTGTTGTGTATCTAGTTGTTTACTACTTATTTTCATTAACACATGTTTAAGTAGCGATGTTTTATTGACATCTTCAACAGCGCATATTAAGGTTTGTGCTGTTGTTGTGTATCCAGCCATTTACTACTTATTTTCATTAACACATCTTCAACAACGCATGTTAAAGTAGCGTTGTTGTATTGAAATCTTCAACAACGAATATTAAGGTTTGCGTTGTTGTTGTGTATCCAGTTGTTTACTATTTGTTTTCAATAACACATCTTCAATAGCGCTATATTAATTATGCACTGTTAAACTGAACTTATTTTCCTACTTAACAGCGTGATCGTAGTTATGCACTGTTAAATTAACATTTTACATAACTAGAAAATATTTATACAACATGAATTAAAGTTATTTAAGATGAAGTTGTCATGAAGTAGATTACAATATAATTGTGTTTATTAATACGAAACTGGAAAAATGTTAAACATTACATTTTGTTAATTTGTTTTTGTATCTATTAATTATTGTTAATTTGTTTATTGTGTTTCGTTTATTAATAATGAACAGTAAAAGTATTAAATAAAATAATCATCCAAATAATTAACAAAAATAGAAATTAACATCCAAAATAATTGGTTTATTATTCATTCAGATAGGCAAAATACATTATAATGAACGAAATGATTTGGTACATGCGTATATAATGAACTAAATGATTTGGCAGATCAAGAATAAAATGAAAATGATTTCAATGAAGAAATAATTTTTCCTCGACTCCTCTATACAAAACTTCATCTCACGCAAATCTTGTATAACAGTCACTTGCCTTCTAAAATCTGGGACCGTTTTGAAAAATGAAAGAGTTGAATGAATTAAATAATTCATTGATCTGAGTCGTTTTTATTCTACGCAAATCTTGTATAAAAGTACATTGATTTCCTTTTAAAATATGAGTCCTTTTGCCATGAAGGAAATCAATGAACTTAATGAATTGCAGCTGAAGAAAAATAATTCATTGATCCCCTTTTCCATTTATTTCCTTTCAATTGAAAGAGATCAGTCAATTAAATGAAAGAGATCAATGAACTAAATTTTCATCTCATGCAAATCTTGAATGGAAGCCACCTTCCTTCTGAAATCTGGGTCCTTTTTTAAAATCAAAAGTTGTTAAAGACCTCATTGACATGATTCTGGGTCCTTTTTTCCCATAATTCATTGATTCCCTTTTTCCTCGACTCCTCTATACAAATTTGGGTCCTTTTTCTCTTTTAACTCTCTGCAGTATTACTCTTTTTTTTACTACTTCGTGTTTTCTTCCTCCTAACTTCATGAACATACTCTTATAGAAACCCATACTCTTACTGGTGAAATAGAACGTTGAGTGAACCATAAACTCTTTCAACAAACTCTTTCATGAACATACTCTTATAGAAACCCATACTCTTTCAACAAACGAAGATACGCATAACGTACCACTCAACCATTAATATTTCAACAACCAAGAAACGCATAACCACTCAACCATTAATATTTCAACAAACGAAGAGATACGTAACTGCCACCATTAATATCTCGGACGTTTCAAATGTCGTAAAATATCAACATGGCATAATTAAGCAAGCACGATTATTATGTCATCTTCAACAACGCTTCCTTAATTATGCGTTGTTGCATGTATTAACATCAACAGCGTTTTCTATTTAATGCGTTGTTAAACATGAATCATTCAAGTCAGTGCTAACATTAGTGATATTCAATAGCATTTTGCAAGAATGTGTTGTTGAAGTTACACAACTTGACAGCGCCTGTTGATATTCTTCCGCCTCATTTTCAACAACGTCGTTCAAAATTATGTTGTTGAATGACCGATGTTTATTACGATATTTGGCATAGTGTAGATAGCGTTCAAAAGTGTTGTTGAATAACAACTTTAAGCGTTGTTTTTTTCCTATTTTGGCATAGTGCCACCATGCTCAAATTTGGCTTGCTTTCATCAGTTAAGTAACCATCTAATGCCTTAAATTCCTTCTTGTATACTACCATGAGCAAGTTAATTGCACCCTCTTGAATCTCCAGGGTAGGCATATGCCATAGGAAATCATTGCCAATAATAAAATACGTATGAAGGTAAAATCAGGAAAACTTACTCAGTTGGTATAGTTGGATTTTTTATTACGGTACTAGTATAACTTTTTGAAATATTATTGGGGAGGTGTATTTTTTGCAAAACTCGTGTCTTCCATGCATGAGTTCTTGTTTTCTTAATTTTTCCTCAATGACACTCGTGCTTCCCATTAACGAGTCATTTTTTTATATAATTTAAGCCCCCAAACTCGTGGACTTAGTCCATGGTTACTTTTCCCTACTCCAATGTAGCGGTTCATAGCCACGAGTTCCATTCTCATGGATTATATTAACAAGAATTATTTGCCCTAAATAGGTACGTGGATTTAAGATTTATCTTTGCATGGATTGTTGGATGGGTTTGCATGTATCTAGGGTTGCATGGATATAAGATTGCATGGATTTAGGGTTGTTTCTAGGGTTGCATGAGTTTATATGGATCTTCAAGTTGTTATTTATATTTTATTTTTATTCGATTATTAGTATTATAATTGATATTAATTAGATAAAAAGAAAAATATTCAAAATACAATAATTAGAATCACATGAAGAAAAACAATTATATTAAAAATATTGAAATTACAATCTCCAATATCAATGATATCTATGACATGAGGAAGTGCCACACAAGGGTGACTTCCTTCTGTATGGTGGAAGAACTCTTAATTGTTCTTGGGGGATTTCTCTGGCTCATCGACTCTCAGCTCTTATAAGTTGTTGCTCATCTTCCTCATCATTATCATCATCCTCATCATCACTATTTTCATTACCATACACTTTGCTTTGTTCTAGTTGTGATGACATAGTAGGACGGTAAAATTCCTTTGACCCATATGTCGACATTAGTGTGTTTGAACCTATAGCAAACATTGATAGTAGTAATCCTTGAAATCGAGAACTTTGTCCTATATGGTAGCTAGTTGGAAATATTGTGGAAGCTCCATAGGATTGTTCTCCGTATAGATGAGATGATGGTATTAGTGCATGTGGGTGAACCTTTATTTGACTTGAACTTTGATGTTGAGGTTCAGACTCGTACGCAGGCTATTGAAATGTTAATGTATGAAGAGCTCGAGGTCGGGAAATGTTGAAGGCTGTAGTATTTAACTCTCCCAATGCTTTCACCAAATCTTTACACACAAAAAATGAACATAATCTATAGTTTGAAAAGGATTGTTGTAAGACTGAGGAGCAGCAATTCTATCAATAAGTTTGTTTGCAAAGTTGAGCTGCAAAAGATATATAAGAAGTTTAATTGTTTGAATAAAATGAAAATAAATGGAAAAATTTATATTTATTAGAAAAAATATAATGCTCCAATAGAATATGCTCTGTCTAGAGAGATATATCTCCTCGTTATTTGTATGTACTCCTACATATACTACAAGTAGTGATACATAGGTTCAATGTTAGGAATACCGTTGATCACAAAGAGTTCTTAACTATCCCACATTTGAATCCACAATTCATGTTTCTGTGGCGAATTGTATTCATTTTTGTCACATAAGTCGATCTTGTGGAGTCTGTCTAAGTTTGATGGATCTTGTGGGGTTGGTTGTTGTAACCCAAATTCTCTAATGACTCGATCGATAGCATGACATTTGACAGTTGCAAACCAAATCAACGACACATGTGCTCAGAAAATATTATGAACTTGTAACATAATATTCATTGTCCTATGAGGGGTCTAGACAACATGATAAAAAGGTTAAAATTGGTGGTAAGCAAATGGAGAAAAAGAATTACACGACTTACTTGATATTTTGCAAATGGAGAAAAATAAATTACAATGTAGACTTACTTGATCAAAGGGCAAGCATTCTAACATTGCACGAATGATGTTAGCTTTATGCTCAAGTATGTTGGTGGTCATCATATATTGTGACCACTATTTTCACAAAACTAAAAATAAGTAAATATATAAATTAAATTAAGTTAAATTACTATATAAGTTAAATTAAATTAAATTAGTAAATAAAAAATTATACCTTTTTCCCAACTGATAAAAATGTACTGTGTTGTTGTACATTCTTCGTACAAGAATCGGGATTAGTCATATGCTCGTGACTGAAGTAGTAACAGGCATCTCCGATCTCTTTTTGTTCCTTAATTGTTTCTACACGACAGAGTCCTCGATATAGACAAGCCAATATAGTTGATCTCCATTTGTATTGGAATGTCTCTAATAGATCATCGAGTAAAGGGATATACATCAGGTGGACTTGAGACCCTAATGTATCTGACATGAGAAATCCTTATATCATTCTCCGAATGAATGCCTTAGCATGTCGCTCAACCACTTCTTCATTAGCATCTTCTGGAAGTTCCTAGTAGATGCTCTCAACCAAGTAAGTTATATCATTTGTACCATTATTTGTCTATTTATTGGGGTAACATACAACAACTAGAGACAAAGATCATTCCAAGCCAAACTAGTGTCTCTAATAATAGATTTCCCATAAATGAGAATTCCAAGATAATATGCAACATCTTCTAGTATGATTGTGCACTCTCCATTAGGAAAATAGAAAGTGTGTTTTTTGTGTGTTTCTTGCCTCCATCTCTCAACCATTATTGTTAAGAGATGATTGTTAATTTTCACTCTTCTGATATCCAATATGTTGGTGAAAGCAATGTTGTGATTAACTTGAAACATTCATTCGTAATGTAGAGATTGCCAGAAGTCGTATCGAGCACGGAATTTGATTTCTTGACCACTCCATATATAACTAGATACATGTTTATCATGATTGTTGGATAGCAAGGGCTCTAACACACCTAGACATGGGTGAATAGTTGTATTGGTTTACGATTCAAAATTTTAGGTTCTTAAAGATATTCTCAAATTTTCCAAGATTTAATCGATTAATAACTTACTTAATCTATTAACAAATTTATGCAGTTAATCGATTAACTCATGGTTTAATTGATTAAATCAATATGTTTTTGAAAATCCTTAGATCTTTAACACAAAGGTATGCAATGATCAATCTATTTTTTTCATACACTTTAATGGATACCCCCATCACTTGTAGCTTAGGATTTCTTTGAACACTTCTCTCATTTCATGGTGATACCTCACACCTTGAGTGATGAATTACCAATCGAATGTTCTTCTTGTGTACAATACTTTTTACACCTTTTCTTGTGCTTGTATACACTCTATTCAGAATATATCTAAACCTTCTTGATATAAAACAGTCTTAGAATATGATGATATATGATCATGAGATTCAGAAGTTCTGAAAATACTTTGATGTGATATGAAAGCTTGAATGTGTCTTCTCAAAAAATTTATGAAGAATTCTCTTGTTGTGTTTCAAAGTTTGTAGCTTACTTTTTTCTAGAATTCTCTGGTTTAATCTTGAAATATGTGTCAAATACTCATGGGGTTTGTTGGTTATAATAACTTTTAGTTTCAATTAGTTTTTTGTTAGTTTAGTCGATTATGATGATACTTAGTCGATTAACATTCTTTAAAAATCCAAGATTTCAAAATGACACTTACTTAATCGATTAACTATTAACTTAATCGATTAACGGGCTTCCCATTTTGAAAAGACTTAATCAATTAACTATTAACTAAATCAATTAACTGTTTTATGAGAAACACTTAATTGATATTTGTGAACCTCGAACATGATTTGATCATGTATGGTTTGAAATGACATAAGTTTAACATTGTTTAATGTATCAAAATCATGAAGTCGCATATGAACATTATTGCATCAAAATCATGAAGTCATGTATGAATGCTAATCTCATATGCATTATCATTTTAATTTGTGATATTTTCATTTGATTCATCTTTCCTAGACTCTACCTATTCAAAACATCTTAGGACCTAAAGAAATGAAAATTACTCTTAAGCTTTTATTGATCCTCTTGACGCTTGAACTTGAGTCTTCAATGTTGTTGTTGATTTAGCTTTGTCCATAGCTTCATACTTTGTCTTCATCAAAATTATGCAATGCACATTTGCATGCACATTGATGTCTTAAAAAAGAGATGTTGAAAGGGTCTGGACCAAAGTGTTCTATTGTTAGAATGGAAGTATAGAATGAAAATATAGGAGAATAGATAATGGAAAAATATGGAGAATGTGTACGGAGGATGTGCGTGGAGAATGTGGAGATATTTGGTTAAGGAATGACAATATGAATGAAGAATATGTGATAATGTGAGAGGGAGGATAGTATGTGTGTAAGAATTTGGTTATATCATAATATGAAAGGGAGAGGAGTTTATGTGTAGGTATTTTATAAGAATGAATATGAGAGAATATGATAGAATTCATGTAAGTGTGAGTAGAATAGGAAGAAGGGTGATATTTATAAAGGTATAGAGCATGGGACTCGTGGATGGTATCCACGAGTTGTGTACAATCCAAAAGCAAAGTTGTGGATGGCAGCCACGCCTTGGAAGGAATCTGATTCTCTAGGAAAGGGAATTTGTGGATGGCAGCCACCAGTTCTAGGTCGTATTTCTCTAGGAATTTAATTCCTTGTGCATGCAATGGTCATTCAATCTACATTGTTGCAGGTAGCTCAGGGATGAGTAACCCAATCTTTTGTTTCAGCAGGGCAAATCATAGTTATAGGGGTCATAGGGGTACCTGAATTTGAAGATTCAAGATTGGCAATTTGGTTTGTTACTTTAACATTAGTTGGTTCCCTTAGCATGGCAAGAATATCTTTGTGTTGCTCAATTGTGAATCCTCCTAAATTGTCTTTAACACTTTGCTCTTCATCATCCGTGCTGGAAAAGTTAATGTTGCTATTTCTCTTATAATTTGGAGGAAAGCCATGTTTTTTTATAACAAACGTCCACAATATGACCACTCTTATTGCAGAAGGAATAAATTTTAAAACCATATCCTCTTCCTCAAAAGTTGTTGTAGCCATTACCTTTTCCTGTGCTATTGTATCCAGTGGATGTAATTCACTTTCCTCTGAATCTTCCTTTTGTAGTAACTTCAACAAAATTGCTAATTAGGATTTTTGGATCTTCTAAAAGGTCAGGCAAGTTTAATTGTCTTTCATGCTAATTAAAAGGGAGAAGGCCTCGTTTAAAGATGGCAATGGATCCATGAGCATAATTTAGGATCTTACTGCTGCATACTGCTCATTGAGACTCTTAAGGAATTGGATGACACAATCATCCTCCCTATAGTTTCTAACTAAATTTTCAAGGTTAGAATCACACTGGATTGGGCGTGAGGGTAGAAGTCTAAAATTCTCCAGTCCCTGCCATAAACCTTTCAGGTGTATATGATATGCATTATTACATTTGTTTCCTTGTCTTACACTATATATTTCTTATTGAAGGTCACATATCCTAAACACATCCCCATGATAATATATTTCTTTCAAATCTTCACACACTTCAAATGCAGTATCAATCCAAAGAACACTTTGCAAGATTGACCTATATAGTGAGTGATTGATCCTTGAGAGGACAAGAGTGTTGCATTTGTCCCAAGATCTAAAAGAGGGAACATCAGTGCTTGGTCTTGAAAGAGTGCCATCAATAAACTGAAGTTTATTCTTATATTTCAATGTCATCATCATTTCTCTTGACCAAGAGTGATAATTGGTTCTTGTTAAAGGAGGAGTGACCAACATAGCTGTTGGACTTTCATTAGGATGCATGTAGTAGAGGCTGAATGAGTCATTGATGGGGTTGACGATGCTCACGGTGGTGGCCATTATCAAGAACGGATGAAGAAGAGAGAAAAGAATGCTAACAGAATGATAAAAGAAAATATCAATGGAACAAGGGCAAGGCGCAGTAGAGCATCAAAAGATGCTCTCATACCATCTTAGAACATCAATTTCCATTGCAGATTATTGAGTAAAGTTGCAAAGTATTCAAAGGAAAGAACAACCAAGAAGATGAAAAATACCTCTATGTTTTTATTGATGTGGATATTGAATATTACATTGATAATATCGACTCAAAGCAAAGCTCCTATTTATACTAAAACAAACACAGAATAATTGAAACTAAAAACTATAAACATATTCTAAAACACTAAAAGATTTAACCAACTTTCTAAAAATAGAAAAGCTATAACCATAATTATAGAAATTACATAAAGACTTAATACCCCCAACTAATCTACCCAACTGTATACTCTTTTGAATACTACTACAACCATAAGTCATGTGAACTAAATCTAGACCAATCTTATTCATGTGAGTGGGCCTGCATTGATGCCAAGCTGCATTGTCTTAACTGAGATGAATGATACTACAAGGTGTAGTACTTCTGGCTTGATTCTGAATTCGAGTAGATGAATGTATCAATTTGGAACTAGTATTGAACACTTGAAGTCTAGGACTAGATGCCTTATGCATCAACATGCTTCCCGCATAATCATCTTTGCATCCATGTCTACATCTGCCTGCATAATCATCTCTGCATCCATGTATGCATCTGCTTGCAGAATCATTTCTACATCCAAATTTGCAATATGCAGAATCAGATAGAACATGAGAATAGAGTAAGTTTAACACTTACTTTCACTGAAACTGAAAAGAGATAGAACAAAACAAACATGATTGAGCAAAATATGTTTTAGTAATCTACACATTATTAGTAACGTCACCTAATGTGCTTCTTTTCTTGTATTTTATATATAATCGTTATTATTTTGTTTGCCTTTTTATTCATGTATATTCTGTATTTTGTTTCTTTTTTTTTATATGCTTTATGTTTCGCGTTATATATATAAAAAGAAACGGATATATATACATATATTGAAGGTACAATTTGATGAACTCTATTCTGTGCATTATGGATAGATTTTGTACACTAATGTCCTTATGTTCTTCTGTTTTATACAGAATAACAATAAAATATATACAAGACAAAGAAATAGTAATGATATATATTGGAATGAATTAGTAATATATCGGAGAAACAGTAGCAACGAAATATATGTTGTAACAATAATATATTTGTATATTTGAAAGAAACGGTAACTCCCCTAAATATAAATAATATATATATATATATATATATATATATTATATTATATTGCAAACAAATGTATATACATAATTTAGTAATAATTTCATTTTGAACTTTTAGTGTAATTGCTTTCATCAATGCGTCTGTGACTTTATAATTTATATACAGGTTTTTGTGATATATATATATTATTGTGAAGATGTTTGAAATTATTGAATGATAAATTTGTTAATCATAAAGTGATCAAATTTTTATGTTTATTTAATGATAAATTTTGTGACCTTATTTCATTTACTCATTAATTTGATACTATAAATCATATAAAAATTATTGATTTATGAGTAAAGTGAAGTTCATTATTATAAGACAAAATTAAGAATCTTCCAACGGTTGATTGTTTGTTCTTAAATCGATGTTAAAATATGGTAAAAGCCATGAAATTAAAGTTTCTTGATGAATCAAGAAGTGTATAAAAGAAAGCTTAAAGAAGCTTAAAGAAAGAAGAATGAGAAACAAAGATTGATAATATTCTCATTGAATGAATTGTATTGATTGAATTAGAAGTGAGCCAATATGACTTATTTATACAAGAAAAAAGAAAGCTTGTAAAGCAAGTAACTAACATAAACCTAACTTGCTAATTCCTAACTTTCTAACCAACTATCATCTTCCAAAATAACATATTATATCTTTAATATCCCCTCAAGCTGGTGAGTGAAATTTTTTACTCTCCAACTTGGAATTGATTTGAAGTAATAACAACGCTTAACCACCCATGGCATAAGCTGCATCATCAAACGCTTAACCATTCATAACAGAAACTATATCTTTGCTTAACCACTATGGACAGAAGCTACCCATCCAATGCTGAAATCAGAAAACTCTATCTTTCAAGATAATGCTGGTTTGTCATCGTAAAAAAAGAAAAAGATCTTACTCCTGACCTTGACACAACTTTGATGAAGACACCAAAATCACCAAAAAAAAGGGGGAAAATCATACAATAAAAACATAGAAGATGAAAGTAGAGATTTTCCAAATTTATTCTTTACATAATCTTAAATTACCATACTGCTGCATAGAACGTGTACTTTCCATTCGTCAAAATTGCTATTGATGACAATAAATAAGACCCACATATTATTTAATTATTTATTGTTTGATTGTTACCCATTGTATGATTGATATTGTATGATGATGTACAAATTAAACTTTTGATATCGAATTTTCATAATCTTATAGAATAGAGTGAGGATATCTACAAATTCTACCATTAAAGTTATTGCTAATTCATTAATTAATATTGTGTTATTTATAACTTTATCTTCCTTATTCTAACAAGAAAGAAATTATTTTTTTGATAAAGCGAGAAGAGAAAATAACAAAAATACAAAAAGATGAAACGAACAATTTGAAGAGCGTAATATAATATACTATCAATATAATAATTTATACATAATCAATATGTCTATCACTTTTATTTGAATTAATTACATTTAAAAGTCAAAATATGAATAAGGGCAGTGTGAAAAACTCTCACAATATTAATCTACACTTTTTTCCCAAATTTTATGTTTTCCTCAATTTAAAAAACCCTCAAAACAGTTGAGGGAGTAGATAGGTTCATATTGGATGACTATTTTATTAAAGAAAAAAAAATGTATGAGTTTTATACACTATTATCTATCATTTATATTTAATTATCATTGATTCTTAAAAAAAAATAATTCAAATGAAGGGTGACGGTTGTACTATTGTATATAAATCTTTATACTGATACTTTATAAATATTATGTTCTTCATTAAAATGCTTTTGAACATACACTTAATAAAAACTAGGGGTGAGCATGACAACGATTAAGTTTCTTATAGTCACCCACTTATCATATTTGTGGGTGTACATCTTTTGTCTCACAATGATGTCACTTCATGTGTCTTATCTTGCGATTAATTGAAAATATATATTTAAGTTAAGATTTAATTTTTAAATATTTTTCTGATCATTCATAACTTATGACACAAGGAGTGACAATCCTTATAGAACAGAATATATGTTCCCTCATATTTGTATGTGCCTCTGTTCAATTGTGTATAAAGTACTGTCATCTCTTTGATTGAAAGTATCATTGATTCTCTAATTTTTTATCATATATACATGATTAACAATATATATACATATATCATTTCATATGTCAAATTATATATCCATAATACTAAGTAAAATATTAAGAAGATTTTATCTAAAAGATATATGCATTATATTTAATCGGTTCTAAGTCCGGGTTCAAAGATTGTCTTAGTCGATAATTAGGATCGGATTTGCTTCGAGTCTAGAATTAGGTCCGAGTTCAAAAAATGACTAATACTCACCCTTAATAAAAGCCATATAGCAACAAAATAAATATAAATTTTTTGAATAACAAACAAGTTTCAAAATTCTTGAGTGGTACATATAAATGTGGGGTATATTTTAATGACAAATGGTGAGTTGGATGTTGTGAAAATTAATAGAGTTGCTTAATTTTTTAAAAAGTTTGAATAATTATAAAATAAAACATGAGACACATTTAAGAAAAAAAAGGAGTTACAATATTGAGAATGCTGTGAGGTTAAAAAACCTCAAACACTTGAGGGAATATAATCTAGGTTCATCTTGGACTGATATTTATTAAAATGCTTTTGGACATCCTCCTGAAAGCTTAATTACCAAGTTTATATAGATTTAGATGGCCAAAGAAATCTTTTTCGCAATTCTTTGAGTGGCAAGCAAGCAAAACTAAAGTGCACAATATATTCGATAGGACAAGATCTAAGCCTATTTTATTATTTTTATACATTCATTTAAATAAATGCATTTTGCACTAGTCCTTTATCCCTTCAGGTTTCAGCAGCTTGTTATTTTGCTTATCCAGCTATGAGCAGCAGCCAAAAAGTAACACCAGAATCAACTTTAATTATTTATAGAGTGATTATCGATTTTATTCCTTAAAAAATTTAGTATTTATAATTTGATTCCTAAAAAATAAAATTCCAAACAAGTACTTAATTATCATAAAAATAAGTCAAAATAATTTTTATGGAATAAAATATGTTAAAAAGAACTATTTAACTGATATATTTTGAAATTATTTTGAATTTTTTAGGAATAAAATTTTGAGGGACATGGGTCCTCACTTTAAGCCAGCCAACTATTTATAATGAGTAAAGATTATCTCCATTAATAAAAGGTAAGTATCACATAATAATACAAAAAAGAATATGTAATAACACTTTTATTCTTTTGTTTACTATAAATCACATTTTTATCATTGAGAATATATGTAAAAACAATCATTTGCCTCTACATTAAGAGGATCCTTGTTCATTTATAATTCAGTCCCTTTCTCTTCTATCTGCTAAACTATACGAGATTTCATCCTCTATTTTGGCTTTGGTGTTATACTGCAATGGATTCTGGAGCTCATGTCCTCAGAATCAACGTTGCAATTCTATACATCGTTTTGCTAGCTTCCACCCTTTTCCCACTATCTGGTAAAACATTTGCATATGTATAAATTTACTTTTTCTGGTAACACAAGATAAATTTAACCATAATTTTCAAAAACCATTTACTCTTTGTTTTAATTTGCAGATGCTATAAATCTTGGAAGAGCTTTTGATGAGGGTCAAAAAATCTCTAGAAGCACATTTATAAGATCGTGGAAGAGCCTAAAATCATTAAATCGTTTGAACAAGTACTCAAACTTTGACTCATATGGCTCTCCTTCTTCTCTATCAATACCACCTTTTAATTCATTGGCACCACAACCTACACCAGAAACTCCTAGCCCTGCGTCTATTTATCCACCATATCCATCATTAACACCAACAACAACTCCAACACCAACATCAACATATTCTCCTATTCCAAATCCACCCCATAATAATTTTGAACCGCCAAGTTCATATGGTAATGTTAATCCACCACCCCATAATAATTTTGCACCGCCAAGTTCATATGGTAATGTTAATCCACCACCCCAAAATAATTTTGCACCGCCAAGTTCATATAGTAATGTTAATCCACCACCCCATAATAATTTTGCACCGCCAAGTTCATATGGTAATGTTAATCCACCACCCCAAAATAATTTTGAACCACCAAATTCAGTTGTTAATGTTAGTCCACCACCTCCTTATGGTAATACAAGCCCACCAAAACATTCTCTAAGCCCACCACCACCACCACCACCGCCCTCTCCTTCTCCTCCTCCTCACAATAAAAGGCCACAGAGTGCAGTCTGGTGTGTAGCTAAGCCTACAGTTCCTGATCCAGTAGTTCAAGAGGCCATGGACTATGCATGTGGGTGTGGTGCAGATTGCAAATTGATTCAGCCTAATGGATCATGCTACCAACCCAACACTTTGTTGGCCCATGCATCTTATGCCTTCAATAGCTACTGGCAGAAAACTAAGTTTGGTGGAGGGACTTGTGATTTTGGTGGGACTGCCATGCTTGTCACTGTTGATCCAAGTAAGTAGTCTCTCTGCAGTTCCATAATCTTTGAATCATTACCTTTGTAAAGTTAGTTACATATCCTATGCCTATGGTAGTCCAGTGTAGCACATCAAATCCTTCCCTAACATTTAATAAATGTTAATTTGGTATCATATACAACTAGTAAATTTGATTTCAGTGTAAAAGTTAATCTGTTGAGAATGTGTAAACCCAATCAATGTTTTTGTTAGAAAACCAAATTGAGAAATAATATCAAATTACATTTTACTATATTAAATGGAAGATATTTAATCTAGAATATAAAATATTTGTGAAAAAAAACTTACCACTCATTTTACAAGTTTATTCATATATCAGCATTATTAAATCTAAATGAGTAATCCACTTTGTTAGGGCATTGAATTAATGCTTCAATAAGCTAGATTTTGGTTGATAATGGTTTGATAGGCTAGACCGATATAAGTCCCCACATAAATAGTCTCACTTGTGTTCCAAACTTATAGCCTCAACCTAGTCTATTATTCTGTTATAGTTCAAATTTTAAAGTCTACCTTCATATATTTCAAATTCTAGCTTAATTTACAAGTCTATTTAAAGTGATACTTACAAATGGATTTTAAACATAGTTGAAAATAGATGTCCAAGTAGGTCTAACTTAAAATTGTTTGACACATAACTCAAATACAAGGCTAAACATGGCAATATATATAGACTATTTTTTTATTGGCAATGAGCCCAACATCATAAAAGCTTAGTATAATAATCTTTTCTAAGAACAAATATTTTTTACTTAAAAATATTATAATTAAAATGTAATACAATAATATATTAGAAACTTTTTCTATGGCATGTGCCTTGTCTTGTTTGTTTAAAAATGTTTCCAAAAAACTCAAATTTGTCTTGAGTCTATTACAGGCCTTCCGTAAAAAGGCCGAATGTAAGTAAGGCGATAGACTTTTGCTGGATAGGCAGGATGGCCTAACTTCTTCCCACCTCTACTTATTGATAAGGGCACTAATTTTTTGTGTGGGTATTTTCAAGAGTATTTTTTTATTTTTTAGATAAAAAACTAATTCCTTTTATAGTTCGTGATTACTCCTCCCAGCAAGTATCATTTTTAAGAATCGAATCCTCGACTTTGAGGATGCCTTACACAACTAGATTAATGTCTTATTGATTTATAAGAAGTAATTAATATTGTTTTTTAGAGCCAAAC
Source organism: Lupinus angustifolius (assembly GCF_001865875.1). NCBI lineage: Eukaryota > Viridiplantae > Streptophyta > Magnoliopsida > Fabales > Fabaceae > Lupinus > Lupinus angustifolius. The sequence continues at coordinate 17,565,125 of NC_032019.1, read as the reverse complement.
AATATATAGTTAAATAGGAAGATGAGATCACATCATTTATTTTAAGAATAATGCTTACGATCAAATCAATGCTAATGAAAGCTCATAATTGGCATATCCGACATTAATTAAATGACTAAGAATGATATATAATGTTATATTTATTAACTTGTTTGCTTATAAATAAATTATAGTAAATTATTTTATTTATCTTTATTTTTTCCTTTTTATAAGATATATTTATTATTTATTACTGTGACTTTCACGTTATACAAAAAATATTTATATATCTAGCATGAAAGACCAACTCATTAGGATACACCACACTCACTAACACCGACCACAACATTAATCCTAAACACAATACTAATTCATTCACAATGCCAACCTCATAACAACTATATGGTTATCAAGATTTGCACACCCTAGTCTTGCCTAGGGACGACAATAAAAACCGAACTCGTGGGTACCCATCTGAATCGAATCCAAATTTAATAGGGAAAACCCGATGTGATTGGGTTCGGGTTTTACCCGGGTTTAAATTTCAGGTTCGGGTTCGGGTTTGGATTTGGTATAACAAAGACCCGAACCCACCCTAAAGTAAGGTAATTCAATTTAAAATTGAAATTTCTATCATTTGCCAATTGTTTTTAATTTCTAATTTTACTTTACATACTATTGGATCTTCAAACGTAAAAGAAATGAAATAATACAAGAGAAAATAGAAATGTTAGAGAAAAATTACACGAAAATAATATCATATTTTCCTTAATACTTTATCATTTTCGGGTTTTTTTCGGGTTCGGGATGATATTTTTATTTTCAACCCGGTTGAATTTAGGTTCAGGTTTTGAATTTCGGGTTCGGGTTTGGGTATGTGTAAACCCGACCCCGATTCGCCCCGTTGCCATTCTTGCCCTCACTACAATCACTTACTACTAGTTGCTACATATCACCATTATCATCATCAAGAAGAAAATTAGGAAGGAAGATGAGAGAGTGAATTATGTATAATTTGAAAAAAAAATCATATAAATATTGCTATATACTAACTTCTGTGCTTCTAAAATCTACACTTTGTCTCAGGCTACAGTAAATGCAACTACACGTTGGCTTAGCTGGCAGCTTCTCATTTGGACATTGTTAAACGGTGGAAATTTATCCCTCCCTTCTCGAATTAAAATTTCGATGCAACCTCATTCTCTTGCTATTGGAGTTACATTGATTGCCTCTTTCTCACTCTACTAGGCATTGTGTTCATGCTCAAAATTTCATTTGGAAATATTCTATATATTTGTATTGTTGAATTTTGGTATATGATTAATTTTAGTACCATTTCATTATCATCTTAGTATTTGATTAAAATAGTAATTATTTTATCTTATAAAGGAAATCTAACTAAAGCAATCCATATATGTCAAACAACCTTGCCTAATAACCCACGAAGATATTTATTATATGAAATGTAAGCGTACAGATTCAAACCATCGAAAATGTATTATTTACATCTCCTTAGCAAGCTTCATAATATTATTAAATTAAATCAATTATGTAATAATAGCTTAAAACATATGACGCTTTCCATATTAAAAAGGCTTTTTAAGTTCAGTTCTAATTTGAACCGAGATAGAAAGAGATATTATAAACAAAACCAGCCTTCTCATTCACTCACTTTCTAACTCTCATACTCTAGCTCGTCCATTCTCATTCTCAAAAAGTGAGTTAGTATTGACCCAAGAGAATTGTGACTCGGTCTTACAACATGCCACCATTTTGTTCCATCATCTTAGATCAAATCATGATATATCCTTCAAAAATGATTTAGATTAAGATGAATGAACAAAACTTATATAGTTCAGATCATGATGCATCCTTTAAAGATGATTTAGCTGTAGATGAATGAGTAAAACTGAGTATTTTTCCATTTAGGAGGTTTAATAGATTATACAATCAATTAAATGTATAATCTTTTTTCAAAAGTACGCTGTTGAGAGAAAAACTAGAGAGAAACTCTTGTTGAAACAATCATAATCAGTTTCTTACTCACATCTACTCAATCCTCTATACTCTACAAAATAGTGATTGTTAGACTTATTTGATTAGGGATTGTTAGATGATTGATTGATTTCAATTTTTGTTCTAATTCGACAAACCGACGTGCAATTTGTTCATAACATACAAGATTGATTTCTTTGAGGCAAATGAGAATCAATGATCTTCTGAAATCAGAGAGATAACTTTCTATAGATTTTTCTCTCAAGATTGTTGTAGATTATTATTGGGATATAAGATATGACCAAGAACCAATATGTCATGTTTATAATAGTAAAATTATATTTATTATTATCGAGTTATCATATTCATTATTTGTCAAAAGATTAATATGAAAAGTCATTGATTAAAATTACAAACTTATTATTATAATAGAGATTATAATAATGAGAAATAAATCTTTTTATAATTTTAATCTAAATTGTTCTTGATCGTAGGATTATTAACCTTAAGACATTATTAATTTAGATATATCAATATATACGTAGTAGCCTTTATTAGAAAACCTGAAGACATTAGTAGTCTTTATTATATTTTGATATTGGAAACCTAATTATGATATTAGTTGAATGATTATCGAGTATAATTAATTCTTGTAGGATTAATGATTAATCAAGAAAGAATTCATCAACTCATAGTAATGAGTTTGAGCTCTATAGTAATAAAGACCTTGGTCAAGGGAAATGAATAAATGAAGAAATAAGTTTCTTAAGTCATTTAGTACACGTTAATGATATGTCCAAAAATACTTGATTTTCATACACTTTTCCTATGCAAATCATGCAAAACCAACTTAATTTAACACTTTTTAGATAGTTCGAGTAGAAAATGATGAAATCCAGTTTGACATTTTCAAAGCAATGCATCACCCAAGAGATAAAGGGCTCTGTTTTCAGATCAATATTCTTGAAGAAATCTGCCCAGAATAGCTTCAGCCTGATAATTCGTGGGAGATGCATGAACTCAATCTGGAGGATGGAGAAAAGGAAAAACTGATCAACTTTTTTTTTATGATAATCAAATTTCTCCTGAAATGAACCAAGGTGGAGATGATAAAAAAGAACAAGAACTGGAATTAAAGGAGTTACCTTCACATTTAAAGTATGTATTTTTGGAAGGCAATTCCAACAAACCAGTTATCATCAACAACTTACTTTCTACCTTGGAAGAAAACAAACTGATACAAGTCTTGGAGAGGCACCAACATGCAATTGGTTGGACTCTTAAAGATTTAAAAGGAATTAGTTGTTCCTACTAAATGCACAAAATCATGATGGAGGATGACTTCAAGCCAGTTGCTCAACCACAAAGGAGGCTCAATCCGACAATGAAAGAAGTTGTTCGAAAGGAAATGATGAAAATGTTAGAAGCTGAAATGATTTACCCCATTTCAAATAGTAAATAGGTAAGTCCTATTCAAGTGGTGCCGAAGAAAGGAGGAATGAAGGTAATCTCAAATGACAACAATGAGCTCATTCCAACCAGAGCTGTTACTAGTTGGAGGGTATGTATAGATTACCGCTTCCCCCTGCTCTTCATGGATCAGATGCTGAAAATATTATCAGGGCGAGCCTTCTACTATTTCCTAGATGGTTATTCCGGATACAACCAAATTGTTATGGATCCACAAAATCAAGAAAAGACATCATTCACTTGCCCTTTTGGTGTCTACGCCTACAGAAATATGTCATTTGGATTGTGCAATGCCCCAACTACTTTCAAAGATGCATGTTAGCAATATTCACAAACTTAGTGGAGAAGTGCATCAAGGTCTTTATGGATAATTTTTCAGTATTTGGAGATTCTTCTAATTTATGGCTGAAGAATCTGGAGAGAGTCTTAGAAAGATGTGTTGAGACCAACCTGGTACTAAATTGGGAAAATGTCATTTCATGGTCACCGAAGGCATTGCCTTGGGGTACAAGATTTCAAGGAAAGGAATAGAAGTTGACAAGGAAAAATTAGAAGTCATAGAGAAGCTTGCACCACCAACAAATGTTAAAGGCATCAAAAGCTTTCTAGGACATGCTGGATTCTACTAACGCTTTATATAATACTTCTCCAAAAAAGCTAAGCCCCTTTGCAATCTTCTCATGAAAGATTCTGCTTTTAATTTTGATGAATCCTGTTTAGAAGCATTCAAAACTTTAAAAAATTGCTTGGTAACGACCCCTGTCATAATTGCACCAAACTGGGATCAACCTTTTGAACTGATGTGTGACGCCAGTGATTACGCAGTTGGTGCAGTTTTGGGACAGAGGAGGGATAAGGTGTTCCATGCAATACATTATGCTAGCAATGTTTTAAATGAGGCACAAGTTAACTATGCCAGTATAGAAAAGGAATTGCTAGCTATTGTATTCGCATTGAAAATATTTAGAAGTTATTTGATTGAGGCCAAAATTATTGTTTTTACTGATCATGCCGTAATCAAATATCTCCTAAAGAAACTTGACTCCAAGCCATGGTTAATACGATGGGTGCTACTCTTGCAGGAATTTAACTCGGAAATCCGTGACAAAAGCGGGAAAGATAATCTCGTGGCAGATCACTTGTCACGATTAATCAATGAAGAAGTCACGAAAGGAGAAAGAGAAATAGCTGAAGCATTTCCAGATGAAAAACTATATCTCCTTCAAGAATGACCATGGTTTGCTGATATAGCTAACTACAAAGCCTCAGGAATTATTCCTAATCATTTCAACTATCAGCAAAAGCGAAAATTTCTCAAAGAAGTCAACCTTTACATTTGGGACAAACCATATTTATTCAAAGATGGAAATGACAACATAATTCGAAGATGTGTTGATTCAAAGGAGACTCAGAAAATTTTATGGCATTTCCATAATTAAGCTTATGAAGGACACTACAATGGAGAAAGAACTGCTACAAAAGTCCTCCAATATGGATTTTTTCTGGCCCTCTAATTTTAAAGATGCAAAAAGTTTTGTTCAAAAATGTGATGCATGCCAAAGATCCGGTGGAAGTGGAAAAAGAAATAAAACACCCTTGCAAAATATTTTGGATTGTTAGGGTATTGATTTCATGGGTCCTTTTCCATCATCATTTTCAAATGAATATATCTTGGTGGCTATCGATTATGTTTCTAGGTGGGTAGAAGCATTAGCAACACAAAAAGCGAATGGAAAAAAAATTATAAATTTTTTGAAAAAGAATATTTTTATTTGCTTTGCAACACCAAGAGTACTCATAAGTGATGGGCGATCTTATTTTGTAAACTCCCAATTACGCAAGGTTTTGGAATTTTATAATGTTAGACATAAGATAACATCACCTTATTACCCATAAACCAATAGGCAGTTTGAAGTATCCAACAGAGAATTGAAAAGTATTTTAGAAAATGAAATGTCAAATAGTCAAAGGATACCATTATAACCGACGTACGAAGTTTTGATGAAGACAAAATCTTACATGGAAGCTTGAAGAATTGGACATCTCAACAAACAACATACCAAGAGCTCAAGGTCATTGTCAAATAATCTAGGATTGCTTTTTTCATTCTAGAGTCCTAAGATGATTGCCTAGTATTGAGTCTTAGGTTAGGTAAACCCAAGATGGAAGTGTCTCATAAAGAGTCTAAAATAAAAATAAAAATCACATAAAATGAGGCATAACATCAACATATAAATATATGATAATTAACACTCATGCATTTGCATTTACAATACATGATTTTATGCATAAAGGTTTAATCATTTCTAAAATCATGATTGCACGATCATTCATCTTATAGGGTATTTACCATTTAAAATTGAAATACCATTTTTAACGATCTTAATCGATTAACCTAGTTTGTAATCGATTAAGTCCTGGTGAAATCCTTAATTGATTAAGGAAAGTCATAATCGATTAAATGGTGTTATAGTAGCTAACCTCCCAAGATTTCTATGTATTAATCAATTAAGTAATCTTTTAATTGATGACGCCATAACTGAAAATATGTTTTCAAAAACCCGTTAATTGATTAACATGACAATTTAATCGATTAATATCTGTTATATAAGTTTTGAGCTAATTATGCTATTTTGAAACAGAATCCATTCTGTTTTTAAAACAGTCTTCTCTTCACCTTCATTGAGCAAGAACCGAAACAATATTTGAGAATCAAAGATTCACTATGCTAAAAAGTTTCAAAGCTATCTTGATGTATCTTTGAGTTTTCTTGCGTGAGCTTCAAGAGTGAAAAGAGAGAATAGAGAGAAAAGTGAGAAAAATATTTTCATCGTGCAAAACCATTTTTCATTCAATTGAAAACACTCCTTGCATGATTTCATAATTAGGTCTTAGGGTTGTGTTTGTGAGATCTTTCTGTCAAGGGTGACTAGAGCCGAATTTAGAGTTGTAATCCACACATTCTAGTGTGCAAAGTAACTCGGTGAAAGTTTTGAAATTTGAGGAGAATTCTCATGATGTGTGGTGTCATCACATGTTGAGAATTAGGAGTCTTCATTAGATAGAAAGTCTTGATTCAAGCAAGAGTTTCAGCTGGGGCCAGATTGCGCGAAAGGTGTGGTAACCAAGTAGGCATAGATAAGGGGTCAAACCAGGCTTTGTGGCTCATCGGTTTCAAGAAGGAAGTTTCTGCCTCGTTGTATTGGAAGTGTGGTTGTAAATTACATTTCTGAATAGTGAAGAAAAATGTCCTAGATCAACTGGGAGGTCTGAATGTAGTTTGTAGTGGATCACAAACGAACCAATATAAAAATCCTCGAGCAAATTTTCTCTATCCCTATCTTTTTATATTTCTGTATTTATTGCTTCCTATTTTGATTAGATTACTGTGATTAATTGCTTGTTGTGTTAATCTGTTGTTAGTCAAGAATCAATCTTAGGATAGTAAAGATCAAGAATTATCACAGTTTTTACGAAGCGAACAAACTAATTTTCAAAGTGAAAGAATTAGGATAACCGATTAACATTCTAATAATAATTGATTAAGTGATCTATCTTTAATCGATTAACCCTATTGATAATCGATTAACTGTAGCAACTTTGTATTCTACACAAATATCGGAAAAGCAGGATTGGTGATCTATGACACCTATTCACCCCCCTTTAGGTGTAATCATACGTTATTGGTACCTAACAAGTGGTATCAGAGCTAGTACGGAGGTGCTAGCTTGGCCACTAAATTCGTTGATTTGAGGGATTAATCAATATGGGTTCCACTAACCCTTTCGGTGGTGATGGTGCATCCATCAACCACCCTCTGATTTTCAGTGGTGAAGGGTACGCCTACTGGAAGGTGCGCTTGCGAATCTTTATAGAGGCTATAGACATAGAGATTTGGGACTCTGTTGTCAACGGGCCTTTCACTCCACTTCACTTAGTGGATGGTGAACCCAAAGAAAACTAAAGGGGTTGTGGACTAACGAAGAAAGACGTAAAGTCCAGCACAATCTCAAGGCAAAGAACATTATAACCTCTGCCTTATCATACGATAATTCTTTCGGGTGCCACAGTGACTAAACGCAAAATAAATGTGGGATACTTTGCAAGTAACCCACGAAGGCACAAGTGAGGTTAAGCACGCAAGATTAAATGTATTAACCCATGAATATGAGTTGTTTCGTATGTTTCCAAATGACTCAATTAATGACATGCAGAAACAATTCACCTATATTGTTAACCATTTAATTGCATTAGATAAGAGTTTTGCTATTAGTGAACTTACTAAGAAAGTGTTGCATTGTCTTGATAGAAAATGGCAGCCCAAGGTAACCGCAATTATGGAGTCCAAAGACTTGGATACAATGCCGCTAGCAACTCACTTTAGAAAACTCCGGGAACACGAAATGGAGTTAGGACGCTTAACAATGCATGAAGATTCAGACCGAAAGAAAAAAGGATCTCTCTAAAAGCTACATCTTCACAATCACAAGAAGAGAGAGACGATGATGATTCGGGGTCTGAACTTGATGATGAAGCCTTAAACCTCATGATCAGAAAATTTGGGAAGTTTCTCAAGAAGAAAGGAGGGTTTAAGCGCATTTAAAAGAAAGAGGCAGCTGATTCAACCAGACGAGGCAAATCTCCCAAAAATCGCCTCATTTGCCATGAGTGTGGCAAGCCAGACCATATGAAATACCAATGCCCAACCTACCTCAAGAAGGTTGAACATGATAAAAGCAACCTCCGAGACTTCAATTCCAAGAAGGCTTACATAGTGTGGGATGTTCCGGAGGACGAGACAACAAGTAGAACATCCAATAAAGAGGAGACATCCAAGTTGTGCTTAATGGCAAACACTACAAAAATTGGCAGCATAAGCAACCTGAATAACACGAGTGAAGTATACTTTTTTAACTCGTCGTCATTTTCTGATGAGTCTCCTACTTATTATGAATTATATAGTGCATTTTTCGAGTTGCATGAGGAACTTAAGAAATCAGCAAAAGTAAATGTAGATAGAAAATGAGTCATCATGTTGCATGAAAGTAAGATAACTAAAATGTAAGAGGAGTTAAATTAATTAAAACTAGAAAATGAGATTCTTCATCTAATTTACTCTTTCGCCTCATGTAGTTGCGCTACTAAATTAATTGAACCCCCTGTATGTGATCAATGCGATATATTAAATGCTGAAATTTCTGCTTTAAAAGATAAATTGGTAGAGTTCACATATAGCAGCAATAACCTGGACAACCTACTTGTTACATCTAGGAATGTACGTAATCATAGAGGTTTTGGCTATAAATCAAGGAAAATCATTAGACCATATAAGAGGCAAGTAGATTACATGCATAATAGGAGTAATCATAAATTGCCTACTTGTTTCTCTTGTGGTAAACATGGTCATACATCTATATCATGCTACATTAGGAAATATGGTGTACCTAGTGGTAATTAGGTATGGATGCAAAAATGGCAAGAGTCTTTGATTACTAACAAGAAAGGACCCAATATAACTTGGGTACCTAAACAATGCATGTAAACTTGTTTTGTAGGTATGCCTACGGACTCAGGGACAACACTGGTACTTGGACAATGGATGTTCGAGGCATATGACAAGTGATAGATCAAAGTTCCTGGATCTCTCACTAAATAGTAAAGGTTATGTCACTTATGGAGATAACAATAGAGGGAAGATACTAAGCGTTGGAAGAGGGATTTTAAATTAAAAGACTCTTGTGACACTTGTCAAAAGTGTAAACAAGTGAAGAGTTCATTTTCAACTAAGAAAGTGATATCCACAACAAAGCCTTTGGAATTACTCCATATGGATTTGTTTGGACCATCATAAATTATGAGCTTTGGTGGTAGCTACTATGCGCTAGTAATTTTTGATGACTATTCTAGATTTACAATTTACGCGGACTTTGTTTCTCGCTCTAAAAAGCGATGCTTTCAAATCTTTTAAAAATTAGGCCAAACAACTTCAAAACCAATTTGATCATAAGATAGTGTATATTCGCATCGATCATGATGGAGAATTGGAAAACCACCTATTTGATAAGTTTTGTGAAAATCATGGGATCCTACATCAGTATTCGGCTCTTCGAACCCCTCAACAAAATGGAGTTGTTGAGAGGAAAAATCAAGTACTAGAGGAGCTGGCTAGGACAATTCTAAATGAAAGCAAGGTCCCTAAATATTTTTGGGCCGATGCGGTGCATACTGCTTACTATGTAATTAATCGAGTACTACTTAGGCTTACACTCTTAAAAACGCCATATGAATTGCTAAAAGGCCGAAAATCGAATATTTCACACTTGCATGCTTTTGGATGTAAATGCTTTATATTGAATAATGGTAAAATATTACTAGGTAAATTTGATTCGAAAGTTGACGAGGTAATATTTTTGGGTACTCTATTAATAGTAAAGCAAATCGAGTCCTTAATAAATATACCATGCATGGTGAAGAGCCCGTTGATGGAAAATTTGATGAATCTTCTCCGAAAGAGAAGAGAAAGGTTGTGTATGATGATGTTTCAGGTGCCCTGGAAAATGCATACACAAAGAACATGGATATTGAGAACGGGGTTCAGGATGATCAAGAGCGAAATGAAGATCATCAAGAAATGCTTATGGTGTGGAAGACAAAGAAAAATCATCCACTTGACAAGGTTATATGTGATATCTCAATGGGAGTGGTATCCCAAGATTCATTGCGAAATTTTTGTAACTTTGTAGCATTTGTGTCTCAAGTCGAACCTAAGACCATAGACGAGGCCTTAAAGGATGGATACTAGGGTATAACTATGCAAGAAGAGCTAAATCAGTTTGACCATAATAACGTATGGGACTTGGTCCCTAATCCTAAAGATCATCCCATAATAGGCACAAAATGGGTGTTTAAAAATAAATTGGATGAATTTGGTTTGATTATACTTAATAAGGCACGTCTTATTGCAAAAGGGTATAATCAAGAAGAGGGCATCGACTTTGACGAAACGTACGCCCCTGTTGCGAGGTTGGAGGCTATTTGAATGTTACTAGCCTTTGCATCGATTATGAAATTGAAACTTTTTCAAATGGATGTAAAGAGTGCATTCTTGAATGGATATATTCAAGAAGAAGTGTATATGAAGAAGTGTATTCATAAATTCCCTAATCATGTTTTTAAACTCAAAAAGGCTTTATATAGTTTAAAGCAAGCTCCTAGAGCTTGGTATGATAGATTGAGTAGTTTCTTATTAGAGAATTGATTTGAAAGGGGCAAGGTTGATACAACTTATTTTATAGAAAAGTCAAAAAGTAATTTGTTACTATTACAAATTTATGTAGATGATATAATATTTGGTGCTACTAACGATTTGTTGTGTCAAGAATTTTATGAACTTATGAAAAGGGAGTTTGAAATGTCGATGATGGGAGAGTTGAAATTATTTCAAGGCCTACAAATCAAACAAATGAGCAATGGGATATTCATTCACCAAACAAAGTATTGCAAAGAACTTTTGCAAAAATTTGAGATGGATAAAAGTAAAGAAGCGACAACACATATGGCATGATCATGCTATCTCTATAAAGGCGAAAAAGGTAAAGCGATTGAGGTAAAAAATATTGTGGCATAATTGTTTCTTTATTGTATCTAACTGCTAGCCGCTTTGATATAATGTTTAGTGTATGTATGTGTGTAAGATATCAAGCCTCACCGAAGGAATCACATTTTAGTGTTGTAAAACGTGTTATGAAATATCTTAAAGGAACAATATCTATGGGTTTATGGTATCCTAGGGATGCTTCTTTATTCCTAATAGGATATTCCGATTCTGACTTTGCAGGATGCAAGTTAGACCGGAGGAGTACTAGTGGGACTTGCCACCTTTTGGGCAGCTCCCTAGTATCATGACATAGTAAGAAACAAGTTTGTGTTGCTTTGTCTACTGCCAAAGCGGAATATATTGCCGCAGACATGTGTTGCGCTTAGATTCTATAGATGAAGCAACAACTATCAGACCTTGGCTTAAAACTAGTTAAAATTCCTATAAAATGCGATAATACTAGTGTCATAAACCTATCGAAAAACCCAATTCTGCATTCTAGAACTAAGCATATAGAAATTCGACATCATTTTTTAAGAGATCATGTACAATAAGGTGATTGCATGCTTGAATTTGTTGAAACCTTGAAACAATTAGCAGATATTTTCACCAAGCCCCTTCCACGGGATACATTCTTTGACTTACGTAGAGAACTTGGCATACTTGCTGAAAAATATCTAAACTAACTTGCCTAGAGTTATTATGTGCCTTTGCTTGACCCTTGTTATATGCTTATGAATGATAAATGTTATGAATGCATATTTCCTTGTTTAGATTATCGTCATGAATGTTTTAGGCTCTCTTAGTGTGTCAAAATCCTTTAGGTTTGTGTCTTTGAAATAGAACTCTACTCATACTCTAGATATATATATAAACTGCAATGAAATCTATGATAAGTGTTGTCAATAATCGATTATTCTGTGCCTTAATCGATTAATTTGAGTTACAGAAGCCAAAAGAAATTTTTGTCTCGCAAAGTAATCGATTAACACCTATTTTAATCAATTACCTGTGCTCAATTTTTTGAAAATATGAAAATTATCTTCTGATTAATTGATTAACGCCTAAACTTAATCGATTACCTCGGCTCCAAAATCTCAATTTTTAAAATCATTATGTTGGTAAATCGATTAAGCTACTGTAGATAATCGATTAACGACAATCTTGTATAAGATTCAAGTGACATTTCTGGATCATTTCTCACTCATAACCCTAATCCTCTTTGCCTCCCCCCTTCTAGATCTTTTCCCAAAATTGAGTGTTCCTTAAGAGTTCATTTGAAAATTCGATTCCTGCCTTATAAGTTCCATCTCTCTAAAACCTTAACTCTCTACCCAATTTGTATTTCACTGTTTTCCCTCTTTAGAAACCCTAAACTTCAAATTCAAAAAATCGATTATCAAATCGATTAAGTCACTATTATACCTGCAAGATGAGTGAACCAAGGAGCATGAGAGTGAAGCACACTGCAAAACGTGCTAGAGGCGGAGAAAAATCCTCTTCCTCGACTCAAGGAGGAAGAAATAGTCGCGAAGACACTTATTACTCTCCCATTATTCAAGAGGCTAGATTGGCTAAGTTCAAGGTCGTAAACAAACCTACATTTGGTATGCGGGTGTAGAATGGCTTAATGTTGAAGGCTTTCAATTCCCACATGGGTTGGAGACCCAAGGAGTTAACAAATTCGTGGAATTGAAAGGTAAGATGTATCCTTCACCCATTAGAGAATTCCATATCAATTTTAGGTATAAGGATGAGGTGTATTCAACAATGGTAATGGGGAAGATGATTGTTATGAATGTTGGAGGTCTTGAATGTGATGGACCTATTGTCCTGACCCGATTTTCGGTTGGAAGATTAGCTCTACGACTTAGGAGGAAGCGAACTTGATTTCTACCTCTCCCAATTGATTTGGAGTTGCCACTATATTTTTCGCGGTTAAAACATAGAAAACTCTCTTTCTGCCCGATTTGGATAATTTTGGTCTTTAAATAGAGATTCTAAGCTCGGGAGTCGATTACGGATCGAGGAAGGTATTAGCACTCCATCCGCCTGTATTAAAACGACACCCTCACTAATAACATGAACTTTCATACGCTTAAAAATTATTTATTTGAAATTTAAGTATTGGAACAAAATATTTTATTTTTATTTTTGTGTCTAACAAGAGGTTATCTTGCTCCTACGTATCCCTAGGTGCAATAGGGAAATCAAGACTACATAGTTCTGGTTCGAAATTAGTTTGTTTAGTTTGTTTAGTTTGGTTTGGTTTGACTTGGCCTGGTTTGGTTTGGTTTAGTCGAAATATAATTTGATTTTCCATCGTGTTTAAGATAGGTGAAGCAGCAAAAGCTAATGTCCACACCGAACCAAATCTTAAATAGATTTTTTTAAAAGTAATTGAAATATCATATATTTGCAAGATAGATGAAGCAGCAAAGCTAATTTCCGCACCGCATCTAATCTCAAATAAGTTTTTGAAATAATTGAATTTAAATTCTTTGTATGATAGATGAAGCAGCAAAGCTAACGTCTGCATCGCATCTAATCTCACATAGGTTTTTTGAAATAATTAAATTTATTTGTTTTGTGAGATAGATGAATTAGCAAAGCTAATTCCACACCACATCTAATCTGAAATAAATTTTTTAATAAGTTAAAATTTAATCATTTGATTATATTGTTATAAAAATGATTTTCAATTACGTGTTGTTAATAACATAGACTATATAATTAACCAAAATAATTTAACAGGAATAAAAAGGAATAGGATTAATTTAGGGGATTTTATGTTGACATAATGATGTAATTTGTACCATAAAAGGATTGGAAATGATAAAGGTAAAAATAAGATAATAGAAAGATAAGCAAATAAATAAATTAATGAAACTAATTGGAAAAGGAAACGAAATATGGAAAGGGAATAAAATGAATTAAAGAGGGTTACCCCCATTTCACGTGGCTAAGGGAATAAAATCCCTGAAATTAGAAGAATGGGGATAAATCCCCAAATATTCTCCTCTTCTTCACCTTCAATGGCAGCAACGGAGGTCGAGGGTGGACGGCGTGACGACAGAAAGCGGTGAGCGAGGTCTCTCCACCATGCAACACGACCACTAAGTCGTGTTGTCTCCTCTTTGGTTCCATTTCCAGCGACGGTGAGTTCCTTTCTTCGGTGGCGGTTTTTTCCTCCGTTGGTGAATATAGTATCTCTCATCCATTCTATCTTCTCTCTTTCAGCAACGACAAAGATGATCTAGAGCCGTATAATGGCTGAATCGAAATCGATTAAAAGGTGTCAAGGACATAAGCCGAATCAATCAAGCCGGGATGACTTCTTTCGGTGGTTATTCACAGTGGCTCAGAGGAAAGGTAATCGTCTTCCTCATTTTTAACGATCCTCACCTTCTCCCTCATTTTATGATTTCTTTTTTCTTTCAAACAGTGGCTATGATCACATTCGATGTGCTCATTGTGTACGATTTTGCGCTTCGAGGAAGATGAGTGTATGGCTTGTATGCTCTTTCTAAGCATAGGATTATGCTCCCTAATTTTGTTATGTGTATGTGTGTGATGTCAGTATCATGTATTTATGATGTGCTCTCTGTTTAGGGCTACGTAAGTGTATGTCACCCTCTATGTGTAATCCGGTTTCTTTTTGAGGTGTGGAATCCCTTTTATAGCTGAGTATGGGTTAGTGCAAACCCTTTGAATTACTAACTGAAAATTAGCAATACCATGACATTTGCTCTCTCATTATAATATTTAAACTGCCCATCATTACTCTTTATACTTATTCTGATCATTAGTGCATTTGTAACCTACTTTATAAATTATGTTCATTAGTGTGCCTTTGTAACAGTTCTTCAGTTATGAATGATGAATCAATCAAAAAAACCCTGAGTACTAGATCTGCAACAAGTTGAGCAAAAGATGAAGACTTATCCTCTAGCACTGTTGTAGGAGTATCATACTCCTCAATAAGTTGTGGATCAAGAAGCACAATCATTTTACTATCAATAACATATGTTATTCTTTATGCAATTGTAATGACAGTAGAGTTAGTGAAATATTTCTGAAGAGTTTGCTGGCTCAAATTATAATGAAATTTCTTTTCTTGATGTGGTGTACCCAGAACATAAGGTGTTGCAATTTTGAGATTAATAATTTTGTTGCTGGGATTTGTGAAAGACTATTAATTTAGTTGCTGGGATTTGTGACATCTAGCTGAAACTAATTATTATTTTTATTGCCTTCATTAATTTGTTATAGGAAAAGGATCATCCTCAGGAGTTGTTACACAAATGACTCATCTTTAAAGAAGATAAATGAGATAGACGACCAAAAGTCATATGCACGGTGTAACTGTATAGGAGCAAAATTCCTTAATCAATATCTTTAACTGTGTAACAATCCCATGTAAATGCAAAGTTATTAAGTTAATTGAATTGAAATTGTATGCAATTAAGACATTTCTAATCATTGGCCATGAACTAGACATTCACAGGAAATACATTTGGTTCTGAAATGTGTCACAAATATTTTCATTCCAAATTTTGTTGTTTTGAAACTTTTAATATTTTTGTAAAGTGACCGAACAAAATTGAGTGTTCATAGCTACCCCTCTTTACTTGTTGCTCACTTGATAGCAAGCAAACTGAAGTATGTATGCTATCATAGTAAGTAACTAGTAAAGAAATGAACAAATTTTGTCAAGGCTGAGATAATGATCACGATGCAACACTTAGAGTGAGAAATCGGGTCGGGTAGTTCCAAAACTCTATAAAATAAAAAGGTTTATGCGAGAACGTAGGTCGGGTGCTACCAGAACTCCATAAAATAAAAATAGGTAGGTGCGAGGACGCATGTCGTCTACTGCCGAGACTCCAAAATTCACATCAGGCTCGGGGTCCTAGAACGATTGGTTGGAAACATATCAGGCTCGGGGTCCTAGAAAGATTGGTTGGAAGCACATCAGCTCTGGGGTCCAGGAAAGCAAAGATTTTAAAACGAGAACGTTTGTCGGGTATTGCTGGAACTCAGAAATTCACATCAGGCTCGGGGTCTTGGAAATACTAGTTTGATAGCACATCAGGTCCAAGGTCATGGAAAGCAAATATTTTAAAACAAGAATGTAGGTCGGGTACTACCGGAACTCAGAAATTTCACATTAAGCTCGGGGTCCTAGAAAGTTTGGTTTGATAGCACATCAGGCTCGGGGTCTTGGAAAGCAAAAGTTTTAATACGAGAATGCAGGTCGGGTACTGCTAGAACTTGGAAACTCACATCAAGCTCAGTGTCATGGAAAGATTGGTTTGATAGCACATCAAGCTCAAGGTCCTGGAAAGCAAAAGTTTTAATACGAGAACGCAAGTCAGGTACTCTCGGAACTCGGAAACTCACATCAGGCTCGAGGTCTTGGAAAGATTGGTTTGATAGCACATCAGGCTCGGGGTCTTGGAAAGCAAAAGTTTTAATATGAGAACGCAGGTCAGGTACTGCTGGAAGTTGGAAACTCACATCAGGCTCGGGGTCCTGGAAAGATTAGTTTGATAGCACATCATGCTCGGGGTCGTGGCAAGTAAAGGTTTTAATACGAGAATGCAGGTCGGGTACTGCTGGAACTCGGAAATTCACATCATGCTCGGGGTCCTGGAAAGCAAAGATTTTAATACATAGGGTAGTGATATGTAATGCTTAAGAATATGTCGTGTGTTATGTTGAGAATGATGCGAGACATGTCATGTATGAGTAATGAATGCATGTGTAGATCTGTCTTGGCTTATGATATCGTAATTTTCTAAAAATCAAACAAACTATTTTTTATGGAGTAGACTAAAATGTGACCCATGTTGGACATTGTTAAAAAAGTCTATCTGCCAGCGCCTTGCCATCCAATCTGCCCTAGTGTCATGTTAAGAATTTATTGGAAGAGTTGAATCATCAAATAAATTGCCCCAATATTTTGGTCATAGACCTGATGAGAATCTTTCTTTAACAGAGGTTGTGACTTTGACTTCAAAAAAACTGCCCCAGTTTGCATGGTTGTATGAGCTTTCCACTCGAGGGTGTTCATTTTATTTTCCCTAATTTTTTCCCATAATACCTGATCTAGGTATCTATTGGGAATTCTTTTTTTTTTTATGATGCTAAGTCGCTGTTGAAAGTTTTTGACTTAGCATCACTCTCCTTTTAGGTCACCCTTGTGGGTTTTCAACATAACACTCTTTTTTTTTTCTTTTTTTGCTTGTTTTTTATTTTGGCTATTTTTGAACACTCTCAAGTAACAGTCATAAATGCATGAAAGCATGAGTGAACCTTGAAGTTTGAAGGCGAGAACACAAGATCTTGTCCCTACTTGGTTGAGGGTCAGAGATTAGTCCATAATGAACAATTTCAGCCTTGCCTCAGTTATAGGTTTCTTGGTCCTTTCATTTGAGAAATGAGATCAACCCCCATAAACTGCCCTAGTTTGAATTGACAACCGTTCTTTTGATTTCAACTTGTCATGTGTTTTCTCCATGCACAACTCTTTAAAAAGATATACTAAAAACAATGACCATACAAATTTGGATTTTCTATTTTTGGGTTTTGAGTGTTGATGTGGTGGTGGTGGTGATGATGAGTGATTGAGATTTAATCCGATGCATTAGAATGAGATGTTTTATCAAACTTTTTGAGATTTATTGGAGTCAGCGTTTCTTTGTCCTAGTACATTTCTTAGGCAACTCATATCCTCGACAAGGTCTTTTGGGCTTGTATCGTAGCCTGGCTAAGGGTTTCCAAGAAAAAGGATAGGGCTCGAACATGTGTTTCCCAAACCCCTTACTACGTTCTCCTTTCTCCATTGTCCTATTTCAACAATCTTAACATGACATTCAAGTATTAAAATTTTGTTGGATTTTGGTGATGTAGTAGGTGAAAGCCTAATATTTAGGCGATAATCTTCCCGAGAGGTACTTGAATTGTTCATTTTTGCGGTCATTGATAATGCATTTTATTTTCCCTAACTTTTGCTTGAGATTTTATTGAGGATTCTCAACGGGCCTTTCGTATATTTTTTCTTTTTGTTATTTTGCACTTTGACCGATGAATGTTCTTATTTGACTTGTATTGGATTTTCAATCCTCGGGTTAGATCGGGAAAGTGGTGTAGGAAGAGCGTGTTTATTTCTTAGTAGTTCAATGTCAAGGAAAATAATTGAGAAATTACCCTACCCAAGGTTATTGACATTTTGCGGGTATCTTAAGAGAAATCTTCTTTCATAAAGTCTAGGGCTCAAATTGGGTGACTAGGGATATCTTCTTAGTATTTGGGATTTTCAAAGACGCGTTGTGTCATTAGAAAAATATGCCTAAGGTTATGCACCATTTTGGGTCTTACATTTGCATCATCCTCCTTTTCATTTAAACTTTTGAAATGAATATCTCATATTAATGCATGAAATGATTTTGTTTGGCTTGTTGTTTTTTTTTATGAATGATATTTGTGGAATGCAGCATGGAATTTGTTTTTATGATCCATGTATTAGTATGTACTCATTAAAAAGATGTGCATTAGAAAATAAACTCTTATTCATGGAAAGGGACATGAGTGTCCCACTATTTATGACTCTAAAGCCTTGGGGAGGGCGATAGAGTTGCATTACATCATTTTGCCAGTACCAAGTGATAAGTGTGAAATTATAGTACATTTGCATTGTAGTTAACTTGCATTTTAGGAAATAATTAGGACTTTAGGATTGTTTTTAGCTTTTATTTCTCTTTACTTTCATGAACATTTTTGAGCGAAACACTATGACCCTTAAACAAATGATAGTTATGAGAGAAGAATGACCCTAATTCATGCAATTGTTCTGACTTAAGGACTTTGCTTGAATTAAATTTGTTTATGATTGTCTTGTCTTGATGGTTTCAAAATAAACATGAGATTGCTTGTTATTTTGGGTCATAGTTTCTATATCATCTTTCATGATTGTGAAAGATAGACATAATACTTGCTTGAGGACACACAAGAAATAAGCTAGAGGGGATTTGATATGTGTGAAATTATAATATATTTTGCATTGCATTTAACTTGCATTTTAGGACATAATTAGAACTTCAAGATTGTTTTTAGCTTTTATTTCTCTTTGTTCGGGTTGAGCGGATGTTTTTAACTATATTGTGCACTTTGGACGGATTAAAGCAAAAAATAGTAGAGATTGAGTTCAAGAAGATTGAATTCAGTGTTAAGGCTATGTGAATAAAAATTGAAGGACCAAAAGAAGTCATAGATGTTATATTATATTCATATTTTTTTAGATTTGTTTTGTTGGGTCTGGCACAATATTTTGTAATTAGGATAAATAAAGATTCTCCCCCAAGGATTTGACACTTTTTTTACATTACAATTGTCAAATTTAGAATTTGGGATTCTCTTCTACATCATGAGTGAGTAATTCCCTTTGTTTCTTAGATTGGGGCTATGCCCTTTTACATTCAATAAATACTTGTTCTTACTTCTATTTCATTGAGTGTTGTGATTTGAATCATTAAACTGTATTTTATTCGTGTGAGTTGTCTGGCCAACAAATTACACCTCTTAGATACATTGGGGAAGGACCGAGAGGTGAACCCAACTATCCGACCATTCAGTTATTCAAAATAGAATCCTAATTCTCGAGAGTAGTATTAGGATTCTCGGGGGTTTCTGGAATTCGCCTTGGGTTGCTACGAAGCGATTGAATAGAAAGGTCCAAGGAAAAGATTTGATTGATAATCGTACCACGAGAGTAGGTGCGACTTCAATTGAGTACATGTGCCGAAGCTCGAGAGAAGATGACACACATCCAAGAGCAATTCACCCTCAAAACTTAAAGTTCATGAAAAAGAGCAAAACAAGGATTTGCGAGTGTAAAGGCGGTAACCCTTATCCTAGGAACTCTTCCTAAATTAGATTTAAATCCATTTTGATTATTTTCATAATTATTCTTGGCAATTGTTCTAAATTAAATTTTATTCCTTATTTGAGTTAAGTATAAATTAAATGTTATAATTAAAGGAGTTTTCCAGTCCTCGTGTCTTCGTGGGATCGATATTTTATTACTTGATGACATAATCGTGCACTTGTGACTTTCCTATCAAGTTTTTGGCGCCGTTGCCCTGGAATGTGTCAAAATTTCTTTAATTCTCAATTAATTCATTACTTCACTCTAGTGTATTACGCGTTTTCCTTTTTCTTGGAACCTGTACAGGTTGCACATTTAGTTTATGCAAAGTTCAAATTACTATTCACAGCCAGAAAGCACTTTTTATAGAAGAAGAAGGCAACAAAGAGAAATAGCAAGAGAAAGACCTGCGTGTGTACAAACAGTGGCTGAACGACATGAAAAACCACTTCGCAACTATGCAACCCCTAATGCTCGTAGTTCACATCCTGGAATAATTCGCCCATCTATTGAGGCAGAGAACTTTTCTTTGTCGTCTGCTCTGATCTAAATGGGGATGCAAAACCAATTTGGAGGTGGAGCTAATGAAGATCCTAATGCACATATTGATCAGTTCTTGGAAATCTGTGAGACAGTAAGGATTCATTGGGCTTCTGAAGATGCTATTCGTCTCCGCATGTTTCCCTATTCCCTAAGAGACAGAGCTAAGACGTGGCTAAGGAATCAAAATGCTGAAATTTAAGCAACATGGCGAACTTTGGAGGAGGTTTTCTCAACAAATACTTTCCCCCTTCAAAAACTATGCACTATAGGCAACTCATCCAGAACTTCAATCAAAGGGATGGAGAGTCAATTGTTGAAGCTTGGGAAAGATTAAGTGAGTTGACTGAAGCTTGCCTTCATCATGGTATTCCACCTTGGATGCTGGTTCAGAACTTCTACAATGGGCTAAACTTTCCATCACAACAAATATTGGACTCTTCAGCAGGTGGTGCCTTTATGTGCAAAAGAATTGATGCTGCTTCAAAGATCATAGAGAATGTGGTTTCTAATCAACACCAATTGGTGAATGAGAGGAGACACCATCCAACAAGAGACTCTGGTGCATAATATTCAGGCAATCAGATGGAGAAAGTAATTTCCACACTCGAGAACCTTTCTCAAAGGTATGGAAAGCTAGAAAAGTATCATTCTAATGCTATTGGGTCTACTACAACATATGAGGGGTGTGGAGCAAAAGGACATGCATGGTCTGAATGCAAACACTTCACTGAACCATAACATGGAGCATTGACTAATAAACAACCTGAATCATGCAACTACTATGACTACAAGGAGAGGAGCGGCCAACAATTCAACCCACCATACATGCAAAATAATCCCAACCTTTCTTGGAGGAGCAACAACACTCTGAATCATCAAGACCAGGATGGACCAGGTAACAGGAAACCTCCAACAAGGTTTCCGCAGGTACAATCTTCTCCAATTGACTACTCTTAAAACATTAATGGAAGGTCAGGAAAAATTGCTTGCTAACCAGAATAAATTTCATGAAGATCAAGTCATGATTAATAAAAGTTTTTCAAACATGCTCAATGACTTGAATTCTAAAATATAAAACCTGGACATTTAGGGTAAAATGCTAGAAACACAAATTGCCTAATAAGCTAGTAATCCTAATAGACAAATAGGGATGTTTCCACGACAACTAGAAAAAATCCAAATAATGAACATTGTAAAGTTGTCAAATTAAGGAGTGGCAAAGAACTAAGTGATATTCCTCAAATTAGGAAAAATGCACAAGTGGAAGAGAAACATACTGAGACACAACCCCCTGAAGGGGAGCAAAATTTTGAAAAGATGTCTAAGTATGTAGCTCCACCACCATATGTACCACTAGTTCCTTTTCCCCAAAGATTAGCAAAGGCAAAATTAGAAATGATTATTGGGAAATTTTTGGATATTCTTAAGAAATTATATATCAACTTACCATTCACTGAGGCACTGTAGGAGATGTCTGCATACACAAAATTTCTTAAGGATATTTTACCTAAAAAGACTAGAGGATTATGAAACAATCGCTTTAACTGAAAAGTGCAGTGCTTTAATTCAAAATAAATTACCTCCTAAATTAAAAGATCCTGGTAGTTTTCTATCCCATGTTTAATTGGGAATACTAGTTTTGATCACGTCTTATGTGACTTAAGGGCAAATGTGAGTCTTATGCCCTTACCTATGTGCAAAAAGTTGGAAGTCAGTGAACTATAACCCACCACTTTTTGGCTACTTCTGGTGCTATGATTGATGTAAAGAATGGAAAACTTTCCCTAAGCATAGGGGACGAAAAAGTTAAATTTGATATTGCTGAATCTATTAAACAACCTTCTCTTGAGGATTCATGTTTCAGGATTGATATGCTAAACCAAGTTGTGAAAGAGGAAGCATCTAGAGTTCAATCTAAGGATCCCTTAGAGAGATTCATAGTAGATGGTGAAACTTCGGACGTTAATGAGGAAGTGGCAGAGGTTAATGAATTTCTGAATGCAAGCCCACCACTTCCTCACAACCCGCAAGATGAGACATTGAAGGTAATGCCCAAATCTGAAGATTGGAGGAAGGGAAAGCACCTAAAATTGAATTAAAAACACTCCCCTCCACCCTCATGTATGATTTTGTTAGACCTAACTCATCTTATCCAGTTGTTGTTAATGCTAAATTAAGTAAATTGGAAACTGAAAAATTGCTAAGGGTCCTAAGAATACACAGGAAGGTAATAGGATACACATTGGATGATATAAAATGTATAAACCCTTCTTGTTGCATGCATAGAATTTTCATGGAACCTAACCATAAAACTTCAATTGAAAACTAGAGGAGACTAAATCCTAATATGAAAGAAGTGGTTAGGAAAGAAGTGCTGAAACTTTTAGATGTTGGGGTAATATATCCTATATCTGATAGTGAACGGGTGAGCCCAGTTCATGTGGTTCCTAAAAAGGGAGGACTGACTGTTGTGAAAAATGAGAAAAATGAATTAATACCAACTAGAACAGTCACATGTTGGAGAATTTGCATTGATTATAGAAAATTAAACACAACCATTAGGAAAGATCACTTCCCTCTCCCATTCATTGATCAAATGCTTGAAATGCTTGCTACACATGAATATTTATGCTATTTAGATGGGTACTCAGGATTTCATCAAATCCCCATTCACCCTGAAGACCAACAGAAAACTACTTTCACATGTCCTTATGACACCTTTGCTTATAGGAGAATGCCTTTTGGGCTATGTAATGCCCCAACCACTTTTGAAAGATGCATGACTGCAATATTTTCTGATTTTATAGAAAACATAATGGAAGTTTTTATGAATGATTTTTCTGTTTACGGACTTTCATTTGATGACTACTTAACAAATTTGACAAAAATATTGTAGAGATCTGAGGAAGTGAATTTTGTATTAAATTGGGAAAGATGTCACTTCATGGTGCATGAGGGTATTGTGTTGGAACATTTAATTTCAGGAAAAGGGATAGGGGTGGACAGGGCCAAAATTGTAGTAATAGAAAATATGCCACCACCAATTAACATAAAAGGTTTTAGGAGTTTCTTAGGCCACGCGGGATTTAGCGTAGATTCATAAAAGATTTTTCAAAAATTGTGAAACCGCTTTCTAACCTTTTAATGAAAGATACTGCATTTGGTTTTACTGCTACTTGTCTATAATAGTTTTGGAGGTTAAAGGAGGCATTGGTCACTGCACCAATATTGCAATCACCAGACTGGAATCTTTCATTTGAAGTGATGTGTGATGCTAGTGACTATGCTGTGAGAGCAGTGTTGGGCCAAAAGAAGGACAAAAAATGCATGCAATATACTATGCAAGCAAAACACTTGATGGAGCTGAAGTCAACTATGCCACCACATAGAAGGAGCTACTAGCTGTTGTGTTTGCCTTCGAAAAATTTAGGTCCTACCTAGTAGGTTCTAAAGTTATATTCCATACTGATCACTCAACCCTGAGATACTTGATGAGTAAGAAAAAAGCAAAGCCACGTCTCATTCGATGGATTCTCCTTCTGCAAGAATTTGATATGGAGATTGTTGATAGAAAGGCAACATATAATCCAGATGCAAATCACTTATCTCGCCTTGAACATCCAAGTGGAAAGGAGGAGGACATACCTTTGATGATTCCTTTCCAAATAAGCAAACTCCTCCTCCTTGACACTATAGAGGCACCTTGGTATGCTGACTTTGTAAACTACTTGGTCAGCGAAATTCCTCCACCGGAAATGACACCACAACATAAAAATAAATTCTTCTCAGATCTGAAGAAGTATATCTGGGATGATCCTTAGGAGCGAAAATGGAGTGTCCAAGAAAATGCTCTAAGAATATTTTGCGTTGAACATCGTTTGCAAGAAGATGTGCCAAGTCCAAAAGATTAGCCTTAGAAGGTGAAGCTTCTTGCTTTCTTTTAGACACACCGACACATTGCTTCTTAACTCTTGATGATGACGTCATGAATTGCGGTTTTTGAAAGGTTAGACTTTGAGTTTTGAGTATTTTTTATTGGGGCCACTAAACACGAAATCTATGGAATAAAAGTGTTTAGAATTGAAAATGTGATATAAAATGACTCAAAAATCACACAAATCAGATAAAAAATGAGGTTTTTAGGAAAACTCTAGGTTGAACACGTAAAAGAGGGTTTGAGGGGGAAGAAGAAGTGTTTGAAAAATGAGGAAGGAAACTTAAATAATGCTCAGAGTAATTTGTTACTCACAGTGAGTAATCGGTTACTCAACACAGAAATAATTCCCAGATTTCAAACAGACACCTTAGGTAATCGATTACACAGGTGGGTAATCGATCACTAAGGCCTCCTGCTCAATGTTGTAATCGGTTACTCTCCAGAGTAATCGGTTACTAAACCCAAAATTTGCATTTTCAAGCTTACCTGATGCCTGGTAATCGGTTACTCATCACATGTAATCGATTACATAATCAATAATTTGAGAATTTTGAAAAATTTAAGCAATTTTAAATACAAGTAGGCATATGATAAGCACAATGAAGCATACATATAATCATGAATAAGAATTTAAGATAAGTATACCTAATTCACGTCTAATTTTATAGAAATGTTCTTTTGCCAAGGGTTTAGTGAATATATCTGCTAGTTGGACATGAGTATCAACAAATTCTACAGATACATCTTTCTTTTGAACATGGTCCCTAAGGAAATGATGTCTTATATATATGTTTTTGGTTCTAGAATGCATTACTGGATTCTTTGTGAGATTTATAGCACTAGTATTGTCACATTTTAGGGGTATGCAGCCTAAATCCATCATAATCTCACAATTGTTGTTTGAGCCACATTACTTGGGCACAATAACTTCCCGTCGCTATGTATTATGCCTCAGCAGTACTTAGAGCAACACGGGCTTGTTTCTTGCATGACCATGAGACCAATGCATTACCTAATATATGATAAGTACCACTTGTACTTTTTCTCTTAGTTTTGCATCTAGCAAAATCTGAATCTAAATAATCAACCAAATCATATATACTTCCTTTTGGAGACTATAATCCAACGTCAGTTGTATCTTTTAAATATTTAATGATTCTTTTGACTGCAACTAAATGTGACCCTTTTGGTTTAGATTGATACTGAGCATACAAGCAGACACTAAACATTATAGCAGGTCTAGTGGCAGTTAAATAAACTAGGGAACCGATCATACCTTGATACTTTGATATACCAATGCATTTTTCAGCTTCATCCGTATCAATATATGTGCCAGAACCCATAGGAGTGGCAATTGGTTTGCAATCATCCATTTCAAATCTTTCAGCAAGTCTCTGCAGTATTTGGATTGACTCACAAATATAACATCCTTGAGTTTTTTGATTTGTAATCAAAGGAAGTAATTTAGCTTCCCCATCATAGACATTTCAAACTCCCCTTGCATCATTTTGTCAAAATCACTACACAAGGTTGCATTAGTAGAACCAAAAATAATATCATATACATATATTTGAACAAAAAGTGTATGATGATTTATTTTCTTAATAAATAGTATAGTGTCGACCTTTCCTTTTGTAAAACCTTTTTCAATAAGAAAGTTTGTTACACGTTCGTACCAAACATGCAGAGCTTGCTTTAAGCCATAAAGAGCTTTCTTTAGTTTATAGACATGAGAAATATGTTTGTAGTCTTCAAAACCTGGAGGTTGTTCTACAAACACTTCCTCTTATATATAACCATTAAGAAATGCACTCTATATGTCCATTTGATATAACTGAAAATTTAAAGAGCATGCATATGCAAGTAGCAATCGAATAGCTTCAAGTCTAGCAACAGGAGCAAAGGTCTCATCAAAATCTATACCTTCTTCCTGATTGTATCCTTGTGCTACTAGTCTAGCTTTATTTCTAACTAATTCCATTTTTATCTGATTTATTACATAATACCCAACGAGTTCCTATAACATGCCTATTATCTAGTCTATGAACTAGTTCTCAAACTTCATTTCTCTCAAACTGATTCAATTCTTCTTGCATAGCAAGAATCCAGTGTTCATCCTCGATTATAGCATCAATCTTGGAAGGTTCTATTTGAGAAATGAATTCCATGTTTAAACAAGCATCATTTAGCTTTAAACGAGTAGCGACACCCTTACTTATGTGCCAATGATGTTGTCAATAGGATGGTCTCGATGAGTTCTCCATTCTTTGGGTAAATCAAATTGAATATGCTCTTCTTGAGAAGATAGAATGTTATCCATTTTCAAGTGCTCAGTATTGGTTGTAGCATTTGAAAAAGAATCCTCCTTTAAAAAGGAACTTGACAAGCCCTCTTCATCAAGAGTTAACCCATCTTTCATTATAGGATTGGTTTCATTAAAAGATACATGAACAAATTCTTCCATGGATGAAGTTCTTTTATTGAAGATTCTATAAGTTTTACTCGTAAGAGAGTAGCCTAGGAAGAGTCATTCATCAGCTTTTGCATCAAACGTGCCTAAGTTATCTTCACCATTATTTAAAACAAAACATTTACAACTAGATACATACAAATGAGAAATGTTTGGTTTTCTACCTTTAAAGAGTTCATAGGGGGTTTTCCTGAGAATTGGTCTTATAAGAACTCTATTAGAAATATAGCAAGTCGTACTAACTATATCAACCCATAAATATTTTGGGAGATTAGTTTCATTCAACATTGCACGAGCAAGTTTTTATAAGGACTGGTTCTTTTTCTCCACAACACCATTTTGTTGTGGTGTTCTAGGAGTAGAAAAATTGTGATTGATACCTAGATCATCACAGAATTGTTCAAAATAACCATTTTGAAATTCTCCTCCGTTATCACTTCTTATAGCAGCGATTATTAGAGATTTTTCATTTTGAACTCTTTAGCATATTTGCTGAAGGCGTTGAATGCCTCATTCTTATGAACCAAGAATAGAGTCCAAGTATATCTTGAGATATCGTCTACTATAATAAGAGCATAGTAGTTACCACCATAACTCTTGGTCCTTGAGGGGCCAAATAAGTCCATGTGTAGTAACTGCATTGGTCTATCGGAAGAAACCATATGCTTAGGTTTGATAGAAGTCTTTGCTTGTTTACCCATTTGATAAGCACTACATAGTTTGTCTTTAACGAACTTAATTTTGGGTAAACCAACAACTAAAACTTTCTTAATCAGGTTATTCAAATGATCCATATGAATATTAGCAAATATCCTATGCCAAAGCCATGCATCATTATTATTATTAGCATCTAAACATTTTATTGGTAAATAAGAATCTAAGTCAATCAAATAAATATTATTTATTCTCTTACCAATTAGTTTAGAGTTATTAGAATCCTTACTTTCGATGATGCATTTATCCGGGTAGAATGCCACATGAAATCCTTTGTCACATAGTTGACTTATGCTCAACAAGTTGTGCTTGAGTCCTTCGACATATAGTACTCCTTCTATAGTCGTTGAAGGTGGCTTACCGATTCTACCAACTCCAAGTATTTTTCCTTTGTTGTTATCACCATATGTGACATAGCCTTTGTCCCTTGGAATAAGGACAAAGAACTTATCTTTGTCGTCCTTCATGTGCTTTGAGCAGCCACTGTCGAAGTACCATAAATTGCAGTCACCTCTCAAATTTTCCTGCAAAACAGGTTAGTAATATTAGGTACCCAATTTTCTTAGGATCCTACATGGTTAGTACCTTTCTCAACCCATCTATAATGACCTAAGGGTACACCAGGTTTTCTAATCATGCAAGTGTGTGGTGTATGCCCATGGTTCTTACAGTAAGTGTATATGGGATGATGCTTATGTATCATAGATTTGTTGTTATTAACATTAGATACATGTATACTTTGATTTTGAAAGTTTATTATTGTTGAGAGATTTTGTTTCTTATAAACTTGGCTGATTGAATAGCCAAGACCTCTTCGGTCTGTAGAATGTCTCTGAACCTTGATAGTTTTGTGCAGTTCTTTGTTACTCTTGTTTATTTTATTAAGTTCAAGACTCAATGTTGAAACTTTCTTTTCAAGAGTAATGCAATTTTGACATGAAGAAGATGATGGTTTATTTTTGCATACTTCTAACTCATTTTTTTGTTTGAAAAATAGTTTGGTGAGTTTGACATATTCATCATGCAAATCATTAAATGCAATTTGCAATTCAGAAGAATAAAATAGGTTAGATGCATTTACCTCTTCATCATCAGAGTGATGAGATGCCATGAGAGAGATATGTGCTTATTCTTCATTTTCTGGTTCAGAGGCGGAACTGGTATCATTATCTTCCTAAGATATGTAAGCTCTTAGTTCAGTCTTCATTTCATTTTTACCCTTGAAGGTATTCCTCTTCAGATTTGAACAATCCATTTTCATATGACTAGGCTTGCCACATTCAAAGCATGTGAAGTTTTGGTTTGAAGTGGAAGCGTCATTATTCTTGGTAAATTTCTTCATTTGTCCAGTTTTAGTGCCTTTGTTCCTTTTAAGGAACTTGCTGAACTTCTTTACGAACAAACTCATATATGCCATCTCTTATTTTTCAGATTCATCTCCTAATGAATTATATCTATCCACTTTTCCTTGAGAAAGATATTCTTCTTTGATAAGCTTTTATTTTCAGAAATGGTTGTAACTTTTGGTTGTCATGTTCTTGTAAGTGATCTTAGAACTTTTAAGTTCAAGTCACTATTTCATAAAGTTTTTCCATGTGCAATGAGATGATTTGTAAGGTGAGTAAGTCTATTTTGTAAATCAAGTATTTTCTCTCCAGGCCTCATACAAAACATTTTGTATTCCTAGGAAAGAGTATTTAGTCTCGACCTTTTACCTCCTCGGTTCCTTCGTGTGTAGTCTCTAGAGTATCTCACATTTCTTTAGCAGATTTGCAGTTTGATACTTTAAAAAATTCATCAATACCAAGTATAAAAGTGAAGATATATTTTGCTTTTAGGTCATATTGGACTTTCTTCTTGTCTTCATCATTCCATTAGGATTTCGACTTTACTTCCCTCACACTGTTGATATCTGAGAAGGATTCATAGGGTCATTCCTCAATTGTATTCCAAATGTCTAGATCTTGAGACTTTATGAAGATTCTCCTTCTAATCTTCCAGAAGTTGTAGCATTATCCAACAAAACTTGGAGGGTGATTGATGTTGGAACCTTCTCCTAGAAATGATCTTGCGGCCATCTTTGAAGCAGGATCAGTTTTGAGAATAAATTACTCAAAAAACCTCTGATACCAATTGTAAGACTGAGATGGCAACTAAGAGGCGGGTGAATTAGTTGTTTAAAACTATGAAGGATTTTTCTGCACAAATCAAGACTTAATAGCAGTGGAAAATAATATGCAGAAATAATCAAGTAAATGTAAGGAGATAAAGGAGAAGAGAGTACAAATATGTTTTTATACCGATTCACCTTCTTGTCCACCGAAGACTACGTCCAGTACTCTTGCAGCACAAGAGATTTCTTCACTAGATATTTCACTCCGAGATTCCATTGTACCTTACTCACTCTCTAACACATATATCACTATATCACTCTCTACGTCTAGTACTCTTACATCATAAGAGATTTCTTCACTAGATATTAAGAGTAGTAATTACATTTTTTCTTCCCGAGATTCCCTTGTACCTTACCCACTCTCTAACACCTATATCACTCTTTGGAAAACACTGTTTCCAAGTGACTCTATCCCCTTTCTTATCACACCCTGTGAAATAACGAAATTCATAACTTTGAATGAAGAATATGTTTAACAATGACAATGGATTGCCTTTACAAGATTTTGAAGTTATAAACTCTTGCAATCCAATAACTAAATATATACTTTAGTACTAATGATCACAAGGTTTGAATAACGTTCAATAACACTTAAGGCAACTTTCAAGTTCTGAATGTTAAGAACAAGTTGCACCAAGTGTAGAACAAGTATTTCGGAAAAATTGTAGTTTTAGTGAGTGATTTCAAACAAAGTTATGTTATGGAATTGTGTGTACTCTTGTTGTTTCAAAAGGTAGGATTCGTTTGGAATGGAACCATTTCGTTTGGGTTGAAAGTTGTGTGGTTTGAATCTGAAAAACTAGTAACAACTCTCAGTAATCGATTACCCAAACTTACTGTCCCAACTGAGAAATTGATTTTAGCAGGAAGTAATCGATTACAAATAAGGTGTAATCGATTAACCAACTGCACTTTCCAATTGGGTAATTATTTACCGTGTTGTGTAATCGGTTATCCACATGGTGTAATCGATTACCCTGGTCAAATTTTGTTGGATAACCCGTTTCTCACACATGTAACCTATTACTTAGTTCTCGTAACCCGTTACTTAGTCACAGTAACCTGTTACTTTTGTTACTTAGATCGTTTTCATTTATACTTTGTGTTTATCAATTTTCTTTTAAAATACTTTTGAGCATTACTACTAAATGTATAGATTATACTATAAGGATAGAAGTACTTAAAGACTTATATTATAATTTCTTGAAGCTTTGTCTTTATTATCTTCGTAAGTATTCTTCCTTTTTTTCTTCTATGTGATGTTGGTGTCTTCATCAAAACTGTGCCAAGGTCGGGAGCCAAATCTTCTTCACAATCTACCCCTTTTTGATGATGACAAACCAATATCTTCTTGACAGTGTAGTTTTCTGAGAGTAGCATACTTTGTGATATTCTTGACTCTTCTTGAGTATGCTCCCCCTATTTTGTATGCCCCCCCTTTGATTTGGAGTTATGTGCCTAGAATGTTTTATCCAGAAAATACACTCACCCAACTTTTCTCCCCCTTTTGACTTCATAAAAAAAAAGTTCAAAAGTCTAGCACAATATAGATATATATAGCATACAATATGTATATAACAATTATAAAGGTAATCAAAAAAGTGATATCGCATAGCATAAAATTTAAAAGATGTTTATACAAATTCAACCATAAAACAAAAAAACAAAAAAAAAACATCAAATTGTCCACAAGTACACAACATTACAACAAAGTATAAATGAGATTTCCTACAACAAGGATATCTCTGCTCTTTACAGATTCACCTAGCGCCATTTGCTTTCACATTTCAATTTCCATCTTAGAGAATCTGCATATAGAATAGTAGAACTATTTTCTATCATTATTATCCCAATCGCATGCAAGACCAAAATCTTTGATGCTACCTTTAAAAGGTATGTTACAGCAAATTGAACTAAAAGTATTAATATCCAGAACAATTTCTTTTCCTTTTACATAGGATGTAAGACAAGTTTTCCTAAAGTTCAAGTTACAATAAAACACTTTAACAACTTCAGGATAATAGGCTCTTGATTTCTCAAATAACTCAAAAAGATCTTGTTGCCTTAGAAGAGTAGGGAAATGAAAATCTTCAAACTCAAAGTTACTGATAAAACCATACTTAGGAGCGAAAATGGAGCGTCCAAGAAAATGCTCTGAGAATTTTTGCGTTGAAAATCATTTGCAAGAAAACGTACCAATTCCAAAGGATTAACCTCAGAAGATGAAGCTCCTTGCTTTCTTTGAGAAAACGGGTATGTTGCTTCTTAGCTCTCCGTGATGATGCCATGAATTGCGGTTTTTGAAAGTTTAGTTTTTGAGTGTTGAGAGATTTGGGGATTTTTGATTGGGGCCACTAAACACGAAATCTATGGACTAGAAGTGTTTAGAATTGAAAATGTGATATAAAATGACTAAAAAATCACACAAATCAGATCAAAAATGATGTTTTTTAGGAAAACTCTAGGTTGAATACGAAAAAGAGAGTTTGAGGAGGAAGAAGAAGTGTTTGAAAAAATAAGGAGGGAAACTTAAATAAAGCTCAGAGTAATCCATTACACAAAGTGAGTAATCGATTACTCAATATAAAATAATTCCCAGATTTTTCGCAGACATCTCACGTAATCGATTACACAATAGGGTAATGAATTACTAAAGCTTCCTACTCAATGTTGTAATCGGTTACTCTCTAGAGTAATCGGTTACTGAACCCAAAATTTGAATTGTCAGGCATATTATAAGCATAATGAAGCACACATATAATCAAGAATAAGCATTTAAGACAAGTAAGCTTCATCAAGTATGCCTAATTCACGTCTAATTTTATAGAAAGGTTCTTTTGCCAAGGGTTTAGTGAATATATCTGCTAGTTGGTCATAAGTATCAACAAATTCTCAAATACATCTTTCTTTAGTGAGTGATTTCAAACTGAATTATGTTTTGAAATTGTGTGTACTCTTGTTGTTTCAAATGAGTTTCAAAGCCTTTATATAGACTTTCCAATCAACCAGAATACCTTTATGAAAAGGTAGGATTCGTTTGGAATGAAACCATTTTGTTTGGGTTGAAGTTTGTGTGGTTTAAATATGAAAAACTAGTGTAATAGCTCTTAGTAATCGATTGCTTAATCGATGTAATCAATTACCCAAACTTGTTGTCCAACTGAGAAATTAATTTTAAGATGTAGTAATCGATTACTAATAAGGTGTAATCAATTACCTAATTGCATTGTCTAACTAGGTAATTATTTACCGTGTTGTGTAATCGGTTACCCACATGGTGTAATCGATTACCCTGATCAATTTTTGTTGGATAACTCGTTTCTCACATATGTAACATGTTACTAAGTTCTGGTAACCTATTACTTAGTCACAGTAACCTGTTACATAGATCTAGTAACCTGTTACACAATATTTTGAAAATCGTTTGCATTTATACTTTGTGTTTATCAATTTTATTTTAAAATACTTTTGAGCATTACTACTAAATTTATAGATTAGAGTATAAGGATAGAAGTACCTAAAGACTTATATTCTAATTTCTTGAAGCTTTGTCTTCATTTTCTTCGTAAGTATTCTTCCTTTTCTTCTTTTATGTTATGTTGGTGTCTTCATCAAAATCATGCCAACGTCAGGAGTCAGATCTTCTTCACAACATTGTTTAAATCTATTTGGTGTAATTGAGGCTGGTGAGTTTCAGTACAGGGGGAAAAGTTTCAAAGTAATCCAATGCTACAGTTTGGGTGTAACCTTTGGCAACAATCATGGCTTTATATCTCTCTATACTCTTATCATAATGGTATTTTATCTTTTAGACCCTCTTAGCACCAAGAGGAATCTTATTTGGCAGAAAATCAACATTGGACCAAGTCTTGTTTAACTTGAGGGCATCTAATTCATCCTGCATTTCCTTAATCCAATGTTGGGACTTACTACATCAGTTAAGTGTTGGTAGAAATGGACAAAGTATATCTTAAATGTTGGAATCATAACTTGGTAATAACAAGACAAAATACAAGAGAGATAGAATGCTTAATGTTCATAGAATTACTAGGAGAATGACAGGGTTGGCATAGGGTAGTAGAAAAGAGGTTTTTTGTTAGGAGTTGTTTGAATTAAATAAAGAGGGGATTCCTAGAATACCCTTATTAGTTAGTTAGACTAGTGTATTAGTTGTATAAATAGAGAAGGGGAAGCTTGTAAAAAGTTAGTTTTTGGACATTTTGTAAATGTGGAATAACTGAATTGGAGCAATTCGGTTGGGAGGGAAACTGCTGGCAGTTTCCATTTCATTCTTGTACTCTTGTATCTCTTTCTTTCAATACAATTTCTTAGATTCAAGATCAAATTGATTTTGGATACATTATTTCTTCAATCTTTCTACTCTTTCTTTTCGTGATTAATATCAGTTCTAACAATGGTGCCATGCAAAGGAGGAGGAAAGTCTTTTAGTTGTTGTTACTTGTGTACAATCTGTCAGTTCATCAATAATGGGGGATAATTCTGGGTATCGTCACAGAAATATAGAGGAAGATGATTCAGTAGACGCAGAAGTTTATAGTGGTGATCACAAAAGTGGCGGTCACAACTCATTTTTGGAGAAAGAGGACTCTACAAAAGAGCGTTCAAATGTGGCTGCTGATGGTAGCTAGTCCCAAGAAGACAATGCTTCAGATTCTAATTTTCTCAACGAGAGAACAAAGAACAGAGAAACTAATGAAGCTCTCAATTTAGTGCCACTAAATGGACGGCCAGTAAATGTAGGAGACAGAATGACAGACCAAGTGATAAAAACTATGGAAAATCAAAACCAACAGGATAAACACCTGTAGAGGCAGCCCTGGAATGTTAAAAAAGACGCATGCATGCGTATGACTAAGGGAGGTAGTAAACGAGTCAGATTTCAGCCTCGTAGTGGGAAGTTTCTTGCTACTGCTACAGGAAATGGTATCAACATAGTTGAAATTGAGGTTGATAGCATTCTACGCAATCTAAAGGGGCACGTTAAAGACATTCTTTCCATCTGTTGGGATAGAAGTGGAAAATACATTGGCTATGTTAGTGAAGATAGTGCACGTATTTGGCCATTATATGGAGAATGTATTCAGGAGAACTTTCCCAATTTTCCCCTTGAGGACAAGGTGGTTCTTTTAGGAGGGGGTATTGATAGGGTTGGCATAGGTTAGTAGAAAAGACGTTTGTTGTTAGGAGTTGTTTGAATTAAATAAAGAGGGAATTCCTAGAATACCCTTATTAGTTAGTTAGACTAGGGTATTATTTGTATAAATAGAGAAGGGGAAGCTTGTAGTTAGATTTTGGACATTTTGTAAATGTGGAATAACTGAATTGGAGCAATTCGGCTGGGAGGGAAACTGCTGGCAAAAAGTAAATGTGGAATAACTGAACTGGGTGGTGATATTTTATACAAAAAATATTGTTTTAAGTTAGTTTTTCTCAATTATGCTTAAGATAAGTGCCATAAAAGTGTATGATTTTTAGGTATGTTTGGCACTTATCACACTTATGGTCATACTTCTCATTCATGTTATATCAGGAGATATAGGATACCCAATGGTGTTTACGCTTGGGTAAGAAAAGGAGATAACTCCTTAGTCATTAACAAAAAACGACCCAACATAATTTGGGTACCTGAGTCTAGCAGGTGATCCATATTACAGGTATGTCTTCGAACACACGGACAAAATTGGTATCTTGATAGCGGCTATTCGAGACATATGACTAGGGACAAGTCAAAATTCCTAGACTTGTCGTTGAAAGAAAAGGGATTCATCACTTTTGGAGACAACAACAAAGGAAAAATCTTGGGCACCGGGAAGATTGGCAACTCAACATACACAATAATCGAGAACATTCTCTACGTAGAAGGTTTGGAACACAATTTATTGAGTATAAGCCAATTATGCGACAAAGGTAATACTGTGTCTTTTGATTCTGATTGTTGTATAATTCGTGATGAATTATCTAATAACGTTAAGTTTGTCGGGCATCGGGTAAATAATATCTATATGGTTAATCTGGAAGATGTCACTTCCCTCTTCTCAAAATGTCTTATTTCAAAAGAATATGGCATATGGCTTTGGCATAGATGCGTCGCTCACATACATGTGAAGCATTTAGAAAAATTATCGAAAAATAACTTAGTAATCGTTCTTCTAAAACTCGATTTTACAACTCAAGATTCCTGTGACATGTGTCAGAAATGTAAACAAGTCAGGAATTCTTTTAATAAAAAGAATGTGTATCCACTATTAGACCATTGGAGCTTCTCCATATGGACTTGTTTGGACCATCACAAAAAGTTTTGGTGGAAGCTATTACGCCTTAGTTATTGTCGACGAGTTTTCTAGATTCACTTTGACTTTATTTCTAGCATCAAAGAGCGATGCCTATAAATCTTTTAAATGTCTAGCCAAGCAAATCCAAAACTAGTCTAACCTAAAGATTATTTACATTCGATTCGACCATGGTGGAGAATTCGAAAATCATAAATTTAATAAATTTTGTGATAACATGGTATTTTGCATCAGTTCTAAGCACCACGTACCCCTCAACAAAATGGAGTTGTTGAGAGGAAAAATAGAATTCTAGAGGAACTCGCAAGGACTATGCTAAATGAAAGCATGGTCCCAAAGTATTTATGGGCTGATGCAGTTCACACAGCATGTTATGTAATAAATAGATTATTACTTAGACCTACTTCTTCAAAAACTCCTTATGAAACTTTTAAAGGTCGAAAATCAAATATTGCTCATCTTCATGCTTTCGGTTGCAAATGTTTTATTTTAAATAATGGAAAAAGAATTTTAGGAAAATTTGACTCAAAAGTTGATGAGGGCATATTTTTAGGATATTCATTACATAGCAAAGCATTCCATGTGTTTAATAAATATATCATGCAAGTAGAAGAGTCTATTCATGTCCATTTTGACGAATCTTCTCCAAAAGAGAAGAGAAAGGTCGTTTATTATGATATTTCAGGTACACTTGAAGAAGTACCATACCAGGACATAGAAGAAATCAAACAAGAAGCAGAGCATAAAGAAACAGAACAACATCAGGAAATGCCGATCGCGTGGAAAACTAAAAAGGATCATCCACTCGATAAGGTGCTAGGTGATATAACTACGGGAGTGGTAACCCATAGCTCTTTA
>NC_032019.1:17526710-17528049 GCF_001865875.1 Lupinus angustifolius | reverse complement strand
ATGATTATTAAGAAAGTAAGTTGTAACTGAAATATTCTTGAAACCATTATACCGGCGTTAGAATTTATTTCAACAAATCTGAGATGGCGAACAAAGAATAACCGAGTTCACTTGCCTAGTGGCCAAAGGCTACAACCAGGAGGAGGGCATCGATTATGATGAGACCTACGCTCCTGTAGCCAGACTTGAGGCCATTAGGATGCTCTTGTCATTTGCATCAATCATGAACTTTAAACTTTTTCAAATGGATGTTAAAACTGCCTTTTTAAATGGATATATTCAAGAGGAGGTGTACGTAGACCAACCACCAGGGTTTGAAAACTCAAATACCCGAACCATGTATATAAACTCAAGAAGGCTCTCTATGGCCTAAAACAGGCTCCTAGAGCCTGGTACGATAGATTGAGTTCATTCCTTCTAGAAAAAGGGTTCGAAAAAGGTTTGGTCGACACCACTCTATTCATCTGTAGATCTAATAATCATTTTTTACTCGTACAAATATATGTTGATGATATTATCTTTGGATCTACTAATGACATCCTTTGTAAGGAGTTTTCCGAGTTGATGCAAGGACAGTTTGAGATGTCAATGATGGGTGAGCTGTCCTTCTTTCTTGGACATCAAATAAAACAAATGGAAAGTGGCATCTTCATCCATCAGTCGAAGTATTGTAAGATATTATTGAAGAAGTTCGACATGGAACAATGTAAGGACGCATCTACACCTATGACATCTGCATGTTTTCTGGACAGATATGAGAAGGGAAAAGCGATTGAGGTAACCAAATATTGCGGGATAATCGGCTCCTTATTGTATTTAACTACTAGCCGCCCCGATATTATGTTAAGTGCTTGCATGTGTGCTAGATTTCAAGCTTTACCAAAAGAATCACATTATATTGCTGTGAAACGCATCATGAGATATCTAAAAGGATCTATTCATATGGGATTATGGTATCCTAGGGATGCCTCACTATCCTTGGTAGGTTATTCCGATTCCGACTTCGCTGGGTGTAAGTTGGATCGTAAAAGCACTAGTAGGACTTGTCACCTATTAGGCAGCACCCTAGTTGCATGGCACAGCAAAAAGCAAGCGTGCGTTGCTTTTT
Source organism: Lupinus angustifolius (assembly GCF_001865875.1). Classification (NCBI taxonomy): domain Eukaryota; kingdom Viridiplantae; phylum Streptophyta; class Magnoliopsida; order Fabales; family Fabaceae; genus Lupinus; species Lupinus angustifolius. Next base: position 17,526,941 of record NC_032019.1, on the reverse strand, counting down.
TCCACCGCTGAAGCGGAATACATTGTCGCTGGCGTGTGTTGCGCTCAAATCCTTTGGATGAAGCAGCAACTTAAGGACTTTGGGCTTATATTAGAAAAGATCCCTATTAAATGTGATAACGCAAGTGCCATTAACCTCTCCAAGAATCTTGTTTTGCATTCTAGAACTAAGCATATTGAAATAAGGCATCATTTCTTGCGTGATCATGTTCAAAAAGGTGATTGTATTTTA
>NC_032019.1:17523839-17526610 GCF_001865875.1 Lupinus angustifolius | reverse complement strand
AACTAGGAATCCTTGATGAAAAATATCTCGATTAATTTTTCTTTGCCTTGCATGATCCCTTTTTTTTAATGCTTTGTAAATGACGATTGCATGCTTATGATTCCATTTTATAAATCCATGATTATGTGCTTAAAAGATATAAATATATGTGATAGCTTAAACATCAGATTATCCAATTAAGTTTGAAATCCATGCATGCTTTTAAAACATCCAACACGCTACAACTAATGCATTTAATCGATTAAGTAACTCATTTAATCGATTACCTGGGCCAAAATTTTTAAAACTAGCATTTTCAGCTCAGGTTAATCGATTAACGACATCAGTATATCAGAAACAGAAGCGTTTCTGGACACTTTTCAAAAAACCATTCATCCCCTTTTCTCTCAAATCTAAGAGGAACAAGTCTAACATCATCCTAAGCTTAATCCTAGCCCTAAACCGAATCACCCCAATGCATTTTCCCTCCATAAACCGTCTTCCTCATCTCCTATTTCCAAGCATTCGTTTTTCCCTAAATTCAAAACCTCACCCTAGGTTTTCCGCAACCTTCCTTTAAGACTCCATAATGATTAAATTTTTTATTGCCATGGATAAAGGACGTGGAAAGAGAATCAAGACAACCGCACAACGCCCACCGTGTGCTCCAAAAGTCGTGCCTCCTTCACAACCAAGGCAGAACCGCATGGCCCCATACTACTCTCTAATTCTATAAGAAACTCGGTTGCAGAAATTTCAGGGAAGAAAACCCACCTATATCTGATTTACGAATGTGACATGGCTTACGGAACAGAACTTCGAATTCCCGAATGGCTTACAAGCTCAAGGGGTTGTCCCATTCTTGGAATTGAAAGGTCATATTTACCCTGCTCTAGTTAAGGAGTATTATGCAAATTTTAGATATAAAGATGGAACATATTGGTCGATGGTAGCTGGAAAATTGTTTGAGATTAACGAAGAAATCTTTATGAATGTGGGTGGTTTAGCTTTATCTGGTGCTAGTCTAAGTGATTGTTGTTGGGCTAACGACAACTCATTCGACGCTGCTGAAATGTATAAGTCACGTTTGCGTAGACCTCAACTCTATGTCCAAGGCGAATTGACAAAAGATGGGTCACTGTCCGTAGAAAACAGACTCCTACACTACTTGATTGCCTACATAATGATTCAGAGAAACGCAAATCATGCACAACCTGCAGTGAATGATTTGAGGTTTATGTTTGTTGTGAAGGAGAACATCATGATAAACTGGCCTCATGAAATTCTGAAGGTCATGTGTAGTGTCTCAGTCTCTCAATCAAGACTAGTTTCGTATAGTATCTTCATCGCCCGAGTAATTGACTATCTTCACATTTATATTTCAGATACTATGGTGATGGACTGCTCAGACAAGGATCACTTGATTGGTGAGAGCTTAATTCACAAGATGGGCATCTACAAGTATGACAACACTTGGCAATATCAAGAGGACTTCAACAATGCTAACCTTGATCCTTCCGGTGAACCATTTGCTGCAACTCAGGGAGAGTATTCAGGACATGCATCAAAGAACCTATGTTTGGACAAGCTTATATGGATGCTATAGAACAACGTCTCAATAATAGGATGGAATTTCACTTTCAGTCTCTCAAGGATTCATATCATACAGATTTGGAACATTTTGAGGAACGTCAGAATGCATACATTGACAACCATTACCAATCCTTGCGGAACCATATTCAGTCTGCTAATGAGTCTCAGAATAGAAGAATGATTGCTGAGTTCAACAAGCTGAGTGTCTTCATCAAGGGTGGTTGTAGTTCGTCAACTCCTGACAACCAGAATCCTCCATCTCATCCTTAGATAGGAACCCTTAGAGCCTTAGTTTAGTCTTCCTAGCTAATGGACTTTGTTGATCTTGTTTCCTCTAGAGATCTTATGTTTTGTGTTGTGTTACTGTTTTTATCTGGATTGTAGAAACTCATATATATTGTTGAACTATTGTTTTACATTTTGTGGTAAAATGATTTCGAATTATCGCATTTATACTTGCTTGTTAATTATGTTGCATATAGCACCTCACTTTGTTTGGAATGAATCTTGATCTTGATTAGTATATGTAATTATGTTGGATGATTGTGCCTATTGTAAACTGCTTAAATATATCAAATGCGTAATCATTCCATGCTTGATTTGCTTATAGATAACCCTTCATGTCATTCGAACTGTTCTGTGGCTATCTGCTGTCAATTTAATCGATTAATGGTTTCACTTAATCGATTAAAAGATGTATAAACTGTGAATTTGTTCAAGCTTCTTAACAACTAGTTAATCAGTTACATACCCAAGGTTAATTGATTAATTTAAGTCTGTCTTAACCATAATAATTCTCCTAACGTTTGACTACAATTGAATACGTTTATCTTTTTGATAATGTCAAAATGGGGAGAAAGATTGCTTGTTGTGTTATATACATTTTGCAGGTTGTGTAGTGTTTTTGCAGGTTGTTCTATCAAGCAAATGTGCTTTAACTTTGTTTTCAGAAAAACAACCTCAGTCAACTGCACTGCAAAATCATCATCAAGCTTATCCATCAATAATTGAAGAATTTTCATGAAGTATTTGTCATCATCAAAAAGGGGGAGATTGAAAGTGCAAAGTATCAAGAATAGCACAAGCATGTCTTTGCCTATGTTTTGATGAAGATAAGGTTTTAACAAAGCTCGAAGATGGCTCAACAATCAATAAGCCTTATGCTCATTTGGTCATATCTAGACTAGGATATAAATTGA
>NC_032019.1:17523193-17523739 GCF_001865875.1 Lupinus angustifolius | reverse complement strand
ATATGCATAAATGTTCCAGTTAATCGATTAACGTGGTAACTTAATCGATTAACTCAACTGCTTTTCTTCTAAATATGTGTTTTCTATTTTAAATGAATTATGTGTCATTTTGTTGCCCTATTAATCGATTAAATGGAAGCCTTAATCGACTAACTAGTCTGTTATGTGTTATAACTGAAATATGTTTTAGTTGTTTTAACTGTTTTTGCAACGATCGTAACCACCTATTCTCCATGCTATAAATACAAGGCATCACCCAGAAACCCATAGCATTGCATTCTATTGTATAGGGCTGTTTAGAGAGCATTTTGCATACATGTTTTTGCAAGAGAGTTACATGCATGAGAAGAGAGATTATGATGTTTTAATTGTTGTCATATGCTTACTGTTTTTGCATAATTTCGTATCCATTCTTATCTTTCTCACATGATCATGCATTAGATTTTGTTAGAGAGAAACTATTTATATATTGATATTGATTAACTCATTTGAATATTGATGGCTTAAGTGGTTAGTAATAGGGTTAATCTTTGAGTCTTTATCTTG
>NC_032019.1:17520210-17523093 GCF_001865875.1 Lupinus angustifolius | reverse complement strand
GAGAAAGGTTTTCTCATAGGCGAATGGTATAGTCAAACCAAGGATTTAGAGATCCTAGATTTCAAGAAGGGAGCGTCCTATGTGCTTGTAATTGAATTGGTATTTGTATCCATTTTTCAATATTGTGAAGAAAGAAAATCTCCCTGATCCAGAAGGGGAGGCCTGAATGTAGTTTGCAGTCGACCGCAAATGAACCAGGATAAAAATCTTTTTTGCACTGTTCTTTCTCTCTTTATCTTCTTTATGTTTCTTGCCATTATAAATTGAATCTGTAATTGAAATATTGGATATTTGTTTACTGCCATATACTTAATAATTGTGCGTAAAAATATATGAATTATATATGTTCAATTTTGTTTTAATTACTGTGCAATTTGCCTGTCTGATCATTCTGTTCTATGCAATAGTTAATCGATTAAACCCTATTGTTAATCGATTAACTGGACTGTTTTTCAGCAGTTGGGTTTTGGTTCAAGAAGCGATGATTGTTAACTACTACACCTATTCAACCCCCTCCCCCTCTTCTAGGTGTTCCTAGACCACTAATACCTAACAAGCAAGGCTTGCATTATGGATGACCTCATTTGACATAGCCTTTGCACACATTTCAGATGTAGCTCACAATAACTGGTCTAAGTAGTTCACCATAGTATTAGTGAGTCCATAAGAAGCAGTTGACCAAGCTGCTTAGACAAGGGACCAAAACCATGCTAAAGGGTTTGGTCAGGCATCTAGAGTGGGACCAAGAGGGCCTGACGGTGTCCAGAATGCCTATAAATAGAGGCCCTTTACCACACTTTTATACATTCATTTTATCATTTTCTTCTTCATTCTTCTCTCCAAAAAATCCCTCTCTAGAATTCTCTTAACCTTGTAACCTTGGGGCCACGGTTCCAAGCTCTTTAGGTAGGTTAGTTCTTGTAAATTTCTCTTAGAATTCAAGAGGAGAAAGGAGTTGGCAAATGAGATACAAAAGTTAATTTTGTAATCTCATTTGGGTCTAAAAGCATCCCATCCTTGAATAGATGGCTCATGCTCCTACACGTTAATTTAGATTATGTTGTAATGTTATTTCTTTTCTTCATTTGTATTATCTTTTGATTTCAATTTATTCAAGTTATTACTTTTGGTTATTTTTTATTCTTTAAGAAGTCTGTAATGCGGTTTTAGCTTGATCACCTAAAACTTGATTTAAAGATCCAAAAGTGCTTCTTCTTAAGGTACTGAGAAGTGAACCAAAAAGGATAATCTACACCTTAGTTCACTTGCCATATCAAAGCATATATTTTAAGAAACTTGTATTCAAGTCTAAATAAAGTTAACAGAGCCTGGAGTAGGGTGTGGGAACCTACTCCGATGAATGTCAATTAATTATTATTTAGTGTATTGTACAAGGTTCGATAATCATCTTTTTCATACTAGGACACTATATGGATAGTTTAAGAAATTTTGTTTGGAATTAACGAAAGTATAACACATAGCATGCATAAAGTCTTCAAAATCACTGAAGTTGAGAAATAATTCCATCTTTCAAACTAAAACTTCTCCTCAAGAATTTGTGAATATTAGTTTACATTTCTTTATCATTTTATGCAACAACACAATCATAAATCATAAAAGAGTTGTTAATCATGTTTTTTGAAATAATATGTCTATATGATTTTCTTTTATTATGAAATTCCTTTTGGTTCGACATAACCCTATACTATACAACAATTGAATCATGAAAGAGATGCCAGTGTAAAATATAGTAAAGTGTTATCAATAAATTTTATTTGTTTAAAACATAATTGTTACTTGACAATAAAAGAGTAATGAATTAAATAATCCAACCGCTAACATTTACTTTCTGTAATTTAATCAATGAATTGTTACTTGACAATAAAAGAGTAATGAATTAAATAATCCAACCGCTAACATTTACTTTCTGTAATTTATTTCCCGCAACTAACATTTACTTTCTGTCATTTATTTTCCGCATCTAATATTTACTCTCTCTCATTTACTTTTATGCATCTAACAATTTATGTATTGCATTATTCTTTTATTCTTTATATCAACCCTTTGAAAGAAGTGGTATGGTTTATTATGAGACCAACCATTCACAAGAAGTGGTACAATTAACTTAATAAAATGAAACCGACCTTTATGGTATGGTTAAAGGAACCCGAAAAGGGAGTTAATAAAATGAACCAAAAAATGGAGTAAATAAATAAAGTCACTAATTAATAAATTGGTCATCATTTATCACTCTAATCAAATGACTTATAAAGGTAAAACCCCTCTCAACAAATTGACAATTTGTTGAGGGGGAATTCCAAAATAAACCTTTCAACACTCGCTTGACATGACAAAAGACCTCAATCTACAAGACAGAAATCCTCACTCAACGAGCACACCCACGCTAAACAAAATGAGCTAGATAGTTGGGACTCATAAGCACAAGAAGTAGATTAGTGAGCCAAAATCTTGGCCAGACAGGTACATCTTACTCTATGAGCCATGTCATACTTAGTGAGAAAAGCTTACCTAACGACTGTCACTTAGCAAGAACCATCTTGTTAAGTTGGATTACTCAATTTTGTAACTCTTTATAGACAAAAGACATTCATTTTAGAGTCAAACGTTTAAGGAACAAAAATTTCACATCCTTTTATAATTTCTTAGGTCTTTATTTGATTTTGAGTGCCTAGTCAAGAGTGATAGGTTTGAAGAATTAACATAACAACTTCGAGAAGTCTACTTGTCTTTCCATGGTTGATATTTATCTTCTTCACTCCTTTATTCTAGGTACCATAAAAATGAGTAGTTAAACCTATTTTTTGTTGGAATAGATGTAAATATTCAACATTATGTATACTTTTGATTCATATATATATATAT
>NC_032019.1:17512884-17520110 GCF_001865875.1 Lupinus angustifolius | reverse complement strand
ATATTTCTATTCAATAATCCTTATGATTTGTTTTTTTTGCTTAATTCTTACTTTACCTTGATGTTCTATAGGTTTTAAATGTGTAATGAAAATCATATTTTCTAACTTTATCTAAAATATTTCATATAACTTTTAGGAATACAATTATATTGATGAGTCATTTTTAACATTCATGTTTATTATAAATCATATTGTTAATAACCTAAGGAATTAATTATTGGCAAAATGAATTGTTGATCTACTTATTTGGACACCAATAATATTAGATAAAAAAATATCCTCAAAGAATCAATGTTTAGTTAGATTTTGTTTGTTGAATCACCTGAATACATATAAATGATTATTAAAGTTTAATCACAACATTTTTTAATATATTAACTTTCGAACTTTTTAACTTAGTTTTTACATTAACTAAAATAACAACAAATTAATACAAAAAAAAATCTACTTAAAATAATAGTCAAGTTGAACGACAAAATATGGCTCAAGTCCTTGTGAAAATATTATGAATTGAGTTCATATCAATATCTAATATGACTTATCTTCATATTATATATTTATCCATATCTAATATGACTTGATATTATGTCCTTGTTTGCGACAATCCAAGTCAATATTTTTATTAACCGATTTGCCAGATGACACATATCACATGGCCACCCCATGCACTAGCGAGTACCCCTGTGACTATCCGGCCAACTCAACTCAGTTTTGGTCGGGTTCGAGCTTGGACCTTGTGGTATATTTTTTTTATTGAAAAAGATGATGTTGACTTTTTTTATGAATAAATAATAATAATTGTTTTTAGATATGGATAAGAACACAAATGGCAAATAGTTAAATATACGGTTTGACCCATTCACAATACGTATTAATTTGTTTCATCTTAATGTTTTTGTTCATTTTCGGATAAGTTTGCATTTTGGTTAGTCGATTTTTCATGCCATTTGGGATCAACATACAAATAGAGGCTCCCTCACTTCCTAAAAATCACATCAGTTGAGACACATTTCCTCAATTTTTCTTTTTTTCTCCTTTTTTCTAAATCATTCCCGATCTTCTTCTTCCCTTTTCTTTCTATGTGGGTGGCATTAACTATTTGGTAAGTGTAATTCTAGAATGGTTCTCATAGTGCAATGAGTGTCAAACATAATGAACTTGACAGTTTTATCCAGGGGCATCGTGATTGATGGCATGTGATTGAGGTCGTACTCGATGCAAATAATATAACAATTAAAACTGTAGTACTAGGAAGTGACTCCTAGGTCGTTTCCCAAGGATTATCTTTCAGGCAAAGAATCAAACACCTTATACTCACACACACAAGGGGTTTTATTGTTGAATGGTATGAACATAAAACAATGCAGAAACAGTAAATAAGCAGCATAGTACAATGGCAAAATCTCTTTGGTTCGTTTGTTAACAACTCAATCATTGGTTTCAAAAGATTAAATTCATATTCTAACCATTAACTTCCTAATTTGTCCTGTTTCATAACCTAAGCCTTTTACTAAGCGAAACCAGGATAAACATGGAACATTAACAAATTCACACAAACTAAGTATTCATGTACTAGAGAGTAAATCAACTAAGCGAAAGTAAAGTAACAAAACCTATTTCTAAATGATGGGATTAAGCAAACCACATTCAGAAATTGGATAGAAGAAATCAATATAAAAAAAGCCGAAAATGTATTAAGAACAAAACCTCAAGAGTTGTGATATATTCCCAAAAGAATTTAGCCTTCCATAAAGATGGAATAAACAAACCGAAAATGAAGAGAAAAACCAAACCATGGTAGAGCAAAAGAGGGAAAATCAAAAGTTAAAAATGTGAAGTGTTTCAAATGTGACGGAATGAACGGAATGGGGGTGGAATCCGAATTTCCTCCTCTAAAATGCATAAAACAAAATGGGTCCTAAACAATGGGACCAAAACTAAACTACAAATAAAAATTCCTAAAATAAAATACAATTTTCACTTTATCACATATCCTCCACTTTTATAATGCTCAAAATGTCATTAGTCCCAAACATGATATGAAAATTGTAATAGATTTAATCAGACTAAATAATAAAATGTCAAAATGGCATATTCATAACACGGCCATCAATTTTTGGTACCATAAATTATTATTTAATTCGTTTCCAACGGTATTCATGTCATTCAATATATCTTTTTGCTTATAGAAAAACAAAAAAAATATATGGACATACGTTTCCATTATCGTGACCAATTTACGAATTTTTTGATGCAATGTCAATTGCTGCTAACTTTAAATTTAGAAACTAATTTTTTTTGTACAAAAAAAATATTTAGTTACTAATTTTTTTTGTACAAATAAATTATTTAGTTACTAATTTTTAGTCACTAATATTTTGGTAGAAAGTAAATTTGCAACCATATGTTTAGTCACTAATAGATTTAAATGGTCTCAGTCATTGTCAATACGCACTTATCTTCAATGTGTTCCGTATGCTTTTACTATGGAATTTCTGAGGTTAGTCTAAGATTAATCTCTTTGAGGAAGTATATTTGTTGTATAAAATGTATCATTTTTTAGTCTAATGTTGTTATTTATATAAAAATATTTAGTTACTAATTTTTTTATTGAAATATTTTTTCTCAACCAATCATAACTTCTAACACATGAAATGATACATTTTTCGGTACAAAATATGCCCCATTCCTTCGAAGGCATATACATTATTAAAATGATTCTTGTACCTATCAATAAAGTAATTTTCAGATACACAATAATATTGTTAACATCATTGCTTTTAGTTTCAAATTATCCTCAAATATGTTTATCTTATCTTCTTTTGATATGCAAAAGGGAAATATTTATTAATAGAAGAAAATAGGTACAAAAGCTTCAAAAGAAGGAATACAAGAAAGAAGAATGCAAGAAGTCATTACAAAGCAATGTTGAGACAAGAAATGGGGTTAGAAACCCAATCCAAGAAAGTAATTAAATCCTTATAAATCTGCCCATTGATTCAAAGCCAAGAATTAATCCTACAAGACTCAAGAATTTTCTGAAAAAAGGGTTGGAGAAAATTACAGATAAAATCATTCCTAGATGGCCAGATAGCCCAAATAGTAACTAACTAAATGATACTCTAAAGATTCAAATAACACATGTGTGATATCATGCCCATATGAGTAGTAAAGTGATGAATGGCTTGGAGAGGAAGAGCTATGTTGATGTTCAACCAATTATAAAGAAGTTGTCAAACAGAATAGGTGAGGTTGCATGAAGAGAAAAGATATTGAGAAGTTTCTACATGCTCGTTACAAAAGGGGCATAAAGGACCCGTCCGTGTACTAGAGAAACTCCGCTCTTCAGAAGTGTATCTATAGTTGGAATCCTATTCTGATAGAGTCTCCATGCAAAGGTTTTGACTTTTAACAAAGCTTCGGAATTCCAAAGCATAAGAAAGTGGTTGATATTGTGAGTTAATGATTGTTGATGTTGCTGAAAGAGTAGTTCATAAGCTGATCAGACCAAGTACTAGTTTTTTTGTCATGGCACCACTGCCAAGAATCAAGAGTGTTTTCCCGAATCAAAACATTTTGAATTTCCTACAAAAAAGACTCAGACAATTCTAGTTCCCAAATAAAACGTTGGCGTCTCCAAGAGAAATTCCAAACCCAAGTTCCCTCCAACCAACTTCCTAACTCGTTAATATGGGCATTCTGATGCAGACTGGGAGAATAAAGCCTCTTAAACCTAGGGAACATGTTGGCATAACCCACCTAGATATCATGCCAAAACCTAGTCTTAGTCCCATCTCCAACACGACGAGTAATATCATGCCAAAACCAATGATTGTTATCAGTACCTATAAGATGAAGGTAACCTAAATCCCTAGCCCAAGAATATTTGTTAAGACGGGAAGACCTAGACCCAATCCCCAAAGGATTAGCAAGATCCTGACCCTACTTAGAACACATAATGTTGTACCAAAGACTCTCTCTCTCTGTAATCAGACGTCAATTCCATTTTCTAAGAAGAGTAAGATTGAAGATATGAATATCTTTAACACCTAACCCGCCCTTAGAATTAGGTGTGGACACCTTATCCGATTTAACCCAAAGAATCTTCCTACGACTCTCAGTTCTTCCCTAAAGAAAATCCCTCTAAATTTTTTGAATCGAATATACAATAACAATAGGAGCTTTATAAAGGACAAGTAATACACAGGGAGAGCGGAGAGGACAATATTAATTAAGATGACCCGAGCACCAAAATAAATATGATTCATTTTCCAAGAAGAAGGCTTGTGTTGAAGTCTTTCGATAAGAGATTTGCAAGTATCACAACGGTTATGGTTCACACCCAAAAGAGTCCCTAAGTAAGTAAAAGAAGGAGGTGAGAGTTTGTAGTGAAGGGAGTTGACCAATCTTTATGATCATCGGTAACATATAAACTAAGCAATTTGTTTTTGGTCAAGTTAATTTTAAGACTAGAGGAAAGGTCAAATAACCTCAAAAAGTTTTTAATAGCCCAAATATTTTGATTATAGCATTCATCAATTATAATTACATCATAAGCAAATTGGATAAGAGAGACATCAATATTGTCAAGGCCCACCTTGTACAGGGTGAAAATACCTTGAGTACTAGCTTGACACATGGGACTAGACAAACCTTCAGCCACACTAAGGAAGAGAAAATGGGATAGGTGATCTCCTTGACGCAAACCACGTTGGAGGTGGATCTCCTTAGTCGGACTTCCATTGCACAGAATAGACGTAGTTGCATTAGTCAAACATTCCATGATCCAACCCCTCCACTTCTGACAGAACCCTAAATGAGACATCATGTGATCGATGAAACTCCATGGAACCGAATCAAAAGCTTTTTCAATGTTAATTTTAAAGATGGAAAACTGCTAACTTGTTTTTATAGTATCATGGATGATTTCATTTAGGACCACAAATCCATCCAAAATGTGTCCGACTTTTAGAAATGCAGATTGAGTATCATTCATGACCTTTCCTAGTACTTTCCGTAATCTATTAGCGAGCAACTTTACCATGATTTTTTATAAGCAGCCAATAAGAAAAATCGATATGTAATCCCTCATATGTTGAGGACTAGACTTCTTCGGTATTAAAAAGATAAAGGAGGAATTGACGCCTTTAGTGATTTTACCATTAGCATGAAAATCACGAACCATAAAGATGATATCATCCTTTGTGATATTCCAAAAACCTTTGATGAATTTTCAATTAAACCCACAGGCCCAAGAATCTTTCCACCCTCACAATCCCAAATAGAAACTTTAATCTCCTCCACGTCAAAGTTTGCAATAAGAATAGCATTGTCTGAAGGTGCTAATTGGTTGAAAGGAACACCAAGCGAAGTTGGAAGGTTCCTTTTTTTTTTGTTCAAAAGGTTCTCGAAGTGATTACGAATCCCTGTCTAACACCATGAACATCCTCAATCCAATAGCTGTGAATACTTAACCCATGGATAGAATTTTGCCTCTTCCTACTATTCTTAAGCCCAAGAAAATAATTAGAATTAGTGTCACCTTCCATAAGCTATTTGGATCTAGATTTTTGTAAAATAAGATTGTCATGGAGCAACCGAGTGTGCCAAAGGTCAACCCAAAGCTCAGATCTATTCCTAAGATCCTCTTCTATACGGTCCATAGTTTCACTCTTCAGTTCGAGCTCATGAATCCTAGTTATATCCATGTCAAATTTGTTATCAATGTCCCCAAAATGCTCTTTGTTGCACTTCTTCAAATTGACTTTTAGTTGCTTTAGCTTCTCCTTTAGAGCAAACGTACTCCAAACAGAAAAATAATGTTCATTCTATTTTTGCTCAACCAAAGAAACAAAGTCTTTATCTTCAAATTAAACATCAATGACCCTAAAAGGTTTCGAGCCACAATCTTAAAAATTATCATAAAGGATAATAAGACAATGATTGGAGGCCTAACGCTTCATTCATTTTTGAACCAAGGAAGGCCATTTTATAGCCCAAACAATAAAGATCAGAAATCAATCAAGTCGACTCATAGTTTTCCTATCACCTTTGACCCAATTGAATTTTCTTCCAGCAAGAGGAAGGTCTAGGAGGTTCATGTTAGTTATGAAAGTACTTCCATCACAACCATCTCACGTTCAATGTTGCTAGCTTCACAGTGAAACTTGACTCTTTTCCATCCGAATTACTTCACTTCCAAGATTTCCATTCATTGACTGATCCATATTTTTTTGTCCTTGTCAACATGAGTATCCAATCGAAGCAGATTCAAGATATTTTCAGCTTCATTCATTAACCCACACACACCAAGGTTCTGGCCAAATTTCCAAATTGTCTAACGTTGGCCAATCTAGAATGACTTCTCTTTGTAAGAAGGAGGTTACAACTAAGAGATGGGTGAATTAGTTGACTTAAAAATTATGGCCACTTTTTCTGCAAAATCAAGAGTTAACGTGCAGCAGATAATATTGCAGAATATAAACAAGAATAAATCAAAGAGGTAAGGGAGAAGAGAGTACACAAGGATTTTATACTGGTTCACCTTCTTGTCCACCAAAGGCTACGTGTAGTACTCTTGCAGCACAAGAGATTTCTTCACTAAGAATTATGAGTTGTAATTACAATATCTCAACCCGAGATTTCTATGTACCTTACACACTCCCTAATTCTTATTCACTCTTGGAAAACACCTTTCCAAGTGATTCTAATCCCCTTTCTTTTCACACCTCGTGAAAGAAAGTATTCTGCAACAATATTGAAGAATGTACAACAATGGCAGATTACCTTTACATGTATGAAAGTAGTATAACTTGCAATCCAATCAACTCTTTATGTATACCAAGTAATAATGCTCTTTGGAAAACTTTGAAACACTTCTAAGCAACTTCAAAAAAATGACTTTGAAAGTTTGAGTGCAAGTTGCAAAAAGTGTATAGAAATAATTTCAGAATAAGTTTAAGAGCTTGTGGAAATTGTATAAGAGTTGTGTGTTGTTGTGTGTTTGTTTTGTGATAGTTAGAGTCTTTATATATACTTTCCAAACACCCATGGTGCCTTTCTAAAAGTGTAGGAGTTGTTTGAAGTGAAGAGATTTCGTTTGGAATGAAAACATTTCATTTTGAAATCTGAAATCTGATGCAACAGCTCTCAGTAATCAATTACTGACAGTGGGTAATCGATTACCCAAACTCTATGTCCACTGTTCTTTTAAAAACGAATTAGAG
>NC_032019.1:17463345-17512784 GCF_001865875.1 Lupinus angustifolius | reverse complement strand
CCCATTACACACTATTTTTGAAATTTTTTTTAAGTATTTTAAAGTGTTTCAACTTTCTTTAAAAATAGTTTGAGCATTACTACTTTGTATATTTTATATTTAAGAGTTTTAGGATATAAGTACCTATAAAGACTTAATCTAATTATCTTGAAGCTTTAATATTCTTTGTCTTCATAAGTATTCTTCATTTTCTTCTTTTTAGTGATGTTGGTGTCTTCATCAAAACCGTCTCAAGGTCAGAAGCAAAGATCTTCTTCACACTCTTAGAAACTGCCTGTATGGTAGGAGCATCGACAATATTAGATGAAGGATAATGAAGATCAATCCTTATTTCTAAGCCTCCTTTTTCGGTGAGTTCGGCTGGAGTGGGTGAAAGGAGATTAGGAGGCTGAGTAGAGGGCATTGGCTTGGAGATTGTGTTAGGGGAGAGGGTGGGTGGGTTTTGTCCAAGTTAGGCATGTGGCAAGTGTGGGTTTTTGTCCTGGTTGGGCGAGTGGCGTGTGTGAATTTTATCATTATTATTTATTTTTAGTTATATTTATTTTTTTATTATCCTTATTTAAACTTTTCACATACAATAAAATACATATAGTAACTCATACTGAAGTTTTTCTAATGTACTAAAAAATCTCCAGCCTAACTCAATTTTGATTATACTGCTAGCTAAGTCTCATCAAATTGAACAATACATATTCTTCCCATATTATGTGTCACGTCATGTGCCATAAGTTATGATTGATGAGAAAAATATTTAATAATTAAACTTTTAACTTAAATACATTTTTTTCAATCAATCACAGCTTATGGCACATGAAGTATCAATATTGTGAGACAATAGATGTGATTCTAACCTATAACCATTGGGCTAAGATGAATGAGCTAAGATGAATGATATGTGTGCTCCCATCTACAATTGAGATTTATATCAATTAACCGGATCATTCATGTATAAGCTTAGGGTTTTTTTAAACATTAAATTAAAAACCATTAAAATAATAATAAATATTAATTAAATGACTTTGAAAATGAAAAAAAATAATATCTACATTTTGAAATACATTTTTATGTTTTTTCTATTTAAGAAATGGAATATTCCACCTAAGTTTGTAGATGAATGACGTTTGTCCTGCTATTTGTCACGTTAGCAATATTAATTACTTTTTGAATGAAGAGAACAAATTGTCAAATAAAAAAAGTCGGAGGACCAAAATCTTCAAAAGTAAATTTGATGGACTAATGTCACCAAACAAAGAAAGTATCTCTTTGGATATTACCCGTACCTCATTTTCTAATTGCTTTAGGTTAATTCTTCAAAGTATCTCTTTGGATATTTATATGAGCATAGCCAAGATAATACAAAACTATGTATTAATGCAAGTTGCTCTTCTGACGTATTTCCCTAAATGGTATATCTATCTTGAGCTAATAAAACTCTACTTCTTTTTTATAGTTTATCTAAAAATTCAGTGTACTTCCCTACTTAAGCTTTGTAGGCAATAATTAACTTATCTTATGATTGATAACCTATTTTCTTAAATGCATTCAGATCTGACTGCTGCTTTGCAGTATCCAATAGAAGCATAGGAGATGAGTCCCTAGAGTTTGCACCTTGATTTGTTCTATTTGATAATGTCTTTTTATAGACCACAGAGAGAATCAAATCCACCTTTTTTCTAGATTTAGAAGGCACCAATTATACCAAGGACCTCAAAGTTGCACTGAGCATGGGATCCATTTGTCCTGCCACGACGCTTGGACGCACCAGTCTACGTTGAATGTGGAACTCTGCACTAAGTTAACGTTTGGTTGAACCAGGTAGTACTGAGTGTGGCTTACTGTGCTGAGCGTACCACTCATTGTGCTTAGTGTGGAGGCGGTGCTGAGGATATTTCAGACAATAGATAATGGATTAATTCCTTGAACTTGGGCGATCAGGGCAGCATATGCGCTGAGCATGGATCTTCTTGCGTTGACCATGGAAGTGGTGCTGAGCATAGCTATCAGATGTTGTTAATTTCGTTGGACATGGATCTGGTGCTAAGCGTGGCTCAGCTGAGTTTAGAATTTTTCTTTTTCATGAGTTTTTGTCCATCATAAGCCTACAAAACCACTTAGGAGCAAACTTAGCCCAAAATTTGATATTTCAATCATGTAATAGTATTTTTCCAATGATTTAGTTGATTCAGTTGTTAATTGCTATAAAATTCTAGTGTTATTTATGGTTTAAATTAGCAATTAATAAACTCTCCCCAACTTCGAACATTGTTTGTCCCCAAACAAGAGTAAAGCCGAGTTTTATTCAGAATATGCTTATTTTTATTAACATATTGTTTGTCCACCCCTTATTCGGCACTACTTGCACGGGGCTAACCCATGCACTATCATAAATGTGGTAAATGATTACAGCTTCAAGATGCTTTATGACTTCACCCCGCACCACCTCTTTCAAGGTGGGGTTTAGCCTTCTTCGAAGCTGAGCAACCGTCTTATATCCCTCTTCCATAGGTATCTTGTGCATACAAATAGTCGGGTTGATCCCTTTTAAATCAGAAAGGGTCCAACTGATAGCCCCGGAATGGGCTTTGAGCAGGTGCACTAGCTACTCTTCTTCCCTATCAGATAGAGAGCTGCTGGTGATAACCGGTTTTTCTTCATTGCCCTCTAAGAATGCACACTTGAGGTGGGAGGGCAAGGTTTTCAATTTCAATTTGTTAACTGGAATGAGCTCAACATCTCCTTCCTCCACATCATTAGATAATGCGGAGACCTCTTCTGGACCAAAGTCTAAGACCTCCTATAAGGGGTCAACCAAAGATGCCTCATAATTAGCTTTCGTGTACACTTCATCAATAACATCCAACGAAAAACAGTACCCTTTATTATTGGGCTGGTGCATATCCTCAAAGACATTGAAAGTGAGTTCTACATCTTCAACCTTCACTATCAACTTCCTGTATTCCACATCAATGATGACATTGCGGTCTTCATGAAGGGCCTCCCAAGAATGAGAGGCATATCAATGTCTTCGTCGATGTCTAAGATAATGAAATCAGCAATGAAGACAAATTTGTCTACCCTTACTAGAACATCCTCTACAACTACATGAGGATACTTCACAGAACGATCCGCGAGTTGTAGAGATATCCAAGTTAGCCTAATCTCAAGATTACTTATCTTACGGGTCATGGATAAGGACATTAAGTTGATGCTAGCTCCTAAATTTAATAGGGTCTTTCCTGTAGGTAGGTTCTCAATAGTAATAGGCAGATTAAAACTATCAGGGTCTTTAGAATTAGGTGGGATGAACTTTTGAATTATGGCACTGCAACTTGCATCTAGTTTCATAGTCTTATTTTCAAGAAGTTGGCGCTTCTTAGTAAGAAGTTCATTCTTGAACTTCATATAAGCCGACATTTGGTCTAATGCCTCAACAAAGGGGATATTTATTTGTAATATGTTGAATATATCCACAAATCGCTTAAATTTCCGCTCATGGTATTGCTTGGTTTGCACCTCGGGGATAAGGAACTAGCTTAATTGGTTTTTCATTTTGCTCAGCAGTTCCCTCATCTACCTTCCCCTTTTATTTTGAACCACTTGGTTCGGAATTCCTACAACAGTACTAGGCTCATATTTTATTCATTTTCAGCCCTCCTAGTGTTCTCCTCACCACCCACATCATAGCCAACTACCCCCCCCCCATAGTGGTTATCGCTTGATACTGCTCTTTGGGGTTTAGCTCAGTATGTGCCGAAAAGACACCCTTATTCTGATCAGTCACTTTCTTGGCAATCTACCCAACCTGAATTTCTAGGTTCATAATTGAGGCATCAATACTTTTTTGGTTGGCCAAGGACAGTTGCATAAATTGGTGTCCTCTAACTTGATTGTTTTATCCTGATAGGATGGTTGAAATGGGGGTTGCCTATTGGAAATACAAACTTCATTCCTCCAAGTTTGGATATAATTCTTATTATTAAACCCCTGGTTGCAATTCTGATAGTAAACATAAGGCATATGTTGGTTCTCATGTATTGCCCTTCCTCAGATTGAGGAATGCAAGAATGAGTCGGGTGATTGCCAAAGTAGATGTTACACCTCTTAGCTTGTTGGCCATGATGACTCTCAGACAACAGTTTAAGCTATTGTTGAAAATTTTCCATTCGTTTCGTCAGTGCTTCAAGTTGTTGAGTCAGCAGTTTGTTTTGGGAAAGAATAGCATCGTGCATGCCCAGTTCCAAAATTCCCCTCTTCGAAGGGTTACCTTGGTCATTATGACTCTGTTGATCGCACAAAGTCATGGCTTCGATAATACTGATAGCATCACCATAGCTCTTATAAGCAAGAGAGCCACTAGCTCAGGTATCTAGGATCAGCCCATGTTGTTGCTGCAATCCATGCTGGAAGAAGTGAATATGGGTTTCTCTGTCAACCCCATGATTAGGACAGTTCCTTAATAATGAATTATCTCTCTCCCATAACTCATCCAAGGTTTCATTAGCGGATTGGTAGAAAGTCGATATCATCATTTTTGTCTCCATATATTTCGAATGACAAAAGAATCAGGCTAAGAACCTAGTCCTTGGTCCTTCCAATAAACGAAAACGGAAACATTCGGAGGAACAACTTGGTTACCTCGTCTTCAGTCTTGTTGACCGTATGACATAACTCATAGAACTTGACCAAATGAGAATGAGGATCCTCATAGTTCATACCTGTGAAGGGTACAACTTTTAATAATTAGACTAGGCCAATTTTCAATTTCATACGTCGAGCATTCATCGGTGGGTACCTCGGCACATCACCATTAAAGAAGTTTTGGTAAGGGGGATTCATACCTCCCAAACCATCGGCCCCGATAGCTTGGTTTTGCTGCTGCTCCACCATAGCATCTTCGGTTATGGTCTCCAAATGCGAAATTTGTACCTGTTGGGCTAGAAGCCATTGTCTCCTTGTCTGCTATTATTTTTTCTTGTGGTTTTTTAGATCTTCGAATCAAATCGTAATTGATCAATCAAATTTTTACCTCACATATAAGATGCAATAGCCTCACAAGAGTAGTAAATAATTACAAAATAAAAAAACATTGAGAAACAGTTTAGTATGCTACATTACTAGTTTCGGACGCAATCCCTGACAACAACACCATTTTTCTAACTGGAAAATAGGTGTATAAATACTACTTCGATGTCGTAAACAAGTATAGAAAAGTAATTTATGGTCTCCACATGGAGTGTCTTAAAACTATAGTCTTTCAACTCTTTAACTGTTTTTCAACTCAATAATTTTAGGTTGTTCGTTGTGTGATGCAAACACTTCGATTGCACTTTGTAATATAAATAATGTAGTTGGGGTTAAACTTCACACTCATCTTAGTTTCCACTTGGATTATTTTATTTCATACAAAGTAGAACAACAATCCATAAAATACCTCAGACTAATTGTTAATGTCTTAGTCAATTAGTCACTTATGTGAGAAACACTATGTCTAGTGATTTTGATGCACAAGAATAAAATTTATGACTTATAATATCATGCCCCTATATCAAGTGATGCAAGTATGCAAGTTGAGTAAAAAGGCAACACCTCAAGTGTGCTAGCCGCATAAGTCTTAGTCTATGCCAGCACTTTATTATAGGTAAATCTATGTTTAGTAAATACAATGATAAAATTAAGATATAGGAACCTTCAAACATGCCTCTATGTCTAGTAATACATGCTATTCAGTTTGAGAGTTATAAAATCATAATGTTAGTTCTATGTTTAGGTACTAAAAATTGGCATGCATACAATGGCAAATAAAGCAAGTTTATGTCTGGAAAATGCAATATTTGTTGAGTAATGTAAGTTCAGAGTTCATGCAAAAACAACTTAAGCAATTCATTCTAAGTTCATGAAAAAGTTGAAAAATACTAAAGCAAACATTAAGTAAAGACAAAACTCAAAATGGAAATGAACTTCTTGGAATATATTAGAATCAAAGATGGTTATCACCTATGATGCTTACACTTAGTTTCCATGAACTACGTGAGTTAAACTCTCTAAGGAAAAACTAAAATTCAAAGTACAATAAGAAGTAGGAAAGTAGTGTGTAAATGAACTGGTTTAAAACTCCTTGAATAGTATTCTGATGTTGGCTTCTGCACTAGGCGTGGTATCCAGTTGTCTTGGCACGATGCTTGGACACACTAGTCTGTGTTGAGCACGGAATCTGCGTTGAGTGTGACGTTTGGTTGAACTAGGTTGTGTTGAGTGTGGCTTGCTGCTCTAAGCGCACCACCCATTGCATTGAGAGTGGAGGCAGCGTTGAGCATATTACAGATAATAGCTAATGGATTAATTCTTCGAACTTGGGCGCTCAGCATAGGATAAGAACTGAGTATGGCTCTTCTTACGTTGAGCATTAAAGTGGCGATGAGCGTAACTATCACATGCTGTCAATTTCGCTAGGCGCAGATCTGGCGCTAAACGTGGCTAAGTTGAGTTCAGAATTTTGTTTTTTCATGATCTTTTGTCCATCATAAGCCTACAAAACCACTTAGGAGCAAGCTTAGCCCAAATTTGATATTTTAATAGTACTTTTCCAATAATTTAGTTGATTAAGTTGTTAAGTGCTATAAAATTATAGTGTCATTTAAGGGTTAAATTAATACTTAACAACTACTCTTTTGGTCTCTCCTCTTGTACTTAATTCTTAATAATTGGTGTTTTTCATTAAGAGTTATATCACATAAAGGGATACATAAAAGATGGGTTGAGGTATATTACTGAATACTAATACGTGAAAGAAACCGCCAAAAAACTAATGGGCTGCAATCGGGTCAATGTCGATAGAGTGAAGGGTGTTATGGATGTCAACTCTTAAAGGGAGGTCATGTTAAGAGTGCCGCAACGAGTAACATATCAAATTAAATGTGGTACTTAAGCTATGATGTACTCTCACTTAATAGACTAATCCTTTGGATTATGCTCTTTCCATGCGCTTAAGTCCTAACAATAATCTTTATAGAAGAACTTAATGTAAAAATTAGAAAAACTAGAATGATGGAAAATGATTAAAGGGATAACGACCTCCATTAGTAAAATACTCAAAAGGGGACCAAAACATTAAAAAATTAAAATCATTGTAGATATAAAACAGCAAGACTAATCATTTTGGAGAAAAACTTGCCCTATCCACATGTAGAAACTTTCTACACGTTCTATTTATACAATATTTTATGAACTGGATACAAACATTGAAGATACATAGCTTAAGAAATTTATCAATACAAGTTATTTAGATAAAATCTTTAAAAGCCTATGGTGAGTGGAGGATACGTGATTTAGAGAAT
The DNA here is from genome assembly GCF_001865875.1 of Lupinus angustifolius. Lineage (NCBI taxonomy): Eukaryota > Viridiplantae > Streptophyta > Magnoliopsida > Fabales > Fabaceae > Lupinus > Lupinus angustifolius. The sequence goes on along the minus strand of NC_032019.1, from coordinate 17,505,450 downwards.
GAATAAAAACAGAAACAAATTTCTAAAAGCCCACATGGGTAGTTATACTTGAGTTGCTCTTGACGATAGCATTCTAGCTCTTCATGCATGTTTTTGGTGGCATGAGTTAAGAATATTTTTTTTTATATAAGAAAGAGTTTTTCAATATAGTATTAGGTGGCTTAAAAATTATAAAGTGTACAAATCTTAAATCGGTTATCACATTTATTTTAAAAGTTAAATATGAAATAAAATATTAATTAATTTTTTTTCTATACGAAAGTGTGCAAAAATTATGCACCGCTCATTTAAATTTTTTAATATGATTCGTGAAGAAAGATGCTATAAAATAAATTAATTCGTTAACTTATAACTCCTTGGATAAAAAAATCAACCTAGATTTTTGAAGTATGAGTAATGGTTGTGTAACAGCGCCAACAAGCAATCAAATAAATATAAAGTATAAATAGAAGATAAGAAGAGAACAAAACTTGTTAACATAGTTGGTCCATTTGTATCTATTTCCCCTAAAAGTGTTGATTAACTATAAATATATTATTAGAGATTAAGATTACAAGATCTAGCCTACTCAATTATGGTTTACCAAATCCATATATATATATCATAGTACATGAGCCCATGGCTTATAGGACATTTAATTTCAAATTGGTGCAAAATATAACAAGGACTTTGAGCAAAACTTCAGTCTCATTTATTCATTCTAATATTAGGGAATGTGAGATTTTTAATAATTACATATTTTAAGTATCTCTAACACTCTTCACCTTAATTGAAATAGAAGAATATTCATATCCTTAGAAATTATACACAACAAACTTTATATTAGCGAATACTTTGCTTTTCTTCATGTGGCTAATATCTAACTCTTTTTAATAGCTCCTCCACATAAGATCTTTTCCTCCTTCAACATAAGTCTTTCATATTATTGTTGATGATATTATCAAGAGCTCAATTCTTCTTCAAACTTATCTCCTGGTTCTCCAAACTTGTAACAACATCTAATAAACATGTTATATTAGTCATTTTTCATGTGGAAGTATTTCAACGCAATACCTGAGTTCGGCTATGACCACCCATTTGAATACATACTCACGACTAAACCATAAAGTTCATCAGAAAGCCTCAACAACTACTACAATTATCTATACTTATAATCATAATTCATATAATTGTCATACTCCACTTTAAGGAATACACCTAAATCATATGCATTGTATCAATATCAACCAATGATTGTATTATACCTTGCATCCAAGCCAATATTCATATCTCATCCTACATTTATACCAATGTGGTCTATATTACACTTTCCATCTCTACCAAAACCATGTGGCATATACATTAATAATGTCTTTGTACTCTTATACATCATCTAACAATTAACATGCTTGTTCATGACGTGACCGGAAATACTTTAAGGATTCATTACTTCTATCTTATAGAAGATCATATTGTCTGTAAGAGTTAAAATAGACTAGATCAGACCAAACTTTGTCTTAAACAAGTCGAGCTTATATAACATATAGGAATATAGGTCTGACCTGTTAGCATGATTAAAAATATTTCAAAGCCTAAGTCTGATCTGTTTAAAAGTTTGACCTGTTCTGTTAGCGTGTTTAAATGTCTATTACGCTATATAATCTTGAAATAGGTTATCATGTCTATATTTAACTAGGCTAATGGGTCTACTTTTAACTAGACTCTTCTAACCTTAAAAATTTAATTAAATTTATGTATTTATTTTTATATTAAAATTAATATATAATAATATTATATATATTAAAACTATATAATATGAACATTATTAGACAATATAACTAAATAGGCCGACATGTTAAGCTTAACAGACTTTTTGGATGGCTTGAAGCCAGACCTCTTAAACTAAATAAACTTTTCAAATAGATTGAGATTGACTTGTTCGCGAAAAAGACCTAATCTGACCTAGCCTCTTATAGGCTATATAATAGGTCCCTAATAGACAGTATAGTATGTTTCCACCCTTAACTGTCCAACATCGAGAAAGACATTATTCACACCTGTCTTAGAACCTGATGTTCCACCTGGATCCTATCTCCACCCGGGTCCCAATTCAATACAAGGACTTCCGAGGTTTTGTGTTAAACATAGTCATAACCCTCATCATAGTCCCGTCATGTTTTCTTTTCATTCAAATTATATGATTTATTCTTGCTTAGTGACTTGGATGAACCTTATCCAACTTGCTCATCCTTGATCCTCATTTGCTACAATAAAAAATTATTAGTTCTCTCAAACTTCTCCATTATGAATGTGACTCATAGGTTAAGAGCCATTTAGCAATTGTTGGTGCATCATAAATGATAATGTGTAGTATTAGCACCAGTCATTTAAATAAATGGCTTAAAATAAATAGAACTAAAGAAGACGATAAAATGCATATACATATCTTTATAGGTCAATCCAATACCATTAACTCAAAGCTCATATGATGTTTCTAATTGGTATAAGATATAAAAAAGAACTTGACATAGTCTTGATCTCCTTTCTTCATTCCAATATTAGACAATACAAGACATCTTACCTAATATATTTTAACCATCTCAACATTTCTTTTCCATATCACTAGCTATGTTCGCCAGTGTTATAAAAACCATTTCGTGTTGGTTGATTCAACCATTAAATTGGTGAGTTGGTCTCAATATTGGTACAATACAACAATTATACTAGTCATGCAATCATACTAGTCAAAAACCGACTAAACTCGGTCAAAACTGGTCATACAAGTCGATTTTCAATTGAACGGTACCAATCATACTGACTAGTTTCATTTAAATATTTTTTTTAAATGAAAATGACTTATTTTTACAAAAAGTTTGGTATGAGGGATCAAACACACAACTCTTACATTTTTATACTTCGAAAACATGGTCTACCATCACGTGATACATTTTTTGTTTTAACAAATTGTATAAATAATAGTTGTTATTGTCTTCTTTATTAATTTTTCAACATTAGGATTTGTTTGGGTGTTGGATTTTAGAGGGAAATGAATGGAAAGTGAAAGCTTGAGAGTCATCTCACAAATATATTTAATGACTCACAAACCTTCCATTTCATTTTCTTCTCCTTCAGAATCCAACTCCCAAATAAACCCTTAATATTATATAAAACATATATATATATATATATATCTAACGTCACCGTTATGAAATTTATTCAGCGAACTACCGATTAAAACACTATACCAGTACCTTGACCGGCTTAGTCACCGGTATAATATTAATAACATTTGCTATTAAAGGTTATTAATTTAAGTAATTCAAGAATCTTGGTGCTATAGTAGGCTAGCATCACATGAGTTGCTTAAGGAATTAAGATTATCCCTTCATCACGGGCTGAATAGTGTCCAGTGGACATTACATGTTAAAAGTGTCCTATAGCACAATACTTAATTCCACTTGCCTATAAGAAGTTAAAATCTTGGACTCAAACAGCTTACAACACTTCTGATTTCTTGGTAGTGTTCAGGGTGATAAACTTTGTCCGTGAATCTGAACAGGGAACTCACTCTACCCTATGAGCCCCACCTATATTCTGAATGATATTTTGGTCCTTCAAGTCAATAATCTGCCCCCAAATAATAAATAATTTAAGTCCAATTGTTAGGAGGGAGAGAATTAATTGATTGGTATAACTTTGTCCGTGAATGTGACTCAGAAGAAAGAGAAGGTGGGCTTGAAGATTCACTCATAATATAAGGGCTACTTCATTCATTAGATTTTCAATGAAACATAGATTTCATCTTTTATTTCTTTTGAGGGGATAGGTTACACTATCTTTGAAAAATGGGGAAGTATGCTATAGCCAATGTCTTGATCCTTCTTTTGAACTTGAGTACTTTGCTCAATGTTCTTGCTTGTCCTTATTGTCCATACCCAAGTCCTACTAAGCCTCCAAAGCATCCTAAGGTCCCACCAAAACACCACAATATAGTGAAGCCACCAGTTCACAAAGCACCAAAACAACCTCCATATCATGGCAAGCCACAACCCTGTCCACCACCACAATCATCACCAAAACCACCCCATGTTCCTAAACCCCCTGTGGTGCATCCACCCCATGTCCCAAAACCCCCCATTGTTAAGCCACCAATAGTGCATCCACCTCATGTTCCAAAACCACCCACTGTTAAACCACCAATAGTGCATCCACCCCATGTTCCAAAACCACCCATTGTTAAACCACCAATAGTGCATCCACCTTATGTCCCAAAACCCCCAGTTGTTAAACCACCTCCATACCCTAAACCACCAGTGGTCAAACCACCCTATGTCCCTAAGCCACCAGTGTCACCACCCTATGTCCCTAAGCCACCAGTGTCACCACCCTATGTCCCTAAGCCACCAGTGTCACCACCCTATGTCCCTAAGCCACCAGTGGTGCCAGTGACCCCACCTTATGTACCAAAGCCACCAGTAGTGGTGCCAGTGACCCCACCTTATGTACCTAAGCCACCAGTGGTGAAACCACCAATTGTGTATCCTCCTCCTTTTGTCCCATTACCACCAGTTATACCCACACCACCAATCATATCACCTCCCTATGTCCCTCAACCACCTCCTACTGTAACACCACCTTCACCAACACCACCGGTGGTTACTCCACCAACCCCACCAACTGAAACACCTTATCCTCCACCACCACCACCAACAACACCAGCACAAGGAACTTGCCCCATTAACACCTTGAAGCTAAGTACATGTGTGGATGTTCTTGGTGGCCTCATACACATTGGAATTGGTGGAAGTGCTACACAAACTTGTTGTCCAGTGCTTGAAGGGCTCTTGGGCTTGGACGCTGCCGTGTGCCTGTGCACTACCATTAGGGCCAAATTGCTTAACATCAATATCGTTATTCCCATTGCTCTTCAGCTCCTACTTGATTGTGGCAAGACCCCTCCAGATGGATTTAAGTGTTCAGAATATTAAATATATTTAAAGGTAGTATGATTAATATTGAACTTTTAACTTTGCTGCTCCTGTGTGAAAACAATAGGATTAGGAATAAATCTAATTTCTAGTACAAATCTTTCACTTTAATATTTATGTTCTTAAATATTTGCTTTATTTAGAATTAGGAGGATATAAGATATGGTTGGATTCCTTTTAATAATAACTATGTGACTATGTAATAAATCAATGAATTAATATCAAATTTTGCTAAGATTTATGTGCATTAAATAGTTAGACCACAAACTACACATTAGAAAAGTTTTTTTGGTTACAAAAGGACGTTATTGAAAGAAATTACGGTTATATATTTTTTGGATATATTACACAACATTTTTAATATATGCAATCATATGCTTTTAAAGAAAATTGTAATATGTATATATTGTTATATAAATTTATATACATGTACATCATTAATCATTCATGTATATTATTTTTTAGAATAATTAATTAAGAAAGGATTAAATTGATTATGCAGTGACAATATATAAAATTAGATTGTAATATATATCATGGGAATGTAAAGGTTTTACACAATGAGTATATCATTCATCAATTATTTGTATTACCTTTTTTAAAGAGTTAATAATAATTAAATATAAATAATTGGTAATCCAGTTACAATGTATAAGACTTTAATTGGTGCATACACTTTTTTTCTAATAAAATTATTACACTATGCATACATTTTTTTTTACTTTCAACAAAGTAGATATGATTAACACTTTTTAACGCGATTGGTTTAAGAAAAATAACATTGTGTTTATCTTTTTGCATGATAGAATCTTATTATAACCCATGTGCTATAACTGTCACTTCTGTCTGATGATGTTTACAGGAATCCCGTCGAATAAGTTAATAACGTCGTCTGAGAAACTTGAGCAGACGTAGTGAAGAAATTGTGTTTTAGTTTCTATACTATGAAGTTCAACTTCTGTTGTACCAAAGGCCAAAGGACATAAATTAGCACCGTAGGAAATTGTGTGTTACTAGTGCAAGCTTGGGAATTTTCTATTCTGCCTTATTCACGAAGTCATGCATTGTAAATTTACAATCACTTGACATTTTCTCTGTTTATTTATTTGTCTCTTTCTTTCATTGCGTGTGTCGTTCTGTGTGCATGTCAGGGTGTGCATGTACACCCGTGAGTGCATTGGAAATGTATAACTTGGTGAAATTTCTATTTTATTTTCTTCGAAAAGTTTCTCATGTCTTATTAATTTCCTTTTATTTCGAACATCTAATGAAATCGGTGGAACTAAGTTAAAATTGAAAGATATCATTTAGAAGGGTCAAAAAGTAAGGATCTGAATCTACTATTGGAACAATTGAGTTATACGATACATTTATCATTTTGATCTTTAAGTAAGATTAAGTAACACAAGAACTGAAACACCTCCAAACAAGAGGTGAAAAGAGAAGAGAATGAAGAAGATAAATAATATTGACTTTAACTAAATTGAATTGAATGATTTTATAATGAATTAACTTGTCCTTTTATACTGAATACTAAATAACCAACTTTCTAACTAACCCAATAACTGATTTACACATGTCATTAACAACATATCCAAGTTTTACAATGATTGCTTGTGACACGTGCAAGTGATTTTGCATCACAATTGTTTGTTGTGGCTTGCTGCTTAGACCTCTAGTATGGCTTTTGGCACGAGTCTCATGGCCTCCAGCTTGATCATTGGCATGCTTTGTCTTGATGTTTGGCTCGGTTATGTGGCATCTATCTTAGTCCTTGACACATTGGGTTTTGATGCTTGGCTCGGTCGTGCGGCATATTAGCACGATAGTTGGTTCGGTTATTTGACATGTTGGTACCTTAGTCATTTGGCCCTTTGGTAATGTGCTTGGCTCGATCATTTGTCATGTTGGCACTATGCTAGGCTTGGTCATCTAGCATGTCGGCTTGGCCCTTGGCACGATACTTTTGGCATGGTGTGACTCGGTCGCAGGTGCCAATTTGGCAAGGTGTGGTGTGTATTCTGGCTTATTGTAGCTCGACACATTGGCTTGGCTACTACCTCCATAAGCCTATGCATATATGTTGATGAGACTCAACTTGCAATGAATTGAGGAGTAATCTTTAGCACCCAGGACCTTTGTGTAAGTATAAGATGGCAAACTAAGACTAAGGGTGAAAGTTAGAATTATATATGATTTCAAGATAAGTGATATATTTATGCAATGAAATTAATGCATATTACCTATCATGAATGGATGAAGGACTCTCTTATTTTAAGTTTTACTTAATTTTAGCTTTGTGAGATTTTCATCCTTGGTTTACCTAACCTAGACTCAAACTAATCAATCATCTTAGCACTCTAAAAATATATAAAAGAATTTTCTATTTCTAGATGACCTTGAGTCTTCGGCTTGTTGTTTGTTCAGTTGAATCAATCTTCAAGCTTTCCTCAAATCATTGTCTTCATCAAAACTACGTGGAAGACCAGACTTGCAAACTTTGACTCCTCTTGCAGTCAAATCCTAAGGAATCACATTTTACTATCGTAAAACAAATCATAAAGTATCTAAAAGGAACAATAGATATGGATCTATGGTATCCTAGAGATTACTCACTATCTTTGATAGGGTATTCTGATTCTGAATCATAAGAGTAGTAATGGGACTTGCTACCTGTTAGGTAGCTCCCTTGTTTAATGGCATAACAAGAAGCAAGTATGTATTGTCAACTGCCAAAGCATAATATATAGTTGCTGGCATGTGTTGCATTCAAATCCTATATATGAAGCATCAATTGCATGACTATAGTCTTAATCTTAATCACATTCTGGTCAAGTGTGATAGCACGAGTGCCATAAACCTATCAAGGAACGTCATCTTGCATTTGTGTACTAAGCATATAGAAATCCGACATCATTTTCTTAGGGATCATGTATAAAAAGGTGACTATGTAATTGAATTTGTAGAAACTTCAAAACAACTAGCTGATATATTCGTCAAACCCCTTTCACGAGACACATTCTTTGTTCTTTAGATAGAACTTGGAATCCTTGATGAATCATATCTAACCTAGCTTGTTTTTAAGTTTATATTTTTTGTCTTGCCATGTTTTCCCTATGCTAATATATGTTGAATGTATGTTATAATGCTTAATTGCCTTTATGATTTGTGTGTGGTTGAAATGTGTTGCTCTTAAGCTTTAGAAAGTGTGTGTCTAGCCTAAATGTGTCAGCGTCACCAAGATTGACTCAAAATATGTACTAGTGATTTGATCAATCGATTAGGCCATGTTCTAATCGATTATCTGCCTTGGTTTACCTAACCTAGACTCAAACTAATCAATCATCTTAGCACTCTAAAAATATATAAAAGAATTTTCTATTTCTAGATGACCTTGAGTCTTCGGCTTGTTGTTTGTTCAGTTGAATCAATCTTCAAGCTTTCCTCAAATCATTGTCTTCATCAAAACTACGTGGAAGACCAGACTTGCAAACTTTGACTCCTCTTGCAGTCAAATCCTAAGGAATCACATTTTACTATCGTAAAACAAATCATAAAGTATCTAAAAGGAACAATAGATATGGATCTATGGTATCCTAGAGATTACTCACTATCTTTGATAGGGTATTCTGATTCTGAATCATAAGAGTAGTAATGGGACTTGCTACCTGTTAGGTAGCTCCCTTGTTTAATGGCATAACAAGAAGCAAGTATGTATTGTCAACTGCCAAAGCATAATATATAGTTGCTGGCATGTGTTGCATTCAAATCCTATATATGAAGCATCAATTGCATGACTATAGTCTTAATCTTAATCACATTCTGGTCAAGTGTGATAGCACGAGTGCCATAAACCTATCAAGGAACGTCATCTTGCATTTGTGTACTAAGCATATAGAAATCCGACATCATTTTCTTAGGGATCATGTATAAAAAGGTGACTATGTAATTGAATTTGTAGAAACTTCAAAACAACTAGCTGATATATTCGTCAAACCCCTTTCACGAGACACATTCTTTGTTCTTTAGATAGAACTTGGAATCCTTGATGAATCATATCTAACCTAGCTTGTTTTTAAGTTTATATTTTTTGTCTTGCCATGTTTTCCCTATGCTAATATATGTTGAATGTATGTTATAATGCTTAATTGCCTTTATGATTTGTGTGTGGTTGAAATGTGTTGCTCTTAAGCTTTAGAAAGTGTGTGTCTAGCCTAAATGTGTCAGCGTCACCAAGATTGACTCAAAATATGTACTAGTGATTTGATCAATCGATTAGGCCATGTTCTAATCGATTATCTGGGTATGTTATGTGGGTTGTAATCGATTACCTCTCAATCATAATCGATTAAATAACTTACAGTAGCTATGAGATTCAATTTTTGAATAACAATAATCAATTAACGAGACACAATAATTGATTAATGATAGAAATATAAGTGATTTCAGTTCTGTCTTAGGGTTCCAAACTTAAGAACTCTAATTCCCAATTTGTGCCCCCTTGTCTTTCCATCATGTCACTTGAAAATAAGTGTTACTTTGTCAAATTCGTGAACTCTTATAATCCTTCTTCTCAAAATCATCTATCCTCAACGACAAATTTCTCTAAAAAAAACCAAAATCCCCAATTTAGAAACCTAAACCCTAACTTGATTTAATCCACCTTAATCGATAAAATCTTTATTATACCTGAATTATGAGTGAACAAAGGCAAGTTAGAATAAAGACCACCGTAAAAAGACATCGAACCACTAAAACTGGTAGATCTTCATCTGCTAAGAAGGATCCATTCTATTCCCAAACTTTTGAAGCCTCACGTTTGGCAAAGTATCATGGACGAAAGCTAATGTATATTAGATATCTCGACATGACGTGGTTGGCGTAGCAGTGCCTTGAGTTCCCTCATCAAATGGAATCAAAAGGAGCTAGCCAATTTCTGGAATTAAACGGTAACATTTACCCATCTTTGGTTAGAGAATTCTATAACAATTTCCATGTTAGGGAGGGATTACATATGACTATGGTTAAGGGAAAATTAATTACTTTGGATGAAAATATGTTTATGGAAGTAAGAGGTTTGTCTAGTAATGGATTTCCCTTAGGTGGTTACGATGATAGCCCATGGGAAACTTTTGATGTTGTTATGATGTACAAATCATGCTTAAAGGGTCCTCAATACTATATGCAAGGTGAGCTACTCAAAGTTGGGTCTCTCACCATATAAAATCGTCTTCTTCATTACTTAATTGCTTATATCATGGTTCAAAGGAACACCAACTTTGCTCAACCAACGATAAATGATTTGAAGTTGATGTTTGTTGTTAAAGAATGTATTATTGTTATTTGGCATACTAAAATCCTAAAAGTTATATCTGGTACTGCATCTTCATCTTCTAGGGTGCTTGTATATGAGATTTTTATATCGAGGATTATCGATCATATGGAGATTGATGTATCTGATGTAGGAGTCATGACCACAAACTCTCGTGAGCACCTTATCGGAGAAAATCTAATTCACAAAATGTGAATTTATAAGTATGGTGGTACTTGGAAGTACTAGGAAGATCATACAACTATGAATTTTGATTTCTTTGATGATGAGGGTAATGAAAATCAGGGTGAACCAAGCATTGCACAACCACAGGCTGAGACTTCAAATGCATCTCATAATTTTGATTTTGGTTCTACTTAACTGGATTCCATGGAACAACACATGAATGAGCGTGTGGACGTAAGCTTTCAATCCTTGAGAGATATAATGACAATTGAGTTCTATAAGTAGGAGGAACGGACCACACAGTAAATTGATCATGGTATCTTCAAGTTGAGAGCCATGCAAAGTAATCCACCATCACCATCGCCACCTCAAGAATAGTTTAGCTTAGGAGTATTTAAGTTAGATTAGGATTTAGGGTGAGTTTGAGTGTTTTGCATCTATATTTGGTATTCTTTTTGCTTGACTCATTTTAAATTTCCGGTTTGTAATATTTTTGATATCTCGCTTACTCGTACTTCATTTTGTAACTTGTTATGAACATGTCCGACTTTATTTGTAATGTATGTTGAATTCTTGACATATCGTGCATGCATGGTGCTTAAATTTCTTATGAGACTATATGTGCAAATGATTGTTCTGAATGTATGTTCATTACGTTGCTGGAAAACTTAAATTTATGTTTTTTAATCGATTAAATGCAACAATTAGTCTATTAACTACAGATTTTGTGCATTTGTTCAATTTTCTTTACTGAGTTTAATCGATTATATACTCCCTTAATCAATTAACATCAGTAAAAATTGTTATATCTTGTTGAAAAATCAAGATTCGCGGGCAGTAGGAATCCACCCCTCAACAACAACATGTGTCACTTTGTTGAAGGGTAATTTGAATGCCTTGCAAGCTGATTTTATTTTAGAGTGATGAGTGATGAACAACTTATTTATTTGGTGACTTTATTTATTTACCCCATTTTCGGATTCCTTTTAACCATATCATTGTTTGTCTTATTTTATTAAGTTAATCATACCATTTCTTATGAAAGGTTGGTATCAAAGAATAAAATGAACAAAAGAATAAAGTTAGAAGTTAACCATACCACTTCTTTCGAAGGGTTGGTATAAAGAATAAAACAATAAATAAATATTAGTTGCAGAAATGTAAATGACAGAAAGTAAATGTTAGTTGCAGAAAGTAAATTTTAGTTGCGGAAAGTAAATGGCATAAAGTAAATATTATTTGTAGAAAGTAAATGACAGAAAGTAAATGTTACTGGTTAGATTATTATTCATCACTCTTTATTTGTCAAGTAACAATCCATTGATTGGATTGCACTCTTTTGCATATTATTCCTGTGTACAAAGTTACAAACCATGAATTGGTTTGAACTTATGTTTTTAGGAATCTTTTAATCAACAAATAAAATTTATAAGTCTACATTTTACTATGCCACACTTGCATCTCTTTTCAAGATTCAATTATAGTATAGTATAGGGTTTTGTCGAACCAAAGAGAATTGAATTATAAGAAGATTTTATAGGCAGATTATAAAAAAATAATGATTAACAACTTTTTGATGATTTTTTAGTTATGTCGCATAAATATATTAACACAGAAACATAAACTAATATTCACAAATTCTTAAGGAGAAAATTGGTTTGAAATATGGAATTATTTCTAGACTCAAATGATTTTGAAAAACATTACAAGTTATGTGTTATACTTTCGGTTAATTTCACACACCATTTCTAAATCCTTCATCTAGTGTCCTAGTATGATAAGATTGTTTTAAAACCTTATGTAATACACTAAATAATAGTTAAGTGTCACTTGCCGGAGTAGGTTGTCACACCCTACTTCAGGCTCCATTAACATCATTTAGCCTTAGATATAAGTTGCTTAAAATAGATGCTTGATATGGCAAGTGAAGTAAGGTGTAGGTTATACTTTTAGATCTTTAAATCAAGTTTTAGGTGATCAAGCTAAAACCGCATTAAGAACTTCTTAAAGAATAAAAAATTAACCAAAAATAATAACTTAAATGTATTGAAATCAAAATATGATACAAATGAGGAAAAGAACTAAAATTACACCATAATCCAAATCAATATATAGGAGCATAAGTCATCTATCCAAGGATGAGATACTTTTGGACCCAAATGAGATTATAATTTATGTTTTTGTATCACATTTGTCATCTCCTTTCTCCTCTTGAATTACAAGTAGAAATTGTATGAATAGGAATTTGAATGCAAATTGGAAGTGAATTGAATGCCTTTGAAGAGTGGGAGATGACCTCTATTTATAGGCAACCTGTGACCGCCTGGCCCCCTCCTGATCCACACTGGGCGCACCAAACCCTTCAGCATGGGTTTGGACCATGACCAAGCAGCTTAGTCAGTTGCTTGGTCTTGACTGACCAAAGCTAGTTGTGAGATACTTGACCAGGCTATTGTGAGCTATTTTGAATAGTGTTCAGAGGCCTTGTCAAGTGAGGTTATGCGTGATGTCATGGTTGCTTGGTGGCTAAGTCAAGTTGACCCATTTTGTTAGGTCCAGCCCGCCTGACTGCTTAGGTGGCCATGCTAAGCTAATTCCTTGAGCAACTTGTCCAGCTCTGACCAGGTGTGTGGTTCCAGCTCGACGATCCCAAGGTGCACGTTGAGTTGCCTGCTTCAGCAGGTTGGCTTGTGTCATGCTTGAGTCTCACCGTGTAAGGTTTGTGTTAACCGAGCCAAGTTGGTGCTAGATCAGCTGGGCGGTGCTAAGTGTCCACGCTAGATTCCTTAGTGAGCAGCTTCATGTTTTTGGTCCATGCTTGTGGTTAAGCACTTAGCTTGCTGCGTGTGCATCAATAGTGGCTTATGTGGACACCTCATTGCTTGACTAATTTTTCTTGATTCTTTTTCTTCTCTTAATTTTTCCTAGAAACTTCACACAAAGATTTGGAAAAGAGGTGGACAAAAAATATAGAATCAAAATATGACAATTTATCTAAAAAGTGTTGAATTATGTTGGTTGTGCATGATTTTCATAAGATAAGTGCCATGAAAAGTATATGAAAATTAGGTATTTTTGACACTTATAAAATCCCTCAACTTAAGACTTTGTTTGTCCTTAAACAAACGGTAAAACACATCCGAATTATATTGGCTAATTTTTATGATTAGATTGACATGATTTCAAATTTTGCTTAAGCATGCTAAAAACATTTCAATGAGATTTTTCAAGATTTATGAAATTCACACATAATGGTTCAAACATTAATTTTCATGCTTATGTTCATCAAAAAATATGTAATAAAATCAAAGCAAATAATTTTCAATCAAAAAATGTTTGTTGTGCACACAAGTTCAAAGATAGAACTTTTCAAGGGATGTAAGTGTTTCACTCAATATTCTACCATTTGAATGTAATAATTTGAACTTGGTCTTTGTCTTACCTATTCTCTTAAATTGCATATTCAATCAAGGATAACTAAGGACTTGTTTTCAGTTGTAATGAAGTTAGGCTTGAAAAGATCATGGTTTTTCTTGGATAAGCAAATTTCATGAGAGCAAATTTTTCAAAAAAATTCTATGAAGCACTTTTACTCCTCTTTTTTTTCATAATTTCTTTTTTAGCTTCTGAACCTTGGCTCTTTTTGGCTTTTTCAATATCTTTTTGTTTCTCCATTTATTTTACAACTTTTGTTGCTTTTGTAAAGATATTGGAAGAAAAAATTCACTTTTTCGTTTCAAGAAGTCGAGCCTACCAATTCCCCCCCCCCCAGCTTATTATTTTTCAATCACTTTAAAAATTTATGCTTTCTTTTGTTCATGGGTTTGTTTAGGAAAAAAATTAATTCACTTTGTTTGGCTCAAAGGGGTTTATCAAAGGATGATCATATTTTTTGTTAGACTTTTTGACTATTTTTAGTTCAACTAAAGAATAAACATGCCTTGATCCTTTCCTATCAATCGTATGCAATTAAGAGAACTAAAGACTAAAACAAGTTTAATTAGGCAAAATAAATGTTGATTTCACTCTTTTTCACATGTGTTTGGGTCACTCCTTCACTTGGTTTGGAATTACACTTTTGTTTTAAAAAGTTGTTTGCAACAATCATGTTATACGAATTTAAAATTTCATTTGCACAACAATTTCTTATTATGACATTATATTATTTTTTCACAAAAGCATTTAAGGCTTATATCACATTTTTTCTCAATAAAAACTTAAAAATAATCGACCATGATTGGGATTTTTCACTACAGTAGTTGATTACGAGAATTATTGCATTTTGGTAGTTGATCACGTTGCTAGTAACAATCAATTATGAACACTTGGAACTGAACTTAACTGTGATAGTGAATGAGTATAAGTGATTGAAATCACTATAAGGGAAATTTGTCAAGTACTCAACAGGGGAGAATGGATAATGTGTGCATTGATTATACATCATACACATTATGATGGCAAATAATGCCCATAGGGTATTGATTTATGGAGGCATTAACGAAGAGAAATCATTTGTCCTAAGAAACTATGTCTCTTCATGTCTCTATTCAATCAAATCACATCAATTAATATAATTCTGCTTTTATGATTTTTTTATTATTTAATTGAATGGCATATTGTAATTAGTAGGGATATCATTATGGACACAATTCAAGATAGAAGATCTCTATTCAGTATTAATAGGTAGCATAAATAGTAAAAAAAATTACAAAATATCCTCATTGAAATTGTCCTCCAAGTTGAGTAAAGCATTTCTAAGAGTTGGATAATCGATTTCACTATTGGATAATGTTATCAATGTTAATTAAATCAATTATAACTATTTGATCACAATGTTCATTGTTTTAGAATATCTTCCCAGTATATATGAAAGCAATTCTAACCGTTGGATCACTAAGCTCATTATTGGAGAATGTCTTCCAACTTGACTAAAGCAATTCTAACCATTGGATCACCAAGTTCAGTAATTGAGAATGTCTTCCAAGTAAGCAAAACAATTCTAATCGTTAGATTACCAAGTTCACTATTGGAGAAGAATATATTTCAAAGTTGAGTAAATCAATTCTAACCGTTGGATTACCATGTTCACTATTGGAGAATATCTTTCAATTTGACTAAGTTACTATATGAAAATAGTTTTCTAATATTGTTTAGTTTTGACAAATAGAATTTTCCAAGTATATGATTTATTTATTCAAATAGGCTATAAAAATAATATTTATTTGTCAATCAGTGTTCTCCGAAATCTCCATTTATTTTAATGTGAATAGCGGGCAAACTTATATTTCTTGGTTTCAATAGAATTTTTTAGGGGTGTTGTCTCTATCCACCATCATCAGAAAATAATCAAGTTATTTATGACTAGATGAAACTAAGAAATAATCATTTCTAATATTGTTTTCTAACATTATCTATTTACATTATTTTTACAAATAAATAAAGAAAGACATGTGATTTATAAAAGGGTTAAATGTGACTTTGTTCCCTCCATTTGTTGCTCGTGCTGATTTTAGTCCATGTATTTTGTTTTAAGTTTTTATTCTTTATATTTTTTAGTTAATTTTTATTTTAATCTTCATCATTAACTTTGGATGGAAAATATTAATATGGAAGGACTAAATCTTATTTCTATTAAACAAATTTTTCTAACATTTACATACTTGATCCACAAAGTATGAACCATCTTCAAACATCTATTTCTCCAAAAATGAATTTTCTAACATTTAAATAATTACTTCCTTTTCAAATTACAACTCCTTACGGATCAATTAAAAAGCGTGGTGAAAGTGGTAGTACATGTACTTTTTCCACTTTTTTATGCTTTAAATAGAATATGGTAAGTGAAACTCAAATGTTGTGGGGTAGAAACTATTGCAGCTAGCAATATGGAAAAAGCATGAAATATCATCTTTATTGCTCACAAGCAAGCCCTAATTTTATACTCTATTTTTCCAATTGGTTAATGTGTTTTGGCATCTGCATCATCTGTCTTAAAACTAACACAAATAACGTATTCAAAATAGTAAAGCCTCCTTGAAAGAAGGTCAATTAGACAACTATATAGTAAAAAGAATTGGCCACAAATAAATTTTGGGACATCAACAAATTAATGGAAGACATATATATGGTAGGAAGTAAGTTAAAAACCTTATTATTTTAGAAATGGTTTTAAACATAGGTGTCAAAATAGGCGAGCTCCATCAGGCCGGTCTGCCATAGCCCAAAAATTTATAGGGTTTGAATATTATATGAGGTACTTTTTATTGAATCCATATCTTCTAGCCCGGATCGACTAAACTATATTAAAATTGTATTTAGGTCGAGCTTACTCAGCCAGTTTGGGCTATCCGTTCTATTCTCTTTTTTTTTGGATCATTGGTTCGATAATAAATCGTAAGTGAAGATTATTTTCCAACATAATAATACTATAGACTTATAATAAAAATAGATAATAAATATTGATCTGATGAACTTTGAAAATATAAAATAAAGTAATATTTATAATGTGAATATTTATAAATTAAAATAATGTTATAAAGTAAAGCACTATATAATTCGTCATATTTTGTATAATGTCATTGCACAAGAACAAGATAGTCTTTCAAATCAAATGAGAAGAAACGTTAAACCATATGTATTTCATTTCTTAATTGTGTATTTAATTATATTTAACTTTGAGTGTTAAATTTATGCACTGATGATGTAAATATGTATACACAGTCAGTGTATCATCCAACTTTCATTCGGATTACTTTTTTTTAAAAGTCAATGGTAATTAAAAATGAATGGTGAATGATGTAGTGACAATGTAAAAAACTCTTACCTTGTTAGTGTATATATCGTTTTCTCTTTAACTTTTGCAACAAAAACATAATAAAAAACAATAATTTTTACAACAAAACTAAAATACATCATAAATTTTTATCATAGAGAACTCCACGTAACTAAATTTACTACGTCAAAATACGCATTTAACAACGATCATTTAACGGCGCTTCCTAGCACAACACTGTTAAATAAAAGATGGAAGATAATCAACAACGCTCTTTTAAGCAAGCATTGTTAAATTTGATAGGCGGATATAGCTTCAACAACGCTTGCATCAACGAGCACTGTGTTATGTCTACCTAAAATATTCAACAACACTCTTTTAAGCAAGCATTGTTGATTTGAATTTATTGAAGAACGTTTGCTTAAATGAGTATTGTTAAAGGTGACATATCAATCGCACTCATTACAATGAGTGTTGTTAAAAATCACATATTTAACCATGTTTGTTTTAATGAGTGTTGTTAAAAGTCATGTATTCAAACAACGTAAACGCTTGTTTTAGTTATTACATAATATATATTTATGAAATTATTTAATTTTACTTTGTAAGATACAACTAGAGTAAATATTACATGAAAATGATCCAAATTTTTAACATAAATTATGTTAGTTTTTTATACATAACACAATTTGGTCATACATATACGTAAAAGGCAATTAGTTATTACTTCAAAAAATATTCTAAATCACCGACCAATATTATTAAAATAGAATATTAATGTGTGTAATTTGACACAACAAAAACTCATATTTAGTAAGTAAATTAAGTTATTTGCTATTCCATTCTCAAAAGTTGAACATAATATAACAACTAAATAATTTTAAAGAATTTTGATATTCAACAACGCTCTTTCAAGAAAACGATGTTGATTTAAATCTATTCAACAGTGTTTGCTAAAACGAGTATTGTTAAAAGTGATATATCAACATCGCTCATTACAATAAGCACTCTTAAAAGTCACACATTTAACATGTTTGCTTTAGTGAGCACTGTTAAAAGTCATACATTCAAACAACGTATTTCTTTTAGTGAACGTGAATCTTTGCAGATTTAAAAAGAAAACCTCACACTAAATAATTCACATATCATTTAGTATTATATTGCTCTTACTCTTCTTCTATTAGTTTCTCTCTCTTCAAGCAAGTTATTAGTTTTTGGTTTTTCTATTCGAGTATAAGGTGAATCGCTATCTTATTTTACCTCATTTATTTCTCTTTGATTCATTCTTGTTGCTTGCATTTACATCTACGTTAATGAGTTATTTAATAATATAGGAAATGTAAGATTGAATTCAGGTGGAGCTTTTGGTGATTTACGAAACTTGAAATATCTGTATGTATTTCTTGTATTTGGCTATTATTTTTTCATCCATATTTTCTATGTAAATTTTGATTTGATTCTTATTATATTATATAAACTATGTTTTTTGTCATCTTATTTCTTCTATTAAGGGAGATAAGAAATTCATGGATTTGTCCTCTACATCTTTATCATCTTCGTCCATTTCATTATTGCATATAATCTTCTCGGCTAATGAATTTGAACTAAGAAAGACAAGTTCATGCAATGTTTTATGAATTGGGTTTTCATAATGATGTTTCTATTGTCAAATTTCTTGTAAATATGATGGAATTGGGCATGCTTGTTATGTATTTGATATAATGTCTGAGAGGGATTTTGCCTTATTTATAAAGTAGACATTTAACAACAATACTTTAGAGAGCACGGTTAAATGTTTACTTTCTATAGCGCTTCAAAAACATTGTTGAATCTAACCCTATACACAAATGCAGTCACAATTTTAAGCGTCGTTGTTTTGTTATTACAACGTATTGATTTAACTCATACCAGTTCACAATGAATGTTTTGATAATGAACATACAAATGATATTCGTACAGAAAGTAAAGAATGATGATTATATATCATGAGTTAAACTTTGACATATAGAGTTTCTTCTAAACTTTGGTCTATACTACCATTACTATAAACTAACATATATTATTTTTGATAGTGTCCAAAGGTTTAAAAATTAAAGTAAAATCACATATTATATTGTGTTAGGAAGTGAGAGTCCAATAGAAATAAGAAATTTAATAAACGTGTTATGTTAAAAATCGTATATGTGGACTTGACATTATGTCTTAACTCAAACATAAAACACTAGATCTATTAGTTTGGTTGAATTAAGCATAATAAATATATTAAAAAATTATATATTAATATCAAATCATATATTTTAGAAAAATAGATTAATAGGTTAATATTTAAATAAACATTTTTTAATATTAAGGGGACACCCGCAATAACCCACAATTGGATTAGGATAGATTTGGGATGCAACTTCACATGCATAAATTATAGCTGGGATTTTTTATATACATTAATTGTACTCGGCATTTTCCGGTTTAGTCCAAACCATGTGTGGACTAACTTGAACCCATCCAAGTAACGTTTTTTATAGCTCTAATTTTAAATATTGAAGATGGTTATTGTCAGGGATTAAAGGAATAAAGGTGACCATTTTTTATCATGACTCATCAAGTACGAACGAAATATTCTCTATTATGAAACCTAATTCCAAGCCAACTTATGTTAGGTGCCCCATTTTTTTGTATTCTTGAATAAATTGATAATTTTCATAATAATTACAATATTTCCAAACTCTTTATATTCTCCAAACCCAAAATCATAGATTTCTAAAATAGAAGCTTCATGAATAGACTCATAACACAGATTGAATTCCCAGACTAAAACAAATTCTATTCTTATAAACAATACTTGTTAAAAGAGACATATGAATTAGTTCTTTACCCATAGGATGAATGAATACCTTTGGTTATACAAAAAAAAAGCAACACAATAATTGAAGGAAAATAGGATTTGAGTGACAAACATGAAAACTAGCTTTCATTAGACTTTGTGTAAAAATTTCATCTTAAAATCAGTTCACATTGAGAGAAGTAGGTCAATGGTATTTAACAATTCTTGAGAAAATGAGACATGTAATGTGAAATTATCATTTTTTCTCCATCTAAGTCTAGCAGACTAGGTAATAAGTTAGTTACCTTTGATCCAATATCAAATAATATCTTTTGGCTTACGACAAATTGATGTTTTGCTCTAATGTTATTGTGTTGCTCTAATTGATAGTTGAATATATATGTAAATCATTCTTGAGAAAATGTGATAAATAAAATGTGAGACTATCTTTGGACACATTATTACTCTTGAAGCTATCATCCCTGTCGTCACTGCCTGAGTGCGTTTTTGTCATCGCTGACTCTTCTACATTCTCATTTGTCATGCGTGTCTGCCTCAAAGCTCAAATGCATTTGGGATTTGTGACCGGGTGTTTGCCATTTGTATTGTGAATGTTCCTCTGTCGTGCTCATGTGCTTGGGTTCGAACTTCCTTTCCTAAATTGGGCCTAGGCAGTAGTATTATTATAAAATGGCCAATGGGCAATGGAATAAATATTTTGGGTTAATGGAGACAATTTTTATGTCATACTCACCAATAATAACATGTAGACAAGACATGATCCAATTTTCCGGTGCTAGTCTCAGCTAATTTGCTAACTTCAGCATCTCTATGTTAGTTAATGCGGCTAGTTATTTCCTTCGCACAATAATCCTGGGAATGGGACCCACGTCATTTCTCATACCCTGTCACAATGCATGAGCTCCTTTCATTGTTTCACTTCATTCAAAAAAAAGTTGAGGGAGGGATACTCTATCCCAAAAGGACCATGTCCCTATATCTCTATCTAATAGAGTGACACTGTATCTTTACTTAATAGAATAATACTAAATAATATAAATAAAAAAATTTATAATTTTATTTTTATTTTCCTAATAAAGTAAGATATTTTGATTGACCTGATATACAAATAGAAAACGAATTTAGATAGAAGATATTCATCCGAAATTGAGAACCATGAACACTTAATCTTGTGACCTCTCATCTACCTATTACCTATCCCAAAATCATCTCCGCAACATGTCTAATCCTAAGGAATTTTGTCAGTGAAAAATAAAATTAAGTTATACGTAAATTTTTTATTAAAAAAAGGTTATGCATTGATGATATATGAGTTTTATATATTGTTATTATATTATCCATCATTGATATTTAATTGTTATTGTTGACTTTTCAAAAAAAATATATAATCCAAATTAATGGTGAATCGTGAAATGTGTATAAATCTTTCCCGTATATAAATTTTATATTCTTTTTATTATATATCAAAATTTCATTAAATGAATTATGGTTTGGAATTAATAGTATATGAAGTGATAGAAAAAGTGAGACAACAGATATAATCCAACTTAGGTTAGACATATGTTGTCTCACTATTTTATACAACTTTATACACTATAAGATACAATTTGACATAAAAATATTTAATAATTACATACTTAATTTAAATAATTTTTTACAACTTTAATTTTTGTACATATAATCATACAAAAAGTGATAGAAGAGATGTGGTCCATTATTTACGTATGTTCTTGTTCTCCTTGCTCTCTCTTATCACTTCATCTAAAGTACCAAAAGCACTGTTCTGTCCTCTTCACCATCAACTTCTCTTTATTTATTTTCCATACTGTACCAAACTTTCTTATCTTTGCTTCTTGCACTCACACTCACAAACACTTCAGCCTTCTTCTCATTTTTTCTTTCACATTTCATGACTAGTCCACGTCACGCTCTTCTTCTCTTATACCATTTCATTCTTCTTTTCTCATCCCAATCTCTTCAACAAAACCAAAACATTAACCCTTTCGATCTCAAAGCCCTTCTCTCAATTAAAAACACTCTCACCGAACTCTCACCAACTGCACCTTTCTTCTCCACATGGAACCTCACCGCACCAGATCCCTGCTCCTCCTTCTACGGCGTTACATGCTCCTTCAACCGAGTCACCATTCTCTCACTCGGCACCAACTCGTTCAAACTCGCCGGCTCATTACCCCGCTCTATCTCCTCCCTCACCGAGTTAACTCAGCTCATCCTCTCCCCAGGAATCGTAACCGGTCCAATCCCACCCGAACTAGGTCAACTCACCCATCTCCGAGTCATCTCGTTGCCCAATAACCGCTTCACAGGTTCCATTCCCACTTCATTTTCTTCCCTCAAAGCCCTCCACACTCTTGACCTGAGTAACAACCAACTCGCTGGGTCAATCCCACCGAGTCTAACCGAGTTACCACAGCTCAAGGTTCTAATCTTAGCCTCAAACTCACTAACCGGCGAGTTGCCAGAAAACGTTTCCGCGCCGTTACTCCATCTTGATTTGAAGAACAACGACCTACAAGGACCGTTACCAACGTCAATGACGTCATCACTCCGTTATCTATCGCTATCAAATAATAGAATGTGGGGTCCACTCACCAACGGCTTTGAATCACTATCAGAGTTAGTTTTCCTCGACCTGAGCATGAACCAGTTTAATGGGCCAATCCCGGCCCAACTTTTATTCAGGCCCACACTTTCTTCTCTCTTTTTGCAACGGAACAATTTCTCTGGTGGGCTTCCAGAAAGATCCAATAAAGGGTCCTTATCGTACAGTCCAGGATCGATCATTGATCTTAGTCATAACTCATTGAGTGGTGAAATATCAACGGTTTTTGAAGGAGTTGAGAGTTTGTTTTTGAATAATAACCGTTTCAGTGGGAAGGTGCCTGAGGAGTATGTTAACAGCGTGTGCAACGGTAGCACCAGAACATTGTACCTTCAGCATAACTACTTTACGGGGATTTCGCTGAAGGTCGGAATGGTGTTGCCCGATGCGGTTTCATTGTGTTTGTCCTATAACTGTATGGTTCCGCCGGCGGACCTGATGACGTGTCCGGCCAGTGCTGGGGGACAGTTGTCAAGACCGGTGGCGCAGTGTTCTGTGTTTAATAGTGGCAGTAACATGGGTTAATTGGTCCTAGGAGGTTATTATGAAGTAGGGTTGAAAGTTGGGTATACTAATTTTTATTTTTACCATTAATTCTGTTTAGTGATAATGTAAGCCCTATTTTTGTTATTATAGAGTAGAACGAGTGTCAAAAGAGACTAAGGGTGTGTTTGTACAGATCAAATGTTTCCATTTTATTACAAATAGTGGTCGTGGTAAGAGTTTTATTGTATTTTACATTATATTTGTAAGGCAAATCCCATTACCCGATCCCTTAATTTATTTTTTGGTTAGTATTTAGTTCCTTAAAGATTTTTTACTATCAAATAAATTTCTGAAGTTTCAAACGTCTACAAACAAAAGTGAAAAGTATGAGACAACTAAAAAAATCAGTATATAGTTTCTGCTTAATAATATATGTCACGAAATGTTTTATTCTATTTTAGTAAGGAGAAGGAAACATAGGAATATGTATTTTGTTTACATGATGAGCTATAAATTTTAAATGATGTAACATTAGATGAGACAAAATTATGAATATATGGGATAAGTGATCTTTATCCATCCTCTCTAACCAAACTTTCTACAACTCTGTCTAATCATATCCATGAAGCTAGCCATTCTATTGTATTATTCCTTTATCAAACCCACAATGGTACTTCAAATCCATGAATTTATAATAAGTAAAAGACCATTTTCCTCATAGAGGTTGATTCAATTGAAATGCATTGAACTAATGGCTTCACAAATTTGATATCATCTAAAGTCTTGGCACAACCTAGTCGCCTTTGAACCCCGGGACCACCATGAGTCGCCCTCTTTCCAATTGACACCAGCAGTTGCTATGGTGGTGATTTGTTGAGGACCACGATCAACCATCATAACAAGCTTCATAGTACTAACAGCATCTTGGTTCTACTTTAGAAATCAAGTAATAACAAAAGATGTATTTATTTATTGAATGATTAAAATGATACTAAATTTAATGGATTTAATGAATTGATAACGAATGAATTATAATGAAATTAACCATTATATTATTATATATAAAATATAAGAGACTTAACTTTATTTAACTCCTAACTATCTAATCAACTTATTTTATAAATATTTATTAACCATAAATAACAAAATATATTTCGATACTATTGTCCAGTAAAACCCCTTGTTGTCTAGTGTCTACTTTAGTCATGTCTGTGTTGTAGAAATTTATGATGATAAATATTGATCAAACTCAATATAAGTCATTTGATGTGGTGTATTATATGTGCAAAAGTTGTTATAAAAATGATAGAATAATAATAATAATAATAAAAAATAACTAATAAGGTAAACATAAATTAAAAATAAATTCAAATAAAATAAAAAAACTAAATCTTGGATATGATAATTCTCTATCAATCTAACTATCTCTAATAAATGTGAGGTCTTTGAGCCACCATCAGCCTTAGATGGCGACTTTGGTACCATAGACCGAAACCATGTTCTATTTTAATTTATGAGTTTTCTTTGTTACTCATTTGCTTTATCATATGGGGTTGTACCCCGATTTATTGGCAGTGATTATAGTAGTGGTAGGATATTGAAGGGTGTTTGGACTTTGAAATTCTTGGTTTGGGTTTTGCTTGTTGTGTGGTGGTGAGAATGGTTGTAAGGTGATGGATTCTAGGGATGTGAGTAAAACAAAGGGGAGGAGGAAGAAGAAGAATTAGGATAAGGTATAGCTAGTGTGGAGGAAGATGAAGATATTGTAGGGAATCATATAGAAAATAATTGCATTATAAAAAATTGAATGTAATATCTATGTACCGTTAGTTTAAAGATATTTATACATAGTCATTATAATATTTATTGGAAGAGTCAATTATAATTAAATATGAATAATATAATAATAGTGTATACATCTCAATACATTGTGGATACAACATTTTTTTCTCAAAAACTATTCACCGGACGAAAGGACTTTCAGATTATGTTTCAAAGTTCCAAGAGGAAAACGAACAACAGGATTAAGAATTAAAGATTAGTGAGAAAACGAAGCAATTGTATCATAGTCTTTATAGAAGTCCACACGACCACATCCACTAGAAAAACGTGCGTGCACCTTGTTCTAGAAGAGACAAGACTCTAAGTGATTCTTATTTTTTTATAAAATGGGTTTTAACATCTCATATTCTATTTATAAGAATGCAGCGGAAGCACTCTCAGGGAATATAAGAATATCGAATGGGTTAAATATATGTTTATGACCCTCAAGCTATGTCTTGCATTTTTAGGTTATAATAATTAAATATATTAACTTATTATGTGACAATAATATTTAAATTATTGGTCTCTTTGTCCATATATCATCTAATTAAAGTAAAGGTGTTGAGTTGTCATACTTGTATATTCAATTTTACGATTCTTGATATCCGAGAAGACTTTCTAGAAATAAATATCTCATATTTATCATTTTAAAGTATACCCATATATCAAGTGATATGTTGATATTTACTCTCATTACATATGAGAGACAAATGACATCTACATAACTTACATTCTTCTACACGATTCATGTTTGACACAATCATCCCCATTACAATCACCCTGTTATCGATAACGATTAACGACATTAACATATAGAATTTTGAAAGCTTAAATGCATGTTAGTTTGAAGACTATGGATATCATAGTTTTAATGAAGACCAAATTTATAAGACAATATATTGCCACATAAAAGGACATGTAATTATTTTAAATGTAAGTATGCATCATATAGAGAGATTGTAAATACAAGCATGTATCACATGGATTTTGACGAAGACAAAGTTTAAAGACAACTTTGAAGATATTGACAAATAAACAAACAATAAATCAAAGGCTCAAGTTCACTCAAAGTTAAAGCATTCAAGAAGATCTATAAGGCTAAAAGTATTTTCTATTATCTTATGTCTTAAAATGTTTGATTGGGTAGAGTCTAGGTTAGGTGGACGTTAATGAAAGTCTCACAAACTAAAATATGATCATAACTAATAATGAGACTTACATGTATACATATATAATTTACATGCACATGCATGAATACATGATCACATGATTTTGATGTATTAAAGAAAGTTTAAATCATACATCATTCAAAATCATGCATCATACTTTTACAAATCATGTAGGATGTTATATCACACTAAAGTAACTTTTCAGAAAACCCTTAATCGATTAAGGTTTAGTTAATCGATTAAGTTATGCAAAACGGGAACTCGTTAATCGATTAAGTTAAGGGTTAATCGATTAATGGAAATTACAGTATCTGAAATCTTGATTTTCAAAGATTTTTAATCAATTAAATAGAATGTTTAATCGATAAACTATACTAGAAAATAAAACTGTATTTTAAACCAACTTTTCTCATTTGCATCTCATAATGAAATTCAGATTGATTTTAACTTTCACATCAAAAGATAGATTTTCTAATGTGTTTCTGAGAAAGAGAGAAAAGTGTTTTGATACACAAGAAACGAAATATGAATCTTTAGAGAAGTATTTCAATATTTTCATAGTCAAATCAAGTTTACAAAATCTTGCATCTCACATCTTAATTCTGGGTTGTATCAAACTTTTAGAGAGGTTTTAGATTCTGGAAGTGTATGTATATTCAACAGTTTAAGGTGCATTACTCATTTTGTACACATTGTAGATGATTATATTAATATTTCTCTTTGGTGTGTGTTCTCACTAAGAAGAAGAGAAAAGGTTTGGGAAACCATGGTTAGAAGAGGCGAGAATCCATTAGAAGCTAGATTCACTATACAAGAGTTTTGGTAGAGAAGTTAGAAGTGGTGGGGTCGTCCATTAGAAATGGTGAAGAGTCATTAGAAGTGGGTGAAGATAAGCCATTAGAAGCTTGAGTCCAAGATTGTCTTGGTAGAAGTGTGTGTGTAAAACATTTATTTCACATTGAAGAAAATCTCCCAAGATCAGAAGGGGAGGTCTGAATATAGTTTGCACGTGGACAAGCAAACGAACCAGGATAAAAGTTATTGTCTCATTCTTCTTATCCCTTAACTCTTTAAGTTATCACATTATTTGATTTACTTTACTTTGAATTTTAATCTTCCTGTGTTAATTGTATGATTTGTTCTATGCGGTTAACTGCATATTATCATCTGGTAGATTGAATACAAGTTTAGTCGAATCTTTGCATCTTTGTGTATAAAGAAAACAAGTTTTCAAGAAACAATAACTGGTTAATCCATTAAGTTCTTGAGTTAATCGATTATATGAGAAACAATTAATCGATCAAGGCATATGTTAAACGATTAGGCAGTGAGGATAATCATTGAATATCTTTTTAATCGAGAAACAGTAATCGAGTACCAAACCACCTATTCGATCTCCCATCTCGGTGAAGTTTAGAGTCCTTGTGTACCAATGAGTGGCATCAGAGCTAGTTCGAAGATACTAGCTTAATCGCTAATTTGTGTGATCCTAGGGATATACACAATAGACTCTACGATTTCTTTTTGTGGTGAAGGATCCTCTATCAATCGTCTTCCCGTCTTTAGTGGAGAAAGCTATGCCTACTGAAAATTTAGAATGAGGATATTCATTGAGACCATAGATACAGATATTTGGGATGCCATACAAAATGGACCTTATATTCCACTAGACTTGGTGGAAGGTGAAACTAAATAAATTGCCAAAAAGTCTCTTGATCAATGAGGAAAAGAAGAAAGTGTAGCATGATTTGAAAGCTAAAAACATAATTATTTCTGCACTTTTATATGATGAGTTCTTTAGAGTTTCACAATGCGAGAGTGCCAAAGAAATGTGAGATACTTTACAAGTAACTCATGAAGGCACTAGTGAGGTTAAGCGGGTTAGATTAAATGCATTGACACATGAATATGAGTTATTTCACATGTTTTCACACAAATCTATTAGCGATATGCAAAAACGATTTACTCACATTGTTAACCATCTTATTGCTTTAGATAAAATGTTTGTTAATGGTGAATTGACTAACATAGTTTTAAGATGTCTTGATAGGACATGACAACCAAAGGTGAGGACACAAGGCTAAGAATGCATACATCGTTTGGAATGTATCCAAAGAGGACACAACATCTAGCACTTCGGAAGATGAAGAATCGACGAAGCTATGCCTTATGGTATAAAACTAGAAATCTTGCCAAATTAGTGTGCAAGTTGAATCTAGTGAGGTAAGCTCTTCCGATCCTGATGGCAATTCTGATGATTTCCCCATTATGATATGCTATATGGTGCTTATGTTGAAATGCGTGAAGAACTTAAAAAGTTAGCACAAAAGTATGTGGACTGAAAAGGGTTAATATTGGAACATGAAAATAGAATCTGTGAATTGCAACAACAAAAAATTGACGAGCTTAAATTATAAAATGAAACCTTGGATCTTATTTATGCTAACTCTTCATGTGATTGTTTACTAAATTAAATGTGACGTCTGCTTGTGAAACACGTACTTTTTTGGAAAAAGAGAATAAAAAATTTAAAAGATAAAGTTGCAAATCTCACAACAAGTAGTTACAACTTAAACAACTTACTTGCTACATATAGAAACATTGGGAATAGATCTGGTTTGATTTATACTCATGCAAAGAACAAATCTTACAAAGAAGAAGTAGATTTTTTCTAAAATTTCGTATCATAAGTCTCCTAATTGTTTCTATTATGGTGTGCATAGTCATACTTTGAGTTCATGTCATATTAGAATGCATGGTGTGCCAAATGGGTAGTATATGTGGATTAGTAAGGGTCAAGATCTCAAAGTAACTAACATCAAGAGACCTAAGATCATTTGGGTACCTAAGATGTGCGAGTATCGAATCACTTTTTCACCCCCTCTAGGTGAAGTTTAGAACCCTTGTGTACCAACATGTAAATTGCTTCACTTAGCCCACAATAGGCTGATGCTAGCCTGGACAACAACATGGTTAGGCTAAGCTTATCCATAGCTAGCAGCTGCTTGGCCAAATGAGCCAAGCACCACAACTTGGCTGGATGATAGGCGTTGAGCATGCCAAAAAGGGGCTTAGCGGATTAATAAAAACCTATATAAAGGACCCTTCACCATTCGTTCCATTCCATTCTTCGTAATCTCATTCCAATTCTTTCTTCACTTGTAGTGCAATCTATTCTTTACTTATAGAAGCTTAGGTAATTTACTTTCTCTTTAGGAAATTCGGGGGGAGTAGGAGTTGGGAAAAGTGTGATCTTGGAGCTTGTTCTCAGATCAATAGTTGGAGTTTAAAGCATCCTTGATGGAAGGCTAATTACTCACAGATTTGGACAATAGTGCACCATTTATTACTCAACGTATTGATTCTAATTTATTAATGTAAGTTATGTGTTTTAATCTATTGTTTCATTTCATCTGCTCTGGATGCTTATTTTAGATTGATCACCTAAAATATATTTTCAAAGATTCAAACTCTTTTGTTAGATGAAATAACAAATGTTTTAAGGCCAAAGTGTTGGGAAAGAACATTTGCCATTTGAAAGAATTTGAAATAAGCAACTTGTTTGCAATGCTATTAAGCTTTGGGGAAGCTGAAAAGAGATGTGGCAGGCTCATTTCGACAAGTGGAAACCAATGAGGGGTAGTATATTAAGCAAGGTTTGAAAATCATCTAACCTTGACCATACCCGGGATGGTTGGTTAAGAAATAATGTATGGTGGATAGAATCACACTAAAATAACTTGCATAAAGCTTATCATGTTGATATTGAAAAAGTTAAGAAACTTTACATTCATGTTTCCAAACCACTATTCTTCTTTTGAATTGTAAATATGTAGTTTTACTTTTTCATTCACAAAACTATTTTTCTTGTAAGCAAACCAAAATCAAAACCAACCATAATTTCTTCCTTGTTTATGATCCAAAACTAAAGTATGTCGAAACTTTCTCAACAATTCATAGTGGATTGGCAAAACCCAATAATATACTACAATTAAATCTTCAAAGGGATTTAGAGTTAATATAGTAAAAGATTTTTCATAAATTTTGTTTATTGAAACCAAAACCATTCTTACTTTCTTGCTTGAATCTAACCTTTAAACAGTAATCGATTACACTATGTTAAAAGTATGGGGTAACTTGTTACTTAGTTTGGGTAACCTGTTACTCACTCCTAGTAACATGTTACTCAGATCAAGTAACATGTTATTCAGGTCCAGTAACCTGTTACTCATGTCAAGTAATTCGTTACCTACAGTTTTGAAAATTAAGTTAATTTGATTCTAAGTTTAAATATGTTTCCAAAATATTTTATCACTTGAGTATTATGAATAAACATAATTAAAAGATTTAGGAAAGAAGTAGTAATCTTAGAAGACTATACAACATCTTGATCTTGATATCTTGTCTTCTTAAGTCTTTACGATCTTCTCACGCTTTCTTCTCTTTGGTGATTTTGGTATCTTCATAAAATCGTGTCAAGGTTAGAAACAAGATCTTCTTCACAATCTCCCATTGTTTCATGATGACAAACCAAAGATCTTTTTAATAATTTGAAATTTATGATTCAGCATACATGAGTTGATATAGCCTTATAATCTTGTGTATGCTCCCCTTATCTTGTATCTCCCCTCTTTATTTTTGAATAAGTGCCTGAAAAAATGTCATCCAGAAAATACAAAACTGCAACTTTATCCCTTTTTTGACTTCATCAAAAATAAGGAAAATTTATGTTTCCATAGCAGAACAATATATATAGAAATGGTAAAAGATAATATATATGACTTATATTAAGCCAAGGTCAGAAATATATGAACCACATGGAATATGCTATATTAAGATAGAATTGATATAAGCAACATAACATTATAACATTAAACATAATGAGGTTCATACAAACATAAATTTTTAACAAGGACAACTATTTCATCCCAAAAGCAAATTCATAGACTTAAAACATCAAAAATACAAACAGGATAGCCACACCTCCTAGACAACAACCCTAAGACTCCAACTCGTTACTATCATCATCAATATCTATGTAGTCCAATCAATTATATAATCATCTAAAATTAGCCTAGACTTGTTGATTCTGAACATCAAGGACATCTATCCTTGTAGTAATGAATCCTCGAAGTGAGACCAACTCATCTATGATCATTTGATAGGTAGACATGGAAGAAGATGAAGATGGCTCAACATGGAATAGAGAGGGTTGAGGTTTCGGTTGATCAGCGGAAGGAATGTATGTAGGAGCAACGAATTGATCATTGTGATGTTTGAAATGAAGTTCAATTGGATCTCGAAAGAAGCCTATCTTGTAGGTAACATCCACATCGATCTTGTTGTCTCTAAGTGCTTAAGAATGATAGTTATGATGATTGCATAAGGTAAGAAGTTGTGTTTTCCTATAAACGATCACATGTGTCGCATTATCATTATAGCCTAGTTCATGGAAATAATATTCTTAATAGTATACATTAGTTGTAGTTCCATATCATTAATTTGTAAATGATTATAAAGTTTGGCAACTACGATGTAGCTAATAAGATAATGCAATAGTCGATCATCTAAAGTGAGATTTCCAACAGAGATGATTTCTTGATTGTTCACATATTCAACCACTACCTTTTGCTTTCTATTTTCTATTCCCCTTTGAGGAAATTCACACATGGAATAGTTGAATTTCTTCCTAACAAACTCCTCCCGTGGACAATGAAGTCCAAAGCCGACTTCAGCGTCTATGAAAGATATTTTAAGAAAAACTGCACTGCAAGTTCTCAAGTCCATGTCAATGACTTGTCCTTTGATGAAGGAATACAACTTATTTTTAGTAATGTTTAGATTGTAGTAAAACACCTTCACAAGTTCAGGGTAATCGACATTTTGTCCCTCACAAAACGCATAAAGGTTTTGCTACCTAAGGTATGTAGGGAAATGAAAACCTTCAAGTTCAAAAGAGTATAACTTACCATACTTAGGAGTAATCAATGGTCTCCCAAGGAAAAATACTTCCAATACTGAGCATTACTCTTCATTTACAAGAATTTGAACCAAATCTAGTGGATTAGCCTAAGAAGCAGTTTGTTCATTCCTTAGAGAAGCATTGGATTGTTGCTTCTCGTTTCTTGATGAAGAAGCCATGAAAATGAATTTTGAGATTTTAGGTTTTGGAAATTTTTGAAATTGGGGTTTTTTTATTGGACGCTCTAAAATAAAAAATACTGGTTGAAATGTGTTTAAAATAAAAAATGCGATATGAATAGTCATAAATTTCAAGTAAAATGAGCAAGAAATGAGAGAATAAGGAAGAAGATAAAAAAGTCTGACAAAATGGATAAGACATATTTAAGCAACATAAAGTAATTGATTACTCACTGAATAAAAACCCAATCCAACTTAGGTAATCAGTTACTCACCAAAGTAATCGGTTACCTAATCTCTATGCCTCATCCAATAACCACTTACTCACTTAGAGTAATAAGTTATTGTCCTTAGATATGGAATCCTGCAAGCATCCCAAAGCCTAGTAACCGATTGCTCTACCAAGTAATTGACTATTAACCGAAAAACATGTAAAATTGAAGCATTTAAACACATATGAGAACACATATGCATGCAATAATCATCATGAAGGAAATATAGATGAATATAAACATGTTATGGCAAGTCAGCTTAATCTAAAATGCCTAGTTCTCTTCTTATTTTGTGAAAATATTCTTTTGCTAAAGGTTCTTTAGTAAAGGCATAGTAAATATGTATGCAAGTTCATCGTGAGTATCAACAAACTCTAAGAATACATCTTTCTTTTGGACATGATTCCTAAAAAAGTGGTGTCTTATATCAATGCACTTAGTTCTAGAGTACATTATTCGATTCTTTGTGAGGTTTATAGCACTACTATTATCATATTTC
This sequence comes from Lupinus angustifolius, assembly GCF_001865875.1. Lineage (NCBI taxonomy): Eukaryota > Viridiplantae > Streptophyta > Magnoliopsida > Fabales > Fabaceae > Lupinus > Lupinus angustifolius. The sequence goes on along the minus strand of NC_032019.1, from coordinate 17,472,358 downwards.
CAAGGAATGCATCCACAATGAAATACATAATCACACAATTGTTGCTTGAGCCACAACACTTGGGCACAACAACTACCTGTTACAATGTACTCTGCCTTAGTAGTATGTAGAGCAACACAAGCTTGTTTCTTGAATGACCACAAGACTACAACATTTCCCAAGATATGGCAAGTACCACTAGTAGTTTTCATCTCAGTTTTGAAACCAACAAAATTTGAATCTGAATATTCAACCAAGTCACACACACTTCCCTTAGAATACCATAGTCCAACATTTGTCGTTCCTTTCAAATATTTCACAATTATTTTGACAGTGACAAGATGTGACTATTTAATTTTAGATTGATATCATGCACACAAGAAAATACCAAAAATAATATCAGATATACTAGTAATAAGATAAATAAGTTAACTGATCATACCTCAATACTTGGTTATATCTATGCATTTACCAGTCTCGTTCGTATTGACATATGTGTTAGATCCCATAAGAGTGACAATCTCTTTGCACCCATCCATTTCAAATATTTTAAGAACATCCTTGCAATATTTGGAATGAATGACAACGATACCAACCTCCATTTGCTTGATCTGAAGTCCAAGAAAGTAATTCAACTTTCCCATCATGAACATCTCGAATTCATCTTGCATCATATTATCATATTTGCTACACAATTTATCGTTAGTTGAACCAACAAATAATATCATTCACATTTATTTGTACAAGCAAATTATGAAGATTTATTGCCTTTATAAAAAGTTTAGTGTCAACTTTGACTTTTACAAAACCTTTTTCACTTAAAACGTTTGTTAAATGCTTGTACCAGACCCTAAACATTCATTTTATATAGTTGAAAATTTAATGAGCATGCATATGCTAAAAGTAGTCTTATAGTTTGTTTGTTTACCCTTTTGAAAATCATCCAAAATTTGTCTTTTACAAAATTCAATTTTGGGCAAACAAATAACTAGTTCATGCTTAATTAAATAATATGATTTATATGGATGTGTAATATTTTCTTATAACCATGCATTAAAATGAGAGATTACCAACTTTAATGATATCAATGATTTTTCTTTTGATGTTCTCTCCATAGATAGCAGAGCCCTTAGTTCTTGAATGTGAAAATTTAAACCGTCTCGTATAATGTGCCTTGAACAACTGCTGTAATGATAACACAATTTACTTAAAACTTTCGGGCACTCCTAAAAAACAAATTAAAATAAAATTCTAGGTATCCAATGTAATTTCGGTCCTGTGGGGTTAACACCTTTTTCAACCCATCTAAATTGTACATTGGATATGGCATATTTTCTAATATAACATGTGTTAGATGTGTGGCCTATGCTATTATAGTAAAAACATGTTGGTTGTTTTTTATGCATTTTGTTTAGACTTGAAGAAAGAATGTTGGTCAAGATCTTATTTATGAAGATTATACATGCAGACATTCTTAGTCTTTACAAAAGCATTCTTTATCATACCATTAGTTTTTCGGCTATTTCGGTAGCCTATACCACTTTGGTCATTATTAGTATGCCTTTGATTATTTGAAATATTATCCAACTTGCCAGTATTCTTTTTGAATATATTCAATTCATGATTTAATGAAATGATTTTTGTTTCAAGAGTACGACACTTTGGACATTTTATGCATACATCATTTGATTTGGGTTTTAGGCTATCCAAATCATTTTGTAAAATTTTGTTGACTCTCAAGAAGTTCTATAGTGTTTTTCTGTTTAGTGTATACTCGAGAAAGTCTAATAAATTATTCTTGTATTTCACTAAAAGTAATATGCAACTCATCATATGATCATTTATCATTTGGTTGAGAGTTGCTAACCTCATAATCATCGTCTCATTGGTGTGAAGCTATTAATGAAATATGTGCTTGCTCCTTAATTTTGAGTTTTGCATTTGAACCAACATCATTGACTTCTAGTATGATGTTTTCTCTTTTGTTCTTCTTGTCCGTCTTTATTTTAAGAGTATGTTGCTTCCATAAAGCTGGACAAACACCTTTAACATGATTTGGTTTTATGGATATAGAGCATGTGGAGTCTTGCCTCAATGATGATGCTTCACTATTTTGCATACATTTTTACTTCTTTGGTTCCATGTATCCTTTATAGAGTGTCCCAAATTTCCTTTGAGGATTTGCAACTTGACACTCTAAAGAATTCTTATACTTCGAGAGCCATTTTTAGAATATATTTGGCTTTAATATCATATTGGACTCTATTTTTCTCTTCATTGGTTCATGAACACTTAGGTTTAGATTGTTTAATATCATTAACAACCATGGTGATTATAAATGGATCTTCTTCTATTTAGTCCCATATATCTAAGTCTAGGGATTCTATGAAGATTTTCATTCTAATATTTCAGAATGCATAATGTTCTCCAATGAAACTTGGAGGTATATTAATATCCGAACATTCTCCAAGAATAGACTTAGATGTCATCTAAAGTTTTACGATCTTGGGAATAAATTATCCAACCTAAGATCTGATACCAATTGTAAGTATAAGATGGCAAACTAAGAGGGGTGAATTACTTTTATGCACAATCAAGGATTTTTGCAACTTTTAAAAGATTATAGTATAGTGCAACAAAATTATGTTATAGAAAATCAAAGTACAAAACTTTAAAAGAAGAGAGTATAAGGAAGAATATAGATACACCAATTTTTATATTAGTTCACCTTCTTGTCCACTTGAATGTTGCATTCAGTCCTCTTACCACAAGAGATTTTACTGATTTGATGAGTGGTAATTACCAATCTCACCCTGAGATTCTGGGTACCTCACCATAATCTCACCACTTAGAAGAACACATCTTCTAAGTATCTCTCTTCCCTTTTCCACCACACCCTATAGTGAAAAGTTTACATCAACTTTTACAAAGTATAAAAAATATAACTAGAGAAAGATTACTTTAAAAGAAATGATACTTCTAGTCTTGCAATCCTTAAGGTATTTCACTATGAATAATACACAACGCTCAAGTGTTTTACTGTATCAAAAGTGATAAAAACACTTGGTAGAAACTTCAGAAATTTCTGAAAGTTTAATCATAGAGTTGCTTGCATAAAGTGTAAAGGTTGTATGAAATATCGATGTGAAAGTTGTTGTCGAAGTAGTTTACAAATTAGGGGGTCTTAGTGCCTTTAAATAGGCTTCCAATCAGCCATCATACTCCTAAGTGAAGGTAGAAGTCGATTAGAATGATACATATTCATTTTGGGTAAAAGTTGTTCAATTTAGATTTGCAAGTCTGGTGTAACATCTCTCAGTAACCGATTATTCAATAGGTAATTGGTTACCCAAACATTCTATCCAAATGAGTACTCGGTTACTCACATTGAGTAATCGGCTACTCTGTGTTAAATGTGAAAGGTATCATGTTACTTAGTTTGGATAACCTGTTACTCATTCCAAGTAACATGTTACTCATGTCAAGTAGTTTGTTACTTCGTTTAAATATGTTTTAAAAAGATTTTATCACTTGAGCATTATGATTAAACATAATTATAAGACTTAGGAAAGAAGTATCTATCTTAGAAGACTATACAACATCTTCATCTTGATAGCTTGTCTTCGTAAGTCTTCAAGGTCTTCTCTTTTTTTCTTCTTTTTGGTGATTTTGGTGTCTTCATCAAAACCGTATCATGGCCAGGAGCAAGATGTTCTTCACAGGACACAAGATAAAACCCAAGACTATTCTTATATTTATATCGTAGTTTACATTTCGTTTATATATATATATAGATATATATATTAGGTCTAAGATGTAATGATAGGTAGAGTCCAATTGATTTCATGCATCTCACACCATTGATTTTAATTTGAATCATTACATATGATGATTGGGCTAAAATTCTGAGTTTAACCTCAGATAATCGATTAGTGATTGATTAAGTAACAAATGAATTTTTCCTGGGGCTATTTTGAACTACAATTAATCGATTATTTTGTTTCAGTAATCCATTGAGAAGTTTTAACAAACTTATAATTGATTATGACTAAGCCTTAATGAGTTATCTGGTGTAGAAAAATAGAATTACAAAAGCCTTATGTGATCTCTGAAGTTTCATAATTCTTAAAGTTCATGTTGAGTTTTATAGAATAGAAATTCAATGTAGTGCTAAATCTCTCATATCAAGAACACATTAGTATGAATCTTGGATAAAAGATGCACTCATCATATCCATTTTTCTATTATTCTTATGATTTTCTCTAGTCTTCATATTCTATTTGATCTTAGTTTGTCAATAGACCGGAGATATAAAAATGAAGTATTCTTTGATGTATATTTTTTATTATCTTCACAAGAAGGTGTTTATCAAACAACAAGATTTGCTTAGTTTTGCAAAGGATTGGAAAAGATAGATTAGGGGTGAGGGATCCTCCATCTAAGAGATTATGATCGTTATAGGATACAAAGAAGATAAGGAGTTGTGGGAATCAACAAGGGACAAACTTGTGAAGAAAGATAGTGAAAATATTTATTGATATGTTTGTATTAAACAATATCTCCAAATAGTGAAAATCCTCAAATCAATTGAGGAACTGGACCTAGTATTATTCTTGGCATAAACCAATATAAAATCTCTATTGTCATCTCTTCTTTCTTCATACTCTTTAACTTCAGCATTTATATTGGATAATTAATTGAATTATGTATGAATTATTTAGACTCTAGTATTATAATCGGTTTGATCGATCTTGAAATTAATAAGTCATTCTTGAAGCAAAATACATTTTCTTGTTTCTGATATGAATGGTTATTAATCGATTAAGTTGAAATTAATATTGTATAATTGGTAGTTAATCAAACGATGGTCGATTATCTAGAGTTCTATAAACAAAATTTCTATATCTAATTGATTAGGTAATCGATAAAGAGATCTAAAATTGAATATTGTGATTGAAGTAGTTAAGTAGTCATATATCAGTTCACCTCCTCTCGGTGTGCAACCATAATAAACCAACAAATTGCACATACAAGAATAGTAGTAACTTCAAGTACAATAATTATATATACCATTATTAGAATGAGAATTGTTTATGACATTCACATATGTGAAGAAGATCATTGCTCCTGACATTGGCACGATTTTGATGAAGACACCAACATCACCAATAAAAAAGAAAAAGAAGAATACTTATGAAGACAAAGAAGACAAAGTTTCAAGACAAATTAGTCTAAGTCTAAATAGATACTTATACCTATACTCTCGAATATACAATAGTAGTAATGCTCAAACTATTTTTTTAAGAAAATTGAAGCACTTCAATATAAATAAAACAATTTTCAAAAATAGTGTGTAACAAGTTACTCTATCTAAGTAACATGTTTCATAAGTGAGAAAACCAGTTACCCAACAAAATTGTGCAAGGCAATCGATTACGTTATGTACAGTTTTAACAAAGTGGAGTAATTGATTACTCAACGCTATAATCGATTACTCTAATTAAATTTTAAATGCCCAGTTGGACAGAGAGTTTGGGTAATCGTTTACTCAAGGCTGTAATCGATTACTGAGAGTCGTTGCATCATTTTTCAGAGTTCAAAATGAATGGTTTTTCATCCCAAAAAAATGGTTTTATTCCAATCAATTCCTACCCTTTCAAAGAGGTGTTATGGCTGGTTGAAAAGCCTATTTAAAGGCATTGAAACTCGGAATCAAATCATAACTCTTAGATAATCTTCTCACCAACTTTGAAACATAATTCTGAAAATTCTCTAAAATATTTTTTGTAATTTTTGCAACTTGTTCTTAAACTTTCAAAGTGAATTTTCTGAGTTGCTTCAAGTAAGTGTTTCAAGGTTGTATAAACTTATAAGATCAATATTACTTAGTATACAAAAAGTTATCAGATTGCAAGTGATATTACATTCCAAACTTGTAAAGGCAATAATATCATTGTTGTAAATGTTTCATTGACATTGCTAAATTCTTTCTTTCACAAGGGTGTGATAAGAAAGGGGATAGGTCACGTGGAACTGGTGTTTTCCAAGAGTTACATAAGTATTAGTGAGTGAGTAAGGTACATAGAGGTCTCAGGGTGAGATATTGTAATTACAACTCATAATATTTAGTGAAGAAATCTCTTGTGCTTCAAGAGTACTAGAGGTAGCCTTCGATGGACAAGAAAATTAACGAATCTAAAATCTCGGTGTACTCTCTTCTCCTTTAGCTCTTGATTTTTACTTGTTAATTTTTGCATAATTTTTTCGCTGCACTTAACTCTTGATTTTGCAGAAAAACTGACCATACTTTTAAGTCAACTAATTCACCCTCCCCCCTCTTAGTGCAATCTTAGTCTTACAATTGGAACCAAAGCTATTTTTGAGTAAGTTATTCTCAAATCTGATGGAATCAAATCATAACTCTTAGATAATCTTCTCACCAACTTTGAAACATAATTCTGAAAATTCTCTAAAATATTTTTTGTAATTTTTGCAACTTGTTCTTAAACTTTCAAAGTGAATTTTCTGAGTTGCTTCAAGTAAGTGTTTCAAGGTTGTATAAACTTATAAGATCAATATTACTTAGTATACAAAAAGTTATCAGATTGCAAGTGATATTACATTCCAAACTTGTAAAGGCAATAATATCATTGTTGTAAATGTTTCATTGACATTGCTAAATTCTTTCTTTCACAAGGGTGTGATAAGAAAGGGGATAGGTCACGTGGAACTGGTGTTTTCCAAGAGTTACATAAGTATTAGTGAGTGAGTAAGGTACATAGAGGTCTCAGGGTGAGATATTGTAATTACAACTCATAATATTTAGTGAAGAAATCTCTTGTGCTTCAAGAGTACTAGAGGTAGCCTTCGATGGACAAGAAAATTAACGAATCTAAAATCTCGGTGTACTCTCTTCTCCTTTAGCTCTTGATTTTTACTTGTTAATTTTTGCATAATTTTTTCGCTGCACTTAACTCTTGATTTTGCAGAAAAACTGACCATACTTTTAAGTCAACTAATTCACCCTCCCCCCTCTTAGTGCAATCTTAGTCTTACAATTGGAACCAAAGCTATTTTTGAGTAAGTTATTCTCAAATCTGATCCTATATCGAAGATGGCCACAAGATCATTCCTTGGAGCAGGTTCCAACATCAAACGCCCTCCAAGCTTTGTTCGAGAGTGCTACGACTTTTGGAAAATCAGAATAAGAATCTTCATAGAATCTCAAGACTTGGACATATGGAATGCAATTGAAGAAGGCTCATATGAACCCTTCACCATAGTCAACAACGTAAGGAAATTATAGCCCAAATCTTCATGGAATGATGAAGATAAAAAGAAGGTGCAATATGATCTCAAAGCAAAGAACATCCTCACTTCAGCATTTGGCATTGACGAGTTCTTTAGAGTATCAAACTACAAATCTGCCAAAGAAATGTGGGATACTCTAGAGACTACACATGAAGGAACTGAGGAGGTAAAAAGGTCGAGACTCAACACTCTTTTCCAAGAATACAAAATGTTTCGTATGAAACCTGGAGAGAAAGTTCTGGATCTTCAAAAGAGGTTTAGTGATAAGTGCCAAACATACCTAAAAATCATACACTTTTATGGCACTTATCTTAAGCATAATTGAGAAAAACCAACTTAAAACAATAATTTTTGTATAAAATATCACAATTTGGTATATTTGTGTTTGTATTGCCTTTTTATGTATTTTGTAGGAAATAAAATGAAGAAAAGAAGAGAAAAGATTCATGGTCAAAAAGCAACAAAAGTCAAGAAAATCAAGGTGCTCAACCAGGCAGCTGAGCGTGGAACAAGCCCCGCTGAGCTGACCTGGCCACCTGCCTGACCTGGACCAAACTACTCAACCAGGCTGTTGAGCGTACCTTCTTAGCCGCTCAGCCTAGCACCAGACTAGGCCTGGCACGGTCAGAAATATGCTTGACACGATCAGACATGAGCTTGGCACAAGACCAAGCTGCTGAACAAGCTGCTTAGCGGTCCAACCAAGCTGGCGGAGAACCGGACTCCTAGCCAGATCATCAAGCACCAAGCCACGTCCCAGTCAACACGATCAGAAGCTGCTGAACAAGCACCTCAGCGATGAAGCAGGTGTGCTGGGCGGTGCTTACCAGACTTGACTTAATCATCAAGCAAACCATGAAGTCGTCCATGACCTTACCTCCAGTAGCCCACCATAGGCTTTTCAGAAGTAGCTCACAATAGCAGGTCTCGTAGCCCACAACTAGCTTTGATGAATCATGCACAAGGAGGTGACTAAGCTACTTGGTCAAGGGACCAAACCCATGCTGAAGGGTTTGGTCAGCTGCTAAGCGGTCCAGCTCAGCAGCTCAGCGGTCTAGAATGGAGCCTATAAATAGAGTCCATTTCCTTTGAGCAAAATATAATACAACACACCATTTCTTCATAAAATTCTCTCAAAAATACTTGAAGGCCAGAGTTCTCTCATTTAGGAATTATTTCTTAGCTTAGAGTTTTCATTTTCAAGTAAGTTTTGTAATTTGTAGTTTAGAATTCCATTTTCTTTTGAACAAGGTTATGTAATTTCTACTTCTTCTTAATTTACAAAAGTTTGGATTTTAATCATTCAAGTTGGTGCTTTGGTAATTGAAAAGTTGGATTTTAATCTTTTGAACAAGGTTATGTAATTGAAATGTAATTAATGATCTTTGTAGATTGATCACCTAAAAAATGATTTCAAGTCCATAAAACTACTTGTTTCAAACATTTAACAAATAAACTTTGGAGTAGTTGTACTACTTAGTTTACTTGTCAAGTTAAGCATGTTTTTCTTAAGATCTTACATTCATCACTCATTCAATATTAGAGTCACCAATGGTTAGGGTGTGACAACCTAATCGCTTTTATGGTCGCAGTATTGTTTAAGTGATGAATATAAGTGTTTATGATTCTACCATTTTATGTTATATACACTAAAAGGAGGATTTCAGACCTTGGTGTTTAGGATTAACCAAAGTAAAACATAAGAACTTGTCTAAGTAGTTCA
>NC_032019.1:17458505-17463245 GCF_001865875.1 Lupinus angustifolius | reverse complement strand
TGTAAATTGTAAAATAGTAAAGTGTTATCAATAAATTTATTTGTTGAAAACACCTTTTATTTACTTTCCACATTTTATTTATTGTTGAAATACCAACCTTCCTTAAGAAAGAAGTTTGGTTTGTTAATAAAATGAACCCGAAAGAGAGTAAATAAATAAAAGGTCAATAAATTTATTATTCTTTTGTTCTTTATTTATTTATTTATTTGTATCTAACAACTAACTATTCATCACTTTTATATATTAGAATACCATTAAACTGGTTTTGGAATTTATTCAACAAAACCGATATGGTATTCAAAGGTATTTAATAATTATGTAATAGGTAATTGCTTCGATACCATTATACCGGCGTTAGAATTTATTCTAACAAAGCCGAGATGGGGCAAAGAAGGAATGACTTATTCACATGATTATTAAGAAAGTAAGTTGTAACTGGAATATTCTTGAAACCATTATACCGGTGTTGGAATTTATTTCAACAAACGAGATGACGAACAAAGAATAAAACCTAGTTCTCTTACTTACAAAAGGAACATAACGAAAATGAGAGTATTAATCTTTCAACAAATTGACATTGCTGTCAGGACAATTTGTTGAGAGAAGAAAACTCCCAACTAAAATATAATAAACACAGACCAACGCTTTCAACATTTACTCACCTCACAAATGACCTTATTGCACTTGGTAAGGTACTATCAAATAGTGACTTGAACTTGAAGGTTCTAAGATCCCTCACCAGAACGTGGCAACCAAAGGTAACAACCATTTCTGGAAAAAAAAGTTTATCAAAAATGTCTTTGGCTGCTTCGTTTGGTAAATTGTTGGAACATGAATTAGAACTCAGCCAACTTGACCAACATGAAGAGCAAGAAAAGAAAAATAAGAATATCTCTCTCAAGGCAAAAGTAGACAAATATGAATCATCAGAAGATGAATTTGAGATGGAAGAAATGGAAGACACGGGTCTTCTTGTAAAGAATTTCAGCAGGTTCCTTAAAAGGAACAATGGTGCTAAAACTAGACAAATGAGGAAATTCACCAAGAACAATGACGTCTCCACTTCAAACCAAAACATCACAGGCTTTGAATGTGACAAGCCTGGTCATAGGAATATGGACTGTCCAAACCTGAAAAAGAATTCTTTCGAAGGGAAAAATGAAATAAGGACGGAGAGCCTATATTGCTTGGGAAGATAATGATACCAATTCCGCCTCTGAACAAGAAAATTAAGAACAAGCACATCTCTCTTTAATAACATCTCATCATTCTGATAATGAAGAGGAAAACAACACTGAACTATATTCTTCTAAATTACAAACTTCATTTAATGAATTGCATGATGAATATCTCAAACTCACAAAAATCTTTCTAAAACAAAAAAATAAGTTAATGCATTTAGAAACAAACCCTCATCATCTTCATGTCAAAACTGCATTACACTTGAAAATAAAGTTTCAACATTAAGTCTTGAACTTAATAAGCTGAACAAGAGTAGTAAAAGTCTAGAAAAGGTCATTAATGATCAAAGACACTCAACAAGCCGAAGAGGTCTTGGCTATTCAAAAAGTCATGTTTCTAAGAAACAAAGTGTCTCAACAAAGATAAACTTTCAAAAACAAAGTATCCATGCATTTGAACATAGTAATGATAAATCTAGGATACATAACCATCAACCCATATGTACATATTGTAAATACCATGGGCATACACCAAATACTTACATGATTATAAAATATGGTGTACCCCTACGTCGTTATAGATGGGTTAAGAAAGGTACTAACCATGTCGGACCCAGAGAATATTGGGTACCTAATAAAACTTAACGTGTTTTGCAGGATAATTTGAGAGTTTCCTGCAACTTATGGTACTTGGACAGCGGCTGCTCAAAGCATATGACGGGAGATAGAAATAAGTTCTTTGTCCTTACTCCAAGGGATAAAGGCTATGTCACATTTGGTGATAACAACAAAGGAAAAGTACCTGGAGTTGGTAGAATTGGCAAGCCACCCTCAACAATTATAGAAGATGTATTGTATGTTGAAGGACTCAAGCACAACCTACTAAGCATAAGTCAATTATGTGACAAAGGCTTTCATGTGGAATTCTACACAGATAAGTGCATCATCGAAAGTAAGAATTCTCAAAACTCTAAACTCATTGGTAAGAGGATAAATAATATATATATATATATATGATTGACATAGACTCATCTTTACCAATAACATGTTTAGTTGCTAATGATAATCATGATGCATGGCTTTGGCATAGGAGAATTGCTCATATTCATATGCACCATTTGAATAAACTCATAAAGAAAGACTTAGTTGTTGGTTTATCCAAAATGAAGTTTGTTAAATACAAACTATGTAGTGCTTGTCAAATGGGTAAACAAACAAAGACTTCTTGTAAACCTAAGCACATGGTTTCTTCCGGTAGAAGTTACTACAAATGGACTTATTTGGCCCCTCAAGTACAAAAATTTATTGTGGTAACTACTATGCTCTTGTTATAGTAGATGATTTTTCGAGATATACTTGGACTCTATTCTTAGTTCATAAGAATGAGGAATTCAAAGCCTTTAGCATTTACGCTAAAAGAGTTCAAAATGAAAAATCACTAAAAATCGATGCTATAAGAAGTGATCATGGGGGAGAATTTCAAAACTCTTCATTTGATGAATTTTGTGATGATCTTGGCATCAATCACAATTTTTATGCTCCTAGAATACCACAACAAAATGGTGTTGTAGAGAGAAAGAATCGTTCTTTAGAAGAATTGGCTCGTACAATGTTGAATGAAACTAACCTCCCAAAATATTTTTGGGTTGATGTAGTACGTACTACATGTTATGTTTCAAATCGAGTTCTTATAAGACTAATTCTTAAGAAAACCCCCTATGAACTCTTTAACGGTAGAAAACCAATCATTTCTCATTTGCATGTATTTGGTTGTAAATGTTTTGTTTTAAATAATGGTAAAGATAACTTAGGCAAGTTTGATGCAGAAGCTGATTAAGGTATCTTCCTAGGCTACTCTCTTATGATTAAAGCTTATAGAATTTTTAATAAAAAACTCTAGCCATGGAAGAATATGTTCATGTATCTTTTGGTGAAACCAATCCTGTGATAAAGGATGGGTTAACTCTTGATGAAGTGGACTTGCCAAGTTCCCCTTCTAATGAAAAGTATTATTATTTCTACAACTAAATCTGAGCATTTGAAAATGGAGGATAATCTATCCTCTCAAGAAGAGCATATTCACTCTGATTTACCAAAAGAATGGAGAACTCATCGAGATCATCCTATTGACAACATCATCAGTGATATTAGCAAGGGTATTACTACATGTTTAATGCTAGAAGATGTGTGTCTTAACATGGCCTTCGTCTCTCAAAATGAACCCTCCAAGATTGATAACAAAATCGAGGATGAACATTGGATTCTTGCGATGCAAGAAGAATTAAACCAGTTTGAGAGAAATGAAGTTTGAGAAATTGTTCCTAGACCTAAAAATAGGCATGTTATAGGAACTCGTTGGCTATTTCGTAATAAATCTGATGAAAAAGGTATTATTGTTATAAATAAAGCAGACTGGTAGCCGAAGGATATAATCAGGAAGAAGGTATAGACTTTGATGAAACCTTCGCTCTGGTTGCTAGACTTGAAGCAATTAGGCTATTACTTTCATAGGCATGTTCTTTAAACTTTCAGCTATATCAATTGGACATAAAAATTTCTTTTCTAAATGGATATATTAAATAAGAAGTGTTTGTAGAACAACCTCCTGGTTTTGAAGATTACTATCATCATTCTCATGTTTACAAATTAAGGAAAGCTCTTTATGGCTTGAAGCAAGCTCCACATGCATGGTATGATCTATAACAATTTTTCTACTTGAAAATGGATTTACGAAAGGAAAGGTCGACACTACACTATTTATAAAGAAAATAAATCATCATACTCTTCTTGTTCAAATTTATGTAGATGATATTAGTTGTGGTTCTACTAATGAAGTTTTATGTAGTGGTTTTGGCAAAATGATGCAAGGAGAGTTTGAAATGTCCATGATGGGGAAGTTGAACTACTTCCTTGGATTACAAATCAAACAACTTGATAATAGAATTTGTATAAGTCAACCCAAGTATTGTAGAGATTTGTTTAAAAGATTTGATATGGATGACTGCAAGCCAATAGCTATCCTATGGGAGCTGGTACTTGCATTGATATAGATGAAGCTGGAAAATGCAATGAAATATCATAGTATCGAGGTGTGATTGGATCTCTTTTATATTTAACTGCCAGTAGTAGGGATGGCAACGGGCACGGGCGGGCACGGGTAGTAGCTACCCGCTACCCGTTTTAAAATAGAAAAGTAATACCCATACCCGCCCGTACCCGTACGGGTACCCGTGAGCGGGTATTTGCGGGTAGTTCTGGGTACCCGCGGGTAGAACGGGTACCCGCGAGTTTCCTCTATTATAAATAATTTTTAAATTTTTTACTTCTATTGTGTTTCAAATAACATGAAACTTAATTATTTTTGTACCTTTTGATTAAATATTTTGCTAAAATGCTAAATTTATTGGTGGTTTCCATTTGTGTGATTTTTTGTTCTCATTTTTAAAAAAATAATATATATTTTCTTTGTAAAACATGTGTGTTTCTATACTTTCTATACATGTAATAATATTTGTAGGGTGTTTCATCACCAAACTCATTAAAATATGTAAACAAAGTA
>NC_032019.1:17441161-17458405 GCF_001865875.1 Lupinus angustifolius | reverse complement strand
TGTTTAGTGTATGTATGTGTGCATGCTATCAATCTAAACCAAAAGAATCACACTTAGTTGTTGTTAAGAGAATCATGAAATATCTTAAAGCCACAACTGACGTTGGATTGTGGTATCCAAAAGGAAGTATATGTGATTTGGTTGGTTATTCAGATTCAGATTTTGCTAGATGCAAATCTGAGAGGAAAAGTACAAGTGGTACCTGTCATATTTTAGGAAAGCACTACTGAAGTTGAATATATAGCAACAGGTAGTTGTTGTGCCCAAGTGTTGTGGCTTGAACAAAAATTACGAGATTATGGCTTAGACTTAGGTTGCACTCCTCTAAAATGTGACAATACTAGTGCTATAAACCTCACAAAGAATCCAGTTATGCATTCTAGAACCAAACACATAGATATAAGGCATCACTTCTTTAGGGACCATTCCCAAAAGAAAGATGTGATTGTAGAATTCCCTGATACTCATAACCAACTATGAGATATTTTCACTAAACCCATGGCTAAAGAACATTTTTATAAAATTAGACGTGAATTAGGCATTCTTGATGAAGCTTGCCTATCTTAACATGATTACATGTGTGCTTCATTATGTTTATCTCATGACTACTTGTACTTCAATGTGTGCACTTATGTTTAAAACTTTCAAATTTTGGGTCAAAGATCATTTTCATAGCATCAGTATGCCTAAAATTAATTTTTCCTAGGGTCAGTAATCGATTACTCTAGAGAGTAACCGATTACAGGGTTGAATATGGAGTTTCAGTAACCGATTACTCAAATGAGTAATCGATTACTCAAAGCTGCTGTTTGAAATATTTAAAAATTTTAAACTGAGTAACCGATTACTCAAAAGTGAGTAACAGATTACTCTGTGCAGGCATATATATGTTTTTCTTCCTTGTTTTCAAACTCATCTTCTTCCTCTTTCTCTCTCACTCGTGTAAACCCTTCCCAATCTCTGAAAATTTCATTTTTTTTTCCATCCGTTTTGAGTGATTTTTGTGTCCATTCATATCACATTTTCAATTCTAAACACTTCTATACCATCATTTTCGTGATTAGTGGATATTAATGGACCAAATCAAAAAAGCCCAAATTTCCCAAACCCAAAAACCTAAAACCTTCAAAAACTTAATCCATGTCATCTTCTTCAAGAACAAAGAAGCAACGGACTAACGTAACTCAAAAGAAGCAAGGGACTTCATCCTTGGAGTCTAACCCTCTGGATTTAGCAAGACTTCTCGCAAATGAAGAACAATGCAAAGTTTTCGAAGAGCACTTCCATGGATGAACCACATTTACTCCAAAATTCGTTAATGTCAGAAACTTTGAGTTTGAAGATTTTCTTTTCCCTTATCTTTTATGGCAAAAAAGCATTTTTGATATTTGCTGTGAAACAAATGATATTTATCCTGAACTTGTTAGAGTATTTTACTACAACTTGAACTTCCGGAAAAATTATCTTACTTCCTACGTGAAAGGAAAAGACATTGTTTTGGATTTAAAAATTCTCAGTTCATTGTGTTGTAACATACCCACTCAAGGTAGCACAATGAGTTTTGACCTTGTTTGTGAATGGGATAACTACGATCGAAAGGATTTCTACTATTCTCTATGTAGAATTTCAAAAGGGGAAGTAGAAATGCGTAAGCAACAGGGCTTTGGTGAGACTATTAGGAATAGAGATATCCTATCTGCTAGTCATCTCAAACTTGAGGACCGTTTGCTTCATTACTTTCTGAGCAATGTCATTTTGCCTAAATTTTCAAAACATTATCAAATTAGTGACATAAAACTTCAATTGATTTATGCTATGAAATATAACATCAAAATCAATAGGGCTTAGATGATAATGAGACAATTGTGGACTATTCGAGGAACTCAAAGCCCCTTGCCTTATGCAATCTTCATAACCAATATTCTTGAACATTTCGATGTTTTTACTACTGGTGAAACCAAGGTCTCTCTTAATCTTCATGAAAGCTAGATTGATGTGGAAGTGATCCACAAAATGGGCTTCTCCTTAAATCCTCATGAATGCACCTATAAGCATAGAACTATTAAATCGACTGCTCCTGCTGAACAATCAAAACCTGCCCCTCCTAACCCTCCTAAACCTCAACCTTCTGAGTTTCCTGCCCAATCTTCCTCATCTACTGCCATGCCTTCAAATAAAATGATTATGGATGAGTTGCTTTTTCTTCGAGGCTACATCACTAGCTGAATGGATGCTCTTGATGCTCAGAATCAACAAGTCCTGTTTGAACTTCATCGTCTCTCTTATAAGATGAGTAGCATGGACATTGATGAAGATAGCTCTAAGCCTAAGTCTTAGATTATCTTTGTTATTAGGATTTTCTGGTTGTAATGTTTTCATGGCTTTTGGACAAAATTTGATATTATGTTGTTGTTGTTGTTTGTTGAACAAATGTTTGAACATCTTTTGTTTTATGTTATGCATTGCTATGTTTGATTTATATCTTATATATGAATATGTATGTTGTATATATATTATTCTGGAAACTCTTGGTTTTTCTTCTTTTTGATGAAGTCAAAAGGGGGACAAAAGTTGGGAGAAGCGTATATTCTGTCAAATTTCTTTCAGGCACATAAATCCAAATGAATGGGGGAGCCTACAAAACAGGGGGAGCCTACAAAATAGGGAGAGCATACTCACGTCATCTCAACATATCTCAAAGTATGCTGCTCTCAGAAAACTACACTGTTAAAAAAGATATTGGTTTGTCATCATCAAAAGGGGGAGATTGTGAAGAAGATCTTTGCTCCTGACCTTGGCACGATTTTGATGAAGACACCAACATCACTAAAAAGAAGAAAAGGAAGAATACTCACGAAGATAAATAAGACAAAGCTTCAAGACAAATTAGTGTAAGTCTAAATAGGTAATTATATCCTATACTCTCGAATATACAATAGTACTAATGCTCAAACTATTTTTTAAGAAAATTAAAATACTTCAAGTATAAACAAAACAATTTTCAAAAATAGTGTATAACAGCTGCTGAGAGTGAATGAAGGTGTGAGTATATTCTGTCACAAAAAATGTATCATTCAATATGTTATTGCTTATGATTGGTAAAAAAACGTAATTATAAAAAAAATTAACTTAAATATATTTTTTTAATTAATCTTTAACACACTTTTGTGAGACATCAGATGTACTCTCAAATGAAGGTGATAGCCAAAGTGTTTTCAAAGTGATTTTATGTTAAAATGACCAGTATTATGTATTATTCAATAAAATGAACAATGTTTTTTTTGGGTACATAAGATGAACAATGTTTGATATACAAAAACATTAACGAATGTGATGAATCCATTAAAACAACAAATAACGTGATAGAATTACCACACATTTTAAGTTTTTGTATTATTTTTAGCATTAATATTACTTGCTATAAAGATCGCTATAGAATCTATAGTCTAGATCTCCACCAAACAATTAAAATCATTTACATACATAAATGTTGTCAATTTATCTATCTACTATATAATAAAATAAACTCTTACCACCTCATCAATTGGCACATGGCATCTCCTCCTTCACGTCACCTCATCAATTGTCATATGTTATTTCCTTTTTCATTTTCCCCTCCTAATGGTTTCATGTAAATCATATGCACATTCCCACATTATAGTTGTCCTTGCTTGACAATTATTGCATTTAATAAATAATTATTCCATTTTTTATGGCTACATCTTAAATTGCATTTGGATTATTATTGAAATCTATGACTCTCTTTTTCTCTTCCAACATTCTTTTCCTCCAATTTTATTTCATTTCATTATATCTCTTCATTATCATCTTTTTTTTCTCTTTCAATCATCCTCTTTAAAGTGTATTTCTTATTTATTTTGTAGATATGATCTTTAGTACATTTTTCATTGATTTTTTGGTTTACTTTGTAGATTTGTTCTTATTTTATCATTGATTTTTGTATAATTTTTCATTGATTTCCTTATTTTATAGACATGTTCTCACTAATTTCATTATTTTGTAGATATATTAATCCAGCAATTTTATCCTTTAGTGTCTGATAAGCAAATGTATATTCCTCAAGGAAGATCAAACCTTCAAAGCTATGGTATGTACCCAATCTCTATTATATTATACATTCACTTACAATATTAAATTTATTTGTCTTTTTGTATTTGTTAATAATATATTTATCCTCTCATCTTATCTTATTGTTATCATTTTCTCTCTTTATTTATAGTTTGGTACTCCCCTGAAACATTTCTGCAAGTTAATTTTCACTATTTGCATCTCTTATCTTATGTATACACTTTTTTATTCAAAGAATTATTATTTTAATTTTGGGTTTTGCATTTTTCAGAAACACCTAGAGTGTATCATCCTCTAAAATAAGGTAAATATCATGGTTAGTAATTGATATCTTCACATTTGACTTCATCATTAGTTATTCACTCACTTATGAGTTTTGTATTTTATTTTCTCTATTCGATGATTTTTAATATATATGTTATTTAATACACTCATTTTGGCTCAATATTTGTGATCTTGGAAATTTTACTTAAACCTCATTACCAAAGTTAATTGTTTGCTTAGAAATTTGTATCGTTTGGATTGTCAACTACACAATATAATGTCTTTGTTCTTTGTTTCTCAATATTTAGCATTCATATATATGAAGAAGAATAATATCTTCATTTTTATTTGATTTATAATTTTTTAATTTATTTATGATTTCCAAATTTTAAGCAATCCTCCTTGTGAACATAAATTTACAGAATTATAACTAATAAATTTTGATTGTGATAATCAATTGATTTAATTTATATTTTGTTTAAATTATTTATGATTTCTAAATTTTAGGCAATGCTAATTATGTAGATAAATTTGTAAAATTATAACTAATAAATTTGTGCAATAATAAATAATTCCATTTATACTTTGAACATCATAAATAATATAGCATATGATTCAAAATTCATGAAGAAATAGACTAGTTTGAATTTTTTTGTATAAGTTACAGAAATAGAATATAAATTTGAGAATCGATTACAAAACGGAAAGAACCAACTACCAACATAAATCAAAACAAATCAGAAAGAACAATCATTTTAAATTATAATGTAATATAATGTAAATCATTCGTTATAAACATGCATTAATTATGATTTAGTTTCTACTTGAAAATTATGTATTAAAGTGGTTATGAAATTTTGAAATTATTTTAAATACATGAAATTGAATATGTTATAATTACACATTTAAATAGATCTTAAAACCTTATCAATATTATTTAATCATTTTTAAAACATAAATAGTAGAAAATCAATCTCATTACTAATACAAAGAATAACCTATGATATTATAATAAATATGGAAATCTGTTGAAATTTTTCTTCACATAAACATGATAAACAATGAATTTATTTCAATAAAAAATAACAATTTTTAATACTAATTAGAAGAAATGTAGATAGTTCCCTTACGTTCCTGGAATTAAGGAATTTGGGGCATTAATAACGAAATAATGAATTTGGAGCAATAATAACGATGTTTGAGAGTCGTAAGATGATATGATAGTTAAGGTGAAAGAGTTTAAGGAATGATGTGAATGAAGTTGTGGGTTCGTGCCTCACCCAAAGCAAACTTGAAACAATAAAAATGAGTTACAATGTCGTTTGATTGTTAGGGGTGGAATGAAGGAGAATTAAGGTTCAATTATCACCCACAATAAATACTAACATATTAATTATTATTAATTGAAAGAATGTGTTATCATATTAAAATTAATAAGGAAATCTTTTGTTATTATGTTTGGCATAAAAATGATAGACATTGAATTTATTTCTTAAAAATAACAATTTTTAATATTAATTATTTAAGTAGATTTTAAATTTTCTCATTTAATTATTTTTAAAAACTTTAATATCAGAAATTCAATCTTATTATTAATATAGTGAACTATGATTTTAGAATTAATAAAGAGACTCTCGATATTTAATATATTTCATAAAAATAATTATTTTTAATATTAATTAGAAGAAAATTTGATAATTCCTAAATGTTTCTTTTCCTGAAATTTATAAATTGGGGGCACTAATTTTGAAGTGGAGATCTACTTACTCCAAGAGTAAGTTTTTTACACTTACTCCAAGAGTAAGTTTTTTACACTTACTACAAGAATATGTTTTTTTACACTTACTCATCATCCTAGCCATCAATTATATGGATAATTAATGGTGTAGATCTACTCACTAAATCAAACTATTACATTTCCCTATAACTGATGGCAAGGATGGGGAGTAAGTGGATCCCTACTCTTAATTATGATGATTTAGTTTCTATTTTAAAATTATGTATTAAAGTTGTTAGGAAAATTTGAAAACATATTTTAATTATAGTAAATGGACTATGTAGTAATTACACATTGAAATAGATCTTAAAACGTTCTCAATTAATATCATTTATTCGTTTTTGTGTCATCTATCATTCCCTACAGATCATTAAAATATTATTGTATAAAATTGTGTGGATGAAGACATACAATAAAGACAATGATACAATTTTAACATATTATAATAAACTATTGTAATTGTATATAATCGCTAACTCAAAAAATATAATAACATTAGTATGTATGACTTAAATTATATTATTTATTTTTTCTTTACGATTCTCATAACTAAATCATTCTCTACCTAATGTCATATACATTTGCTAATTTTGATAATCTAATATATGACATAGTTCAAAGTACTTACCCAGATCTACGAGATCGCTAAAAATGAAGAGTTTTTATAACCAAGGATAATACTTGCATCAACTATTGAAATTATTGAACAAATAAATGAATTTTTTAGTTTAATTCCAAATAAAAAAATTATAATTCAATTCAATCAGTTATTAAGTTGAAGCAAATATTTTTAAACTTTATAATATTAGGTGATAAAAATAATTACAATAGTTCTGATTCCATTGATATGTATAATACTGATGAGAGCCAAAATTCAACTTATTAACTCATCAATTTTTAAATGCATTTACAATTTTTAGTCTTCCTGATCATATAATCAAGTTTTTCCACAATACGATATTGTGTATATTTAATATTTGTGAGGTTGAGCAATGAAGAACATTAATTTTTGAAAGATATATCAATTTCAAAATAACAAAATTTGAAGTTGTTCCTTATGCCAAAATTCAACTTATTAACTCATCAATTTTTAAATGCATTTACAATTTTTAGTCTTCCTGATCATATAATCAAGTTTTTCCATAATATGATATTGTGTATATTTAATATTTGTGAGATTGAACAATGAAGGATATTGAATTTTGAAAGATATATCAATTGCAAAATAACAAAATTTGAAATTGTTCCTTATCTTAAAGAAACAATATAGATATAATATATATGTTCTTAATCATGTGGTAAAAAAATACCGTCCTGTGCATTCGCACGAGTAACTTGCTAGTTATGTTGTTAACACTCAATCATTATGTAATGGTTCATTCTTATGCAAAATAATTGTTTAGTTAATTTTGTTGTGGGCCAAACGTGACACATAAATGTTAGGTATCAGTGGCCTAACACCTAGAAGGGGGGAGTGAATAGGTGTAGCAGTTATCAATCACCGCTTCTTGCACCAAAACCCAATTCTGGAAATAGACCAGATAATCGATTAACAACTGGTCTTAATCGATTAACAGATGCACAAAACAAAAAGATCAGAGAGGCAAATTGCATAGTTATTTAAAATCAATTGAAAACAGATAAAGCAGATATTTTTAAGCACTATTAATAAGCATATGCCAGTGAAACAGCAAGAAAAGTAAAGAAGATTTAAGGAGAGAACAACATGCAAAGATGGATTTTTATCCTGGTTCGTTTGTGGTCCACTGAAACTACATCCAGGCCTCCCCTTCACAATATTGAATATATGTATGATCACACACACCAATTCAATTTACAAAAACATAGGACACTTCTATCTTGAAATCTAGAACACCTAAACAGGTTTGACTCTACCTATCGCCTGAGAAAACCTTAAACAGCCCCAGCCAAGATTCTTGTTCTCAAATCAAGACCTCCTAGTCTGGGTGAAGAATCTCAATCTCTATGGTGGTACGACACCAAGAGATCAATCCAGAATACACAAAAAACAGATTAAAACAGCAAGGTATTATAAGCACAATAATGCTTGAAATATTACAAGTAAAAGATTTTAAGACTAACCCACTCACAAATCACTCAAGCCATCAAGAACATGTGAGTTAGTCAAAAACAGTAATCAATTATATCTCTCTAACAATATTTACAAATAATGCATAAACATGTGAGCAAGATAAGAATGAGCATAAGAATGTGAAGAACAGTATGCAAATCAAAAATTAATTAAGCATGGTAACTCTCTTCCTCACACATGCAATTCTCTTGCAAAAACAGAATACAAAACGAAATATGCTCTCTAAAATCAATCCTATACAATGGAATGCAATGCTACAGTTTTTTGGAAGTTGCCTCTGTTTATACTAGGCAGTTTTTACAGTTGGATTCATTGCAAACAGTTAAACGGTTAAAACGGAAATCAGTTATAATACAAAATAAACTTGTTAATCGATTAAGGCAACCCGTTAATCTATTAACCACTGCAACAGAATTGAAACAGAAAACAGTTGTAACAAAAACACTGATTTAACATAAAAACAGTTGAGTTAATCGATCAAGTCACCACGTTAATCGATTAACTAGCATATTAAAATACATGGTTCAAAAGGTAAACTTCTCATATGCTATGCACAACTTCTATACATATTTTAGTAATTATAATATGCCTAATAAGCACATATATCATGTATGATTAATGCATGAACATACATTTAACTAGATGATATGTCTCATGGAAATGATATGACAATTATGATGGCTTGAGAGACTTGTACCTCGGTTCACCTCACCTATACTCACTTACTATGGCACACATCCTAGACTACTTAGAATAATGACTTTATTTATATCCTAGTCTAAATATGACAAAATAAGCTTTAGGCATGTTGATTGTTGAGCCATCTTCAAGCTTTAATAGAACCTTGTCTTCATCAAAACATAGGCAAATCATTGCTAGTGCTATCCTTGACACTTTGCACTTTCAATAAACACAAATATTCTTCAAACATAACAAAGCCCAAGAAGAGTTCATGATCAAAATTAAACAACTCTAAAAATTAATGCTCGTATGCATTTCAAACCAAAAAGGCCCGAGTGAAATCATGACAAAAGGAATCATATCAATTCTAGTGTCCAGACTATGTTTACTCAAATTAAGCATGGAATGATTAAGCATTTGATATATTTGAGCAGTTAGCAGCATGCATAAGCATTCAATATTGATACATACACCAAACATGATCAAGATCCATTAAACATACGAGTATACTATTTGCAACATAATTACCATTCAAGCATGATCAATATAATTTGAAATCATTATAAAGCATTGTCAAATTTTGAAGCATTAATTCAGCAGAAGATTAGAGTTATTACAATCCATAAGAGAGCAAAAGCATGAAATAACAGATAAGTTCTCAAGAGGGAACAAGGAACAGCAATGTCCATTAGCTAGGAAGGATAAAAGTAAAGCTCTAAGGCCTCCTAACTAGGGATGAGATGGAGGGTTTTTATTGTTAGGAATCATCGAGCTACCACCACCCTTGATGAGGATACTCAACTTGTTGAACTCAGCACACAACCTTCTGTTTTGTGAGTCAGCAGTTGTCTGAACAAAATTCCTCAAGGATTGGTAATGGTTGTCAATATACGCATTCTGACGCTCCTCAAAATTCTCCAGATCCGTATGATATGAGTCCTTCAGAGACTGAAAGTGGAGATCCATCCTGTTGTTGAGACGTTGTTCCATAGCATCCAAGTAGGCGTTCGAAAGTTGGTTCTTGTGATGTATGACCAGAAGACTCCCCCTGAGTAGCAGCAAATGGCTCTTGATTATCATCTTCATCATCCTCGCCAGAGGGGTCAAGATTCACAGTGTTAAAATCCTCTTGGTATTGCCATGTGTTGCCATACTTGTATATACCCATATTATGAATCAGACTCTTATCAATCAAGTGATCCTTGTCAGAATAATCCATCACTATAGTACCTGAAACATCAATATGTAGATAATCAATAATTTGTGAAATGAAGATACTATAAGGAAGCAACCTTGATTGTGAAGTGGAGACGCTATACATGACCTTCAGAATCTCGTCAAGCCAGTTAATCATTATGTTCTCCTTCACAGAAAACATGAACGTCAAATCATTCATTGTAGGTTGTGCATGATTTGTGTTCCTCTGAATCAAAATATAGGCAATTAGATAGTGTAGGTGCCTATTCTCTACGAACAGCGACCCAACTTTGGTTAACTCACCCTGAACATATAACTGAGGTCCACACAAACAAGACTTATACATTTCAGCAGCATCGAAAGAAATGTTGTCTGCCCAACCACAATCACTTAAACTAGCACCAGTATATGATAAACCACCCACGCTCATAAAAATGTCTTCATTTATCTCAAACAGTTTTCCAGCAATCATTGACCAATACTTTCCATCTTTGTATCCAAAGTTGGCATATACTCCCTAACTAGAGCAGGGTAGCTATTACCTTTTAATTCCAAGAAGGGGACAACCCCTTGAGCTTGCAACCATGCAGAAAGTTAAAGTTCTGTTCTGCTAACCAAGTCAAATTTGCAAACCGTATGTATGTTGGTTTCCTCCCCTGAAATTTGAGCAACCGGGTTTCATGCAGAATTAGCGAATAGTACGGGTCCCCGCGGTCCTGCATTGCTTTTTGAGATGGCACGGCTTTTGGGATACGCGGTGGACGTTGAGCGGTTGTCTTGACTCTCTTAACACGTCCTCACTCCATTGATGTTGAAATTGAACCGTGATGAAGGTTTAATGGAGGGATTGAGGGAAACCTAATGTAGGGTTTTCAATTTGGGGGAAACGGGTTCCTTGGAAATTGGAGATGGAGAAGCCGGTTTATGGAGTGGAAATGGAGTGGGGTGATTCGGTTAGGGCTAGGTTATAGCTTAGGGATGATGTTGGACTTGTTCCTCTGAGATTTGAGAGAAAAGGGGATGAATGAGGTTTTGAAAAATGCCCAGAAACGCTTCTATTTCTGATATACGGATGTCGTTAATCGATTAACAGCATTACTTAATCGATTAACCTGAGTTAAAAATGCCAGGTTTCAGAACATTTACACAGGTAATCGATTAACTGATGGCCTTAATCGATTAAATGCATCAAATACAACGTTTTGGATGTTTTTAAAGGCTTGCAAGGATTTCAAACTCTTTATTAAATCAGTTTTAAGCAATCACATATATATAAGGCTTTTATACACAGAATCATGGATCATACAAGGAACAATTAGCATTCAACATGTTTTCATTTTAAAGCATACTAGCCAAATAAGTCATGGGAGGC
The DNA here is from genome assembly GCF_001865875.1 of Lupinus angustifolius. Lineage (NCBI taxonomy): Eukaryota > Viridiplantae > Streptophyta > Magnoliopsida > Fabales > Fabaceae > Lupinus > Lupinus angustifolius. The sequence goes on along the minus strand of NC_032019.1, from coordinate 17,446,912 downwards.
AATTAACATAAGCTTAATCAAGATATTTTTCATCAAGGATTCCTAGTTCTCTTCGAAGAACATAGAAAGTATCTCGTGAGAGGGGCTTGGTGAAAATATCTGCTAATTACTTAGATGTTTCAACAAATTCTAACACACAATCACCTTTTTGAACATGATCACGCAAAAATGATGTCTTATTTCAATATACTTGGTTCTAGAATACAAGACGGGATTCTGGAGAGGTTAACGACACTTGTGTTATCACACTTAATAGGGATATTTTCTAATATGAGCCCAAAGTCCTTAAGTTGCTACTTCATCCAAAGGATTTAAGCGCAACACACGCCAGCGACAATCTATTCCACTTCAGCAGTGGACAAAGCAACGCATGCTTGCTATTTACTATGCCATGCCACTAAGGAACTGCCTAATAGGTGACAAGTCCCACTAGTGCTTTTCCGATCCAACTTACAACCAGCAAAGTCAGAATCGGAGTAACCTACCAAGGATAAGGAGGCATCTCTAGGATACCATAACCTCATATTTATAGTTCCCTTTAAATATCTCATGATATGTTTTACATCAATATAATGTGATTCTTTTGGCAAAGCTTGAAATCTAGCACACATACAAATGTTAAACATAATATAGGGGCGGCTAGAAGTTAAGTACAATAAGGAGCCGATAATCCCACGATATTTAGTTACCTCAATCGCTTTTCCCTTTTCATCTTTGTTAGGTATTACTGGCCTAGGAACACCTAGAAGGGGGGGTTGAATAGGTGTAGCGATTATCAATCACCGCTTCTTGCACCAAACCCCAATTCTGGAAACAACCCAGTTAATCGATTAACAACTAGTCTTAATCGATTAACACATGCACAGAACAGAATAATCAGATAGGCAAATTGCATAGTTATTTAAAATCAATTGAATAGAGATCAAACAGATATATTTAAGCACTATTAATAAGCATATGGCAGTGAACAATTATGCAAAATATCAGCTATTAATTCAAATTGAAACAGCAAGAAAAGATGGATTTTTATCCTAGTTTGTTTGCGGTCCACTACAAACTACATCCAGGCCTCCCCTTCCGATCTTGGGAGATTTTCTTCTTCACAATATTGAATATACGTATCATCACACACACACCAATTCAATTTATAAAAACATAGGACGCTTCTTTCTTGAAATCTAGAACACCTAAACCCTTGGTTTGACTCTACCTATCGCTTGAGAAAACCTTTCTCACGAAATAGCCCCAACGAAGATTCTTGTTCTCAAATCAAGACCTCCTAGTCTCGGTGAAGAATCTCAATCTCTATGGTGGTACGACACCAAGAGATCAATATAGCATACACAAAAACAGATTAAAACAGCAAGGTATTATAAGCACAATAATGCTTGAAACATTACAAGTAAAAGACCTTAAGACTAACCCACTCACAAATCCCTCAAGCCATCAAGAACATGTGAGTTAGTCAAAAACAGTAATCAATTATATCTCTCAAACAATCTTTACAAATAATGCATAAACATGTGAGCAAGATAAGAATGAGCATAAGAATGTGAAAAATAGTATGCAAATCAAAAATCAATTAAACATGGTAACTCTCTTCCTCTCACATGCAACTCTCTTGCAAAAACAGAATACAAAATGAAATATGCTCTCTAAAATCAATCCTATACAATGGAATGCAATGCTACAGTTTTCTGGAAGTTGCCTCTATTTATACTAGGCAGTTTTTACAGTTGGATTCATTGGTTGCAAACATTTAAACGGTTAAAACAGAAATCCGTTATAACACAAAACAGACATGTTAATCGATTAAGGCAACCCGTTAATCGATTAACCACTGCAACAGAATTGAAACAGAAAACAGTTGTAACAGAAACACTCATTTAATAGAAAAATAGTTGAGTTAATCGATTAAGTCATCGCGTTAATCGATTAACTAGCATATTAAAATACATGGTTCAAAAGGTAAACTTCTCATATGACACACATCCCAGACTATTTAGCAATCATATTATGCCTAATATGCACATATAACATGTATGATTAATGCATGAACATACATTTAACTAGATGATATGTCTCATGGAAATGATATGACAATTATGATGGCTTGAGAGACTTGCACCTAGGTTCACCTTCCCTATACTCACTTACTACGACACACATCCCAGACTACTTAGAATAATGACTCTATTTATAACCTAGTCTAGATATGACCAAATAAGCTTTAGGCATGTTAATTGTTGAGCCATCTTCAAGCTTTAATAGAACCTTGTCTTCATCAAAACCTAGGCAAAGCATTGCTACTACTATCATTGAAACTTTGCACTTTCAATAAAAACAAATATTCTTCAAACATAACAAAGCCCAAGAAGAGTTCATGATCAAAATTAAACAACTCTGAAAATTAATGCTCGTATGCATGTCAACCCAGAAAGGTCTGAGTGAAATCATGACAAAAGGAATCATATCAATTCTAGTGTCCATGTTATAATGTATTCAACATTTTGTTGAAATATATTGTATCAATATAAATAATAGTGTATGTGAATGTAGGAGATTGTATTGTTGGGTTGGTTCTAGCCCAAGTTATTAGTTTATAGTAGCAAAAGAGGTTAGTTGGTTAGTTAGCTTAGATGTTAGGGTAATTAGTTTTTTCTTCCTTTTATAAAATAATTTCATTATAACTATACAAAACTCAATTCATTCATTCGACTCAATATTCATCCAATGAATGAAATTCATATCCTATTTTCGCTCTTGATTCTTAACATGGTATCAGAGCATAATTATCTTTTGATAGCTTCCGCTTATACTTATTTCCTTCCAATATTCAACAAAAAATCATCATCATTTTCCTCCTCTTTAAATTTGATGTAGTGCTACACAAGTCCATGAAGAGTCAACTTGGCCTCGTCATCAACATAAGTTTTCCATTGGATCTTGCATAAATTGTTTGCAGACTAGGTGAATTTCCTGAAGATGCAAGCATGCATGAATGAGTAAGATTCAAGATGCTAGCATGCATCAGATATATTTTGATGAAGACAAAGGTTGATGAAATACAAGGTTAGATAAGGACAAGGATCGACAACAAAGATTAATGATCAAGGATAAGCTTGAAGGGATGAGCAAATCAAGAAAACAACAAAAGTCAACAATATAGTTAAGACTCAAGTTCATACAAGGCAAAGAATTCAAGAAGATCTAGTGACTAAGTATTTTATATCTTTATTACGTCTTAAGATGTTTGCTTAGTAAGAGTCTAGGCTAGGATGAAGAACCTCAATGAAAGTCTCACAAGCTAAAATCAATCATAACTAAAATGAGACTCACATGCATACATACATGATTTACATGCACATGCATTTAAAAAGAGTTTTTAAATTATACATCACTCCAAGGCATGCATTATTCTTTTATAAATCATGGAGGAGGTGCATACATCATTGAAATATCTTTTTGGAAAACCATTAGTCGATTAAGAGATATTTTAATCGATTAAGCATTGAATTCTTGGGAACCTGTTAATCGATTAAGTATGAGTTTAATCGATTATGGGGTTGTTACTGTTTTGATTTTCTGGTATTTTCAAGAACTTGTTAATCGATTAAGTTCAAGGTATAATCGATTAACTACAGTTAAAAACAGAATGGTATATTAACCCAAATTTTTCATATTTCTTCATAATATAGATGAACATTGATTCATAGAGTTAGAACACATAGGAAAAACAGATTGCACATTGTTTAGAAAATCCTAAGCTCTTTCACTTTCATATCTTTAGAGAGATTTTCAAAAGTGTTCTTTTGAAACATAGAAAATGGTGAATCTTTACAAAGATACCCGTTGAGCTTAATTGTTAAATCTTTTGTTAAAAAAGAAACTTTGCATCTCACGTTTTCTGTTCTGTAATTGTAAGAACTTTAGAAGGGTTCTTAGATTCTAGAAGAGTGGTTAAATCTTCACATTGAGGTGCACACATAACTTGAAAGAATTGTTAGACACGCCAACAACATGTTCTCTTGGTGTGACTGTTATCGCTATTGATAGAGAATATGTTTGGGAAAAATCCTAGCTGTTGTTAGGTGTGTCTTCACGAGAAGCAAGAGGTCTTGGTATTGAGCGATACATGGTTGGGGCCTAATCGCGAAAAGATAGGAGATCTTAGTAGGCGAGAGAGAGCTCTAACCGAGGTTGTCAAGTTCATAGAGATCAAGAAAGTAGTATATTGTGTCTTGTATTGGAAGCTTGTTTATAAGAATACATTAAGATTCCATAGTGAATAAAAATCTCCCAAGATCAGAAGGGGAGGCCTCGATGTAGTTTGCAGTGGACTACAAATGAACCAGGATAAAAACATGTGCCTCATTCTTGCTATCCCTTATCTTTTAATATTTCCTTATTACTTGATTTACTTAACTTGACATGCATATAATTCTGTGTTAATTGCATATTCTGTATTGCGCGTTTACTATTCTTAATCTTCTTTTATAAGTGCATATAAGATTAGTTGAATCTTTGTAATCTTGGAGATCGAAAGAAAATTGTTTTCATTGAACAATAACTAAATAATCGATTAAGGTGTTTAGTTAATCGATTAATAGTAGAATGAGTTAATCGATTATAGTTGTGTTTAATTGATTAAATAGTGTATAATTTTGTTTATTCTATTTGTTTATCAAACATTGGTAATCGTGTATCATATCACCTATTCACTCCCCTCTAGGTGAGTTATAGAGCCTTGTGGGACCCAACATTTCCTTGTTTAGTGTTGCAGAAAACATCATATTATTGCTTATCATTGGGAGCCATCTTGAAAATATCTTGCAACATCTTTTTTTTCTTCGAGTCAAAATGGCCTTGTCTTGCTCAACTATTGACTTTGAAGGGTATGAAAAGAGGCTTGAGACATCATTCTTTAAGCCTAGCAGTGAATCTTCATCTCCAATAACATAACCATCCTTGATGAATAAACCATCCCACTCCCTTGGTTGAAATTCATGCCAAGATTATATCTCTACAGCAACCCTGAATCAAGATTTTCACACTCTTCGAATCCAAAGTGTCCCTAGACCTAGATGGATATGTGATGAACAATCCATAATTTGGAACACTATTGTCACCACAAGAACAATTAACATTTATGCAGTCACATGGGAATGGAACATTAATCATGATGGAGGCTTGAACACTATTTCTGTTTGTTATTTTGTCTTTGTTATAGGTGCTTATGTCTTGAGGGATTTTGAGAACTTGTAATGAGTGATGACATTACTTGCGAGATAGATGTTAAGGTGAACCTTGGATTCATATAGTATGAGGCTAGAGCTAATGAACAACCTTGTGTATTTGGATTCAAATAAAGAAACTTATGAATCTTGCAAATAAAGAAATGAGAATGAGAGTAACTTGCAGTCTTTAAAAGAGCTTGAAATGTTGTCTGGTTGTATGCTATCTTTTCAAGGCTAAGTACCAAAAATTGTTCTAGAGTTGCAATTGAGACATCAGATGGAAGCTGTGATTTTAAAAAAAAATCTAATTCAGGAGGTCTTGCTGCCACTATTGGGATATCAGTGGACAATTTGATGGATTCTTCCGATCAATTTTGTTGGTTCATCATAAAAGTCATATATTTCAAAGCACTACCAACTTTACTTATCTATCACGATTATCCCCATTTCATTCATACTTTATTTCTTACCTCTCTCTCACATGAAAGTGTGCATGTCAAGAGGAACACTTTGG
>NC_032019.1:17396868-17441061 GCF_001865875.1 Lupinus angustifolius | reverse complement strand
AGGTGTATTGTAACCACTGATACCTAACATCACATACAACATCATTATAGCCTGTTTTTACAATAATGAAGCTACACATTAGGGTCGAGATTTTGATCAATTTTCTTTCATTCATCATTAATGGTTGGTTTGCTTATGTCCATGTGGTTAAGCTCAGATATAGCTTCTGCCATAGATGGTTAAGCATCAAATGGTTAGCTTCTGTTCGTGGTGGTTAAAAAAGATATAGCTTCTGTCATGGATGGTTAAGTGTTTAATGACATAGCTTCTGTTTTATGGGTGGTTAAGCGTTATTATTGCTTCGAAATCAATTCCAAGATGAGAGTTTAAAATTTTCACTCTCAAGCTTGAGGGGCTATTGAAATATATAGTATCAATGTAAATAATAGTATATGTGATAATGTGAATATGAGATATTGTATTGTTGAGTTGGTTCTAGCCCAAGTTATTACTTTATAGTAGTAAAAGGGGTTAGTTGGTTAGTTAGTTATATGTTAGAGTAGTTAGTTTTTTCTTCCTTTTATTAAAAGATTTCATTGTAACTATTCAAAATTCAATTCCGTCATTAAACTCAATATTCATTCAATGAATGAAATTCATATCATATTTTCGTTCTTGATTCTTAAAACATTTCAATCTAAATAAACTTCCACATATACACAATCTTATAATGTTATGAAAGTTTGTGAAAAGGAGTGCTCACTCCTGGTGTTATTAATATTGTATAGGTTGTCAAATCGATCAGGATACTGGTATAGTGATACAACGTTTTAATCACTAATTATTTAATTAAATTGTATACTGGTGAAGTTAAATATATATATATTTTATACTAAAATTAATGTTGAAAAATTAATAAAGAATTTTATTTATATTATTTGTTACAATAAAAATATATCACTTGATGGTAACTATGTTTTAGAAGTATAAAAATATAGTAGTTGTATGTTTCATTCTCCATACCAAGATTTTGGTAAAAATAAGTCATTTTCATTAAAAAAAACTTAAATAAAAGGGCTATGTGGCCAACACAATTCAATTGAAAATTGGTTGATATGACCAGTTTTGGCCGATTTTAACATGTTTTGACCAGTTTTAACCAATATAATTGTATAACTAATATAATTATTATATCATAATAGTATTAGGACCGGTTCACCAATTTATCACTACGAGCACAAACCGTTTTTAATAACGGTGCTCAGTCCTTTAACAAGGGAAATCTAAGATAATCTTTGATTTACATGTGCAAGGAACAGTGTATGTAATACAACATTTTTCTGGCCACAAATAAGATTTGATTAGACATTGAAATTGTGGTAAAGTTAGGATCATCGTTTCACCATGGTGTTCAGAGTGTCTCAGGTGAATGTGGTTTGTTTCTAGCATAATAAAAAAAAAAATTTGATGAGATAAATTATCTACTCAAACCATTAAAATATAAGATATTTTTATACAAAAATATTTTTAAAAACTAAAAGAGATAAGACACGTATCATAATTTTAATAGTTCAAAAAGATAATGTATTTTAATTATTAAATTTTGAACCTAAATATATTTTTCAACAAATTATAAATAATGACACGTGATACATTTCAACATATGCCATGTTACAATAGTGTATTATGTTCTCTATCTCTCATGGTTTTTCTTTTTTAATTTAGTATGTTGATTAAGCCAAATTTAGAAAGATGGAGATTAAATATATTGTTTTATTATTTCGATTTTTTTCTCCAGTTGCTTGTGGATTAAATTGGGTCAATATATTTTATTTTATTTTGTGTACTCATTTCTTCTTAATTGAACTTTCCCTTGCTTTTGTTCCTTAGATATGTTTTTTATGATTTTCTTTAAGGAAATGCATTGATTAATTTTCTTTAAAGCTTGACAAAACTAAACGTTCTGATTTAATAGTTGAAGTTGCAATTTGTCATTCATTACGTTTCAATCCATATATGCATTGCGCGTATACGTCATCTAGAGGGGGATTAGTCTATGAGGTATGCATGCGTAGTGCTTCAACTTTTTATAACAACTCATGGACAGACATGGTATTCATGGGTAGGAACTAAGTGGGTACTCATCTAATGTTCCATACTTTGTGCTATTTTATGTGTTATGAGTATGTGATTGGTCAAAAATAATATATTTAAGTTAAAATTTAATTATTAAGTATTTTTCTGACCAATCATAAATTCATAAAATATGGAGTTACATAACTTGTGGAACAACAAATATGCTCCAATCTAACTGTGCGAATGATATGTAGAACCTCAACTGGGAAAGGGGAATTTGTTCATATTACATGATAATAAAATACTTAAAATGTAAATATATATCCTATTTAATCATTTTTTGTAAATATATTTTTAAAATGTAAAAAATATATTACATATATCATAATTTTAGTGATTAGAGGATACAACTTATATCCTCATCAAAGGAGATATTTTATTCTCTACTATATAATATATAGTTTTTAATATTTTACTATTTAGTTTTAAATTTTTGTATTTTTAAATGGATTTAATATGTGGACAGTGTCCATGTAAGTGTTTTTTACATTATCACAAATCATTCATTATTCAAATGTTAATTATTATTGATTCTCAAACAAAAGTAATACAAATCAATCGTAAATAATATGGTGACAGTATAAAAAACTTTATACTAATAGTTCATAAATTTTAGTTTTAAATTATGGATATTAGTTTCTAGTTACTATATATTTGATAATATTTTACTCTTTAGTTTTATATTTTTGTATCTTTAATTTTAAAATTATCGACACTAGTTTCTACTTACCATATCTTTGATAACATATCATTAGAAAGACTTGTGTGAAGATGAAACCATGTAAATATAATCAATACGATATTGATAATATATTAATATTTTAATTTTAATTAAATTTAATCTTAAATGATAACATCAAAAACCATAAAATGTATTTGTCTTCAAATGTGATGTGTTAGACAAATTTTCGGTAGTGTGTCACTGTTTGCAACAAATTAGACAATTTTTATATTTATTGTCATTAACTAATTTAATCTTTTGTTTACTCCTTACGAAAAAATAAATATTCAAATTGGTCATTATATTGACATAATTTTCTAATATTTTAAATTACCAATGCTATTTCTTATTTTATTATCTGATAATTTATATTTAATATTTTCAAATTATATTATATTATCTCTCTACAATTTAATGCATTGCTAATATTCATAATAAAATCTACGGCTTTCATTCTTTAAAATTTTAAACTATATAAGTTTTGTTTAAATTTATTAAAAAATGCAGAAGCAAAACGCAAATGAATAAAGAACTACAAAACAAATTATGTAAGAAGAATGATAGGAACGTTCTCTTTAGACTGATGCAAACAATATCTTTATTTCCTGCAGTCAACTCTCTTGATAGCTCTCCCTCTTCCTTATTTATTTGGCATAAACAAAAATATGCTTTCAACTTCTATAGGTATGAAATTAATATTTTTAAAGTGTGTAATTGTCATTTTTAATAAATGTGGTTTCTCAAAAGTTTAAGTTTTACCTTAGGGTCTACTTTAGGATCCAATGAAGCATTTATCAATATTTGAGTAATTAATTAAAAAAATACTTAAATATTAAATTTTTAATTAAATATTTTTTTAACCAATCACAAACAATAATATATAGAATGACTTTGAAGGACAACAAATGTACTCCATATCAAATACATGTATTCTAAGTTTATAACTAGACATAAGTGTTTGTTAATTAGTGACAATCTCTCTCTACTCAAACATTCATTTACAGCCTATAATACATGTTTTAATTGGGTTGACATTTTGATTTGGAGTTTCTCATCTTCCATTCACATCATATCTAGTTTTGCAATATTGTGAAATTTTCATCCCTTATTTGTACCAAAACCCACGACCTAGTCGTTTTAATTTGGAATATATTCATTATCAAAATCCTGTATAGTAATGCATTCAAGGAATCATTGGGGAGGGTCCTTTGAATTGAGCACCGATAATTTGGCAGAGGCCTCAGGCGGCCACCACGACAACAGTCATGCCGGAGAGTGGGACAGGGCGGCGCTGCTCGATCACGGCGGTGGTCATAGTCAGCAGCAGCGTTTTGATTTGGATGAAACATTACAAAGTTGGGTTCTTGAAAGAGCAGCTGAAAAGAAGAAGAAAAAATATGTGGACTTTGGGTGCATAATGGTTAGCCATAAAGCATTGAAATGGATTATTGGTTCAATTCTTGTGGCTTTTTGTGTTATTGCTCTTCCTATTATTATCTCTAAGTCTTTACCAAAACACCATTCTCGAACTACTTCTCCTGATAATTACACTATTGCCCTTCACAAAGCACTCCTCTTCTTCAATGCTCAAAAATGTATGTATATATCTTCTACTTTTCTTCTCATCATCATCATATATAAGTTCATTGATTTCTCTCATATAGACAATATTGTTGTTCTTATTTGAATTAATGCCTTATTAATTAGCTTTTTACTATAATATTATGTTTTATTAGATGATTGAATAAGACCATACGTAAAATGATATATTATTATATTAAATAAACCTCTTCTACCTGGTAATCATATATTATAAAATAATACTTTATTTATCAATGATTAGTTTACAATTGATATATATCACTTTTTTATAAATAAGATAATTTGTAGGAAATTTTATTAGAAAAATATATTATTACTCTGGACCAAATATATAAGATATAGTGTTTATTTCTCTGTTGAAGTGATAACATTACCCAGAAAATGAAGATTGAATAATTTAATTAATATTTCGGTAGTTGTTGTTTATGGAAGTCTTATTTTCTTACCTTAAAAAAAGTCTTATTACCTTTTATATGTGTCTTACATGAGCCTATATGCTGGCATATACATCTGTCAAAACTTACCATCACTAAAATTGATAGTGGAAAAATGTTATTTGAAAATATTCCTATTACCAAAACCATACCGTACAGGCTTCCACTGGTATACTGACTCCGATATCAATTTGCAATCATATATGATAAAACCAGTAATACCAGCTAATTTTTATTTAAATCGTATATGTTATATTGTTTGAATTTCATTTATAACTATAATTTTTTTATAAAAACAACTTAAATTTTATCAAAATATTATTATAAATGATCGAAACACAAAATTACTATATTTGTTTATATATCTGAAAAATGATCTGCCACTAGGTTACACATTTTGTTTTAACAAATATTATAAATAAAACATTTATCATACTTTCTATTATTTTTAATATTAAGATTAGTATAATATGTATGTATATCTTATTCACTAAATTAATTTAATTAATCAATTATATTATCAACAAAATGTTGGTTTAGTGATATACCTCGTTAGATTTTAAGAATAGCCAATTGATTAAGAGTTCGATTATTGAAAATAATAACACTTGTTGAGATAGATAGCCACACACTCTAAAAGGATTAGTCCATATCTAAAAAGTGAAATAATATATTTTTTGTATTACTAATTTTTTTTAATCAATCACATTAATCATGTCAATATCGTGACTGATTTAATAATGGGTATGATATTGATAGATATAGCATACATACCCCAATTATGGGTCGGCTATATATATACGTCATGTATGTGAAATAAAAAACATACTATATATAATCACAGAAGAAGAGGTAGAAAACGTAGACTAGCGTGAATGATAAGGAAAACCCTTTGTAGTTTAGGAACAGATCAAAGTAGTTTTGAACCCTTTTCTCCTATAAGATATGGAAGCTCATTATTAATGAATTAAACTACATACTAAAACAAATAATGAAATATATTTTCACTAGCATCAGAATACTTTTTTTTCACCATAAAAAAGTATTAGTTTTTTTCATAAAATGTTCCAAGTTATTGACTAGTTCAAAAATATGATATGGCTGGACGGCTTCTACACAAATGTCAAATGTATGTCGTTATTTGTTTTTTAATTTTTTTGGTTTCATTCATTTTTTTAATTTTTGTGACAGGGAAAGTTATTATTTTATTTTTTTGTACATAGTGTAAGTTGCTGTAATTTGAATGGTTCTATCTAATTAGTTAGCCGCTTATATTTTTAAAAACAAATCTGTGTATGGTTATAATTTTTCGTTATTACTTATTAATTAGTAAATCGAAAGTATTTCTGCTATATTATTTTTCAAGACTCTCTTAATATTTATGTTAATACATAATTAAAAATTAATATAGATAATGTATCCACATATATTATTCTTTACTTTTACTTAATAGTCAATTGTTATTTACAATTTAAAAACTTTTATAATATTAATGAATAAACTATTTTCTCATTACAAAATAGATAATTTGGTATTTTAATCTTAACTCTGACAATAATAATCATAATTGCTGCTTGATTTTTTTTTAATTTATGTTATTTTGTCATTACAAAATAGCTAATGTGATTTTTTTAATCTTAACTTTGACACTAGAAGTGTTAAATAATGAATTTCGTGACATAATTTATCTAGTAGAGGCATACATCAATTTTTGTGGTATTTTTGGTTAGGCGTAAGGAATTTGAAGGTGTACTTTGTAGTTCAAAGCTAGATTGTATCAGTCTGCATTAAAATCAGGTAGGATCCATATGTGTGAATTGTTAGACTTTATTTATAAAGTGGAAGTTGCACTCTTTTTTTTGTACAAAAAAAAAGAGTCACGTTGTTAAATTTACTACGTTTTTCATATATTAACATAGCAAAAAATGGGTAAATAATGAAGTTTATTAATTATTAAATATGATGTAATGCAATACTTTAATTTACTATACATAATTTTTATGGTCCACATTTAAAAATAATTATATGCACTAATCATGTATAAGAAACATGTTTATTTAATATATATCAAAAAAACTTATTTATATAATATTATCTCGTGAATTAAAAAAGTATAATATAATTATCAAAATTGAAAATAAATATATATCATCTTACTGGACAAAAAAATATACACACTATTACTTTTATTTTTGTCTATGCCATTCTAATAATGTACATAAAATTATAAAGTAACATTAAGCTGGAATTAACGTACCTTCAAAAAACTTTATATGTAAAAATGTTGTTAAATGATAGGCAAAAAAATCAACATCCCTCATTAAAACAAATACTATTAAATATAATATACTGATATATATTTAATAGTGCCATTTCATTAAACATTGTCAAGACTCAGATTCAACAATGTTAAATGAAACAAACATTATAGTTTCTTATACATTTACTATTTTCATAATAATGTTAAACTTTTGAACGGTATACTTTCTTATAATTGCATTACCATTCATCCTTATAGACATCAAAACACAAGTTCTAATTTGAACATCATAATGTTGTTGTGAATTAAGCTGGGATATTACCCAAGAGCAATGGTATTCCATGGCGAAAGAACTCTGGTTTGAATGATGGAAATGACACTGATGTTAAAGGAGGACTTGTTGGAGGATACTATGATGCAGGGGACAATATAAAGTTCCATTTTCCTATGGCATATGCTATGACAATGCTGAGTTGGAGTGTGCTTGAATATAAGCAAAAATATATGGCAGTTGATGAGTATGAACATGCTCGAGATCTTATCAAATGGGGTGCTGATTACTTACTCCTAACTTTCAATTCTTCTGCCACCAAAATTAATAAAATTTATGCTCAGGTAATGGTCTCAACTCTCATGATAACATCTATTTGAAGTTGGTTGAATGCGACTCTTCTCCATTAATGAAGAGATAAGTGATGCAAAAAACCAAAGAAAATATGATATACTTTTACATTTATACTCTTATGTTTATTATGATAAGACAAATTTATCTTTTAACTAAAGGGAAAAAATGCACTTGTCTCTCTATTAATGGAAGGGAACCTGACCCAAGTTGGTTTCTCGTGCTTGATTAAGGGTCGAAGTTGATAGAATTTGTTTTTTAAATTGGACACCTAAGATGAAGTTTTTGGCCCATATTAGAAAAATATGTGTCTAACACATGTCGAACATAAATACATAATGAAAAGAGGTATTAGTGTCTCAAAGGTTATGTATAAGTTCATTGTTACAAACAGTGCATGCATTTTTATAATTTGAAAAGGTTCATTATCCTCAAATCTTTTTGGTGAAAATTTCTCCCTAATTTTAAGGATGCCTATAGCAGTTGTAAATATGAATTCATATATTTTAGTTATGCCATGTATGTGAAAACCTTTCTGTCATCAAATTAATTAAGGAAACAAGTTCACATTTTATATGCCATTTTAATGTCTTCAATTCAACATCATTATACAAATGTATCAAGGAAGCAAAACTTGATTGCACATACATAAATTTGGTAGATAAGTGAAAAAATGAGATACTCTAAGGTAGTTCCGGTAATGGAATATGAGAAGAGTGTTAAATTCATAAATTTTTAATTTATTAATTAAAAAATAATAGAAAATCTTGATACTTAAATATTTGCTGACATGTGTCATAATTTGGGTTCAGTATTGATCTCTCAAATACTAAAAAAGATCCTAACCCATTGGTCAGAATGAAATAAAATGATAGTTTTATAAATAAAACTGTCTTACCACATTAGATAAAATGATACAAATATGAATACATGTATTATTATTATTTTTTTGTTTGACAACTATTGTCTATAAAGTAGTGGATAGGAGTATGATTCATAAGTGAAAGGTTAAAACAAGTAGGGTTCAATATGTCTGCAATTTATGATAGGTTGGTGGAGGATTAAATGGTTCAACAACACCAGATGATCACTACTGTTGGCAAAGACCAGAAGACATGACCTATGAACGCAGCACCATAACAATATTTAAAGGCCCTGATCTTGCAGGAGAAATGGCAGCAGCACTCGCATCTGCATCTATAGTTTTTCAAGATGATATTACATATTCCACAACACTCATTAAAGGTGCTACAACTCTTTTTGCTTTTGCTAGAGACTCTGGTAAGAGATCAACATATAGTCATGGAGATCCTAATATTCAACCATATTATAATTCCACTGGCTACTATGATGAATATATGTGGGGTGCTGCATGGTTATACTATGCTACAGGAAATAGTAGCTATATTTCATTGGCAACAAATCCTTCTATACCTAAGAATGCTAAGGCATTTCGTATGATTCCAGATTTTAGTGTATTGAGCTGGAATAACAAGTTACCGGCTGCAATGTTGTTGCTAACAAGGTTCAGGATGTTTTTGAATCCTGGGTATCCCTATGAGGACATGCTGAAGATGTACCATAATGTTACTTCTCTTACTATGTGCTCTTATCTTCACCAGTTCAATGTCTTTAACTTTACAAAAGGTAACTAATTAACAAATCTGTTATTCTAAAGTCCAGCACCAATGAAAAAGGATAGAATTTGGGAGAATAGATGTTTGTTCCTATTTAACTACTATGCATATTTTCCCCTTATTAAATGTATTCAACTGGACTAAAAATTATGGTTGTAATTATTCAACACGCATGAGATTAAATTAAGTTGGCATGAAATTTTGCAGGGGGATTGATTCAGTTGAACCATGGGAAACCACAGGATCTCCAATTTGTTGCTAATGCTGCATTTTTGGCATCCCTTTTTGCTGATTATATGGAATCTGCTGGTGTCCCTGGATGGTATTGTGGCCCTAATTACTTTCCCATATCTGTTTTGAAGGCATTTGCAACCTCACAGGTAATATTTTCATTCCCAGTTAGATTTGCTTGCTTTTTGTATTATTAATTTGAAAAACTAGGGTAAGTTGAGACGATATACTATCCCTCTTAACTATATGTTTGTGAGTTAATTTTTTTTGGAGGGAATAAAAAGAAATGAAACACTTGAAAGCTATCTTGCAAAGAGACCCAGAAGTTTATTTGCACTCTTATTAAGGATTCATAATTTTGAACTCTTTTAATAGAGCATTATAATCCTGTCCGATTTATGTAGTCGACCTCACCTACTTAAACTAAGATTTAATTATTATTGTATTAAGGAATGATAATTTTGTAATATCATAATTTATATTTCTAATTAGTAAAAAATGTAGATAAATAATTTGGATTGCCAAATATTTTTTATTAGATTGAACTATTGGATCTATTTGTGACTTAAGTTTTGGAAGAAAAAATGAAAGCTTTAGGGCTACTTATCAATGCATTTCACGGTTCTTTAAGCCTTCTATTTTTTTTATCTTCTTTCCAAAACTTAACTCACAAAAAGACATGTCGAACTGGATGGTACTCACAGGTCCTATGTGATTGCAAGCCTTCTTAATAACTTTATCTTGCTAATAACGATATTCTATATTCCATGAAACAGATTGATTACATCATGGGTAAAAATCCCATGAATATGAGCTACATAGTAGGTTACGGAAACAAGTTTCCTAGACATGTTCATCACCGAGGTGCATCCACACCTAATGATAACACACATTACTCATGCACCGGTGGCTGGAAATGGCGTGATAGCCCGAATGGTAATCCTAACAACATTACCGGAGCAATGGTTGGAGGACCAGATCGATTCGACCAATTCCATGATTCAAGAAGCAATTACAACTTCACTGAGCCAACCATGGCTGGAAATGCAGGACTAGTTGCTGCGTTAATTTCCTTAACAAACAACATAGGTAGTGGCATTGACAAGAATACTATTTTTTCAAAGGTTCCACCACTTGGGCCACAAAATCCACCTCCACCACCACCTTGGAAACCATGATGTTACATAAAATGAATGGAAGCTTCTGTGTAGTTATGTCATTATGTTAGAACATATATCTGTTGTCCCATATAATGTTTCAAATATTTTTATTGGTTCGAGATATGATTTATGACATTGATTTATTGTCACTCTACTTTTGACATTGTTTTTGTTTTATTTAAAATCATTTATCTGGACCTTGTCTCAGTTTTAAACTTATATTTGTATGTATATTCACAAATGATGGAGGAAGCTGTACTATATAGTAAAATTATAAGAAGGGATTTAATGTATAACCATATACACATATTTACGTCCATACCATGTACACATTTACTTACACATTTACTATGATATATAAATATTAGTAATCATTATAAAAGTTGTACTTGGTTTCTGTTAAATACCGTTGTTTGGTTGTTGCCCCTTCCACTGGTATCCATTTTTTTTTGTAACACTTTCTTGTGAGCACATCTGCTATACCATAAGGTATGTCACTCCATATGATTGATTGTAAAAAATACTTTGAAGTTAAAAAAGTAATGATTAAATATTTTTTTGACCAATCATAAATAATGGTACATGGAGTGGTACACTTTTATGGGACAGAAGACGTTCATCCCACTTTCTTCCTGTTAAGGACCTCTGTTTTTTAGATGCTTGGAATTTGATCAGTTTGGAATTGTGGTAATAAGGCCATAATCAACAACAAAAAAATGTGCATGGAGAGTTAGTGGATGAAATAAAATTGAAGTCTTGATTATGGATCAAAAGTAAACTCAAAGGCACAAGTATGTCATGGTTTGAATGGTATTCTTATATGATCTTGTGTTTGAATTTTTATTGTGAGGACTATATTGATTTGTTGGATGAGGTTAACTCTTTCCTTTTTCTTTTTGGAGTGTTTTCTCTCACTATTTTTTCTTGGACATTTGCCATTCTCTGACTGTAATTTATTACCTTTTTAATAAAATTTTCACGAAAAAAAAACGTTGTTTGGGTGTGTTTGATTCATGATTTGCTTGGCAAATATATCCAAGACTTGTGAAGTGTAGAAATATAGGTAGGACATGTTGGACATATGGTATTAGGCTTGACTGAATAAGTTAATTCTATATATTGCTGGATGTGAGTATTGTAGTGCATAACTTTATATATAAGTTTTGGTTAGATTTTTGGGTGGGGGTATTCTTAAAAATTTATTTCCAAAATTTTTTCAGGTGACTATTGATAAAGATGCCTATATTAGCAAGTTGGGGGAATGGATCAATGATGTATGATCTTGGAAACTTATTTGGAGGAGGAACTTGTTCCTTTGGGAGCAAGAGGAGAAGGATGAACTCTTAAAAATTCTTGGAAACCTTGTACCGGATCAAGATGCCAAGGATGGATGGAGTTAGGTTCATGACAAAGGAGGACAACACTCAGTTAGAAGTGCTTATAATATGATATCTCAAGAAGTTAGGAGTGATGACAACATGGACTTCAAAAAGGTATGGAAATGTAATGTAGTACCACCGAAGATGAAATATTCAGTGTAAAAAATCTTCTTGGGTGGAGTCCCGACAAGGTTATGTCTTGCTCAACGAGGTATTTTAGGAGAAGGACGAAGTAATAAATCACTTATTTTTCACTTGCTCAAAGTCTTACAATGTTTGACAATATCTGTATTCCAAGTTTTGTCTTACCTCAATTCTTCACAATGATTCTAAGGTAAACTTTTCTACTCATATGACTTTGTTGCGGTTGACGAACAAGAATAAACAAAGGTGGTTGTCATTTTGGTTCATTATTATTTGGAACATATGGCTTGTGAGGAACAATATTATTTTTGAAAATTTGAGATTTATTCTTAATGAGGTGACAAAACTTATTTTCTTACATTTTTGGAATATCCTAAAAATTCGTTGTAATAGTTTCAATTTCTCTTTTTTGAATTGGACGTTGAATCAATCCAAGTGTCTTTTTGATAATTAATTTTATATTTGTGGATAGAAGTAACCCTTATTCTCCTAGTTTTTACTTCTCATTTTTTTTAGTAAAGTTCATTCCCGACCATAAATAATATATCACATCCTCTTATATATTAATACGTTAGATGATGGATAAGACAGGCACACAAAATTATTTTATCAGTTGTCTCTTCAAATCTAAGTTTATTTTATATATTCACTCCATTCATTTCTCTCAATCATTTGTATCATATATCCCAAATATCATTTGTTTCTCACTTATTCACGTTACTCTTTAGAAATGGATGATGAATGTGACTCTTTTTTCTACGCACATCTGGGTTTTACCAATACTAAGGAGATAAAGGAATAATATCACCCTAAAATAATATACTTTTAATGATATATATTAAACCTCCATTTAGTTAAGGTTGAAAAGTAAACGATAATTGTATAAGTTTATTTTTTTTACATCAGTTTTTTTTCCATGTTGTATAATTTATGTGTCTTGTTTATGAGTAAAATCAAACCTTATACATAACACATTTCCTCTTTGCACTTTTGTTTGCTACATAACCAACAAATTGATATCTAGAGCTATATCTTGAGGGATCTGTGAGAACAAACACAAACCAAACTAAACAAAACCCAAACACTTCCTATTACTTTCTATTACATAAAATTGTCAAAATGAACTCAAAAGTAGTGTCTGCTGCATTTACACCTCTAGTGTTTAATGAAGAAAATTATCATGTATGAGCTATTAGAATGAAAGCTTTCTTGGATGCTAATGATATGTGGGATGCCATTGAACAAGATGATGTCATTTCAACTCTTCCACACAATCTAACTGTTGCACAAATTAAAAATGAGAATGAGATGAAGCAAAAAAAGTCCAAAGTAAGAGCATGTCTATATGCAGCTATTTCACCCATCATTTTTAACAGGATAATGACACTAAAAGCAGCCTGTGAAATCTGGAAAATTTTTGAAGCAAGAATATGAAGGAGATGAAAGGGTCAAAGGGATGCAAGTGATGAATTTGATCCGAGAATTTGAAATGCAAAGGATGAGAAATTCATAAAAAATCAAGGAGTACTCTAATAAACTTCTAGTCATTGCCAATAATGTAAGACTTCTTGATACTGAATTTTCTGATTCTTGAATAGTTCACAAGATTCTAGTTACACTTCCTGAAAAATATGAAGCTGCAATTTCATATCTGGAAATGTCTAAGGATATGTCAAGCATCACATTGGCAGAAGTGTTGAATGCATTACAGATACAAGAACAAATGAGGCTTATGAGGCAAGAAGGATCAATGGAGAGTGTTTTTTGAACCAAATTACTAAACAACAATGGTTAGAATGACAAAAAAGAAGGCAAAATAACAACTACAAAGCTGCAGGTTCTACAAACAACAAGTACAATAACCAAAGTAGCAATAATGAAGTCTTTCCACCTTGTTCCTACTGCAAAATTTGCAGTATTTTTAAAACCAACAGTTCTATAGAAAGTTGGCTCATTAATAGTGGTTGTACAAACCCCATGACTTATGATCAAGAACTCTTCCAAGAGTTTGACAAAACTGTTATTTCCAAAGTCAGAATTGGAAATATGGCATATATTGCAACAAAAGGCAAATGAGCAGTTGTAATTAAAGGTTTCACATGTTTGAAATTAATTCATGATGTCTTATATGTTTCTGAAATTAATCAAAATTTGTTAAGTGTTCCTCAGTTGATGGAGAAAGGCTATAAGGTTTTGTTTGAAGACAAAAAGTGCATGATTAAAGTTCAATACGTAGAGAGTTGTTCAAAGTTCAAATAAAAGGCAAAAGCTTTATCTTGGATTTGATGAAAGATGAGCAAGTTGTGATACACAAAGAAGACACAGAAACAAAGTTTCCTACATGCATTATCTGCCAATATGAGAAGTATACAAGGCTTTTTTTCTTCGCAAAAAAGGATATAGAAGGCTACACAGAAGCTGCAAATGATACACACAAATGTTGGAGGACCTATGACTACACCATCAAACATTGTAGGATATGAAGAAACTGAAACTGACTAGAAATTGATAGATGTAATAAAGGGGGAGCTCGTGGTGATTGAAAAAATGAGACATGTGAGTTGGTAGAGATGTCTAAACACAATAAATGTATATGAGTCAAATGAACTTACATAACCAGTTCAATTTTGACAGTTATGAGAATAAGTATATGTCAAAAGCTTAAAGTTTACAGCTCTAGAGTCAAGGAAGAATGTTGATTAGTATGACTCAGAAGCTATTATGTTTCTATTCATTTGGCAATAAAGAGCCAATATGGC
Organism: Lupinus angustifolius; assembly: GCF_001865875.1. NCBI lineage: Eukaryota > Viridiplantae > Streptophyta > Magnoliopsida > Fabales > Fabaceae > Lupinus > Lupinus angustifolius. The sequence continues at coordinate 17,426,036 of NC_032019.1, read as the reverse complement.
TGTTAGGAATATTTTCATCTACTATGTTGGAGCACTTATGTGACTCATTATGCTATTCATGTAGTAATTTATTTTTTCTGCATCAGTTTTATTTTTCATGTTGTATAAATTATGTGCCTTGTTCATGAATGAAATCAAGCCTTCTACATAAAAAATTTCCTCTTTATACTTTTGCTTGCTAATAACCTACAATAATGTTTTGGATATTAATTTTAAAAAAAAGACTTCATTCCCTAAAATAATACATACAATACAGGTCTAAAAGTTATTAAGGTTATTTTAAACACTTGTGGTCTATACTTTAGGTTGACAATCATCAGACATATGCTTGTTTATGATAGAGGTCTAATTTTATTTCCATTTTTATCATTCTCAATAACTTGACAAAGGTATTAAAAATCTTTGACTTCCATGGACTATGTGTACAGGCAACATGGAGTTTCTCAAAGTCTCAAACAAATTTGAACCCTCCTAATATTAAGGCTTCTATTACGGACAACAAGAAGAAAAGAAGGATGAAGGTGGTTAAGAGGAAGAAACAAAAGTAGGTTATTTTAGATTAGAACAATTTATGTGTTGATCTTGGTGATATCACAGCTACAAATACTCTTGATCCAGCTCTAGTGCAATTTGTTAATAAAGGATCTCAACATATCCAGGAGGAGAACATTCTTGACCTCAACGATATACCAGTGCGAGCTCTAAAAGCAGTAGATATGAATAATGGTAATTCTGATCTCTTAAAAACAACAAAAGAAATGTGGAGCATAGGAGAGCAAATCAGTCTTTGTGGGAATGGAAATGAAATTGAAATTATTTCTAGGCTGGAAGATATGTAGGAAAGAGATTGTGGATTGTTTGATGCTGCTAGAGGGAGTCATTCAAGTGTTGATGAAGATCATATCCATTAATATTAGAGGCTTGGGAGGGCGTATGAAGAAGAAGGAGATAAAAGATTTGGTTAGGAAGTATAAACCAAATTTCATATGCATTCAAGAAACTAAAATTCAGAATTTTGATGGTAATTTGTGTTCATCTCTGTGAGGATAGATAATTTTGATTAGCCCCCAAGCCATCAGAAGGTAATTTTGAAGACGTCTTGTGTGGTACAAATTTTGTACTTGTTAAAGGTAAATGGGCAATGCATCATGAGATTGCTCATATCATGAATGTTTACTACCCATGTCATTTGTATGGAAAACGTAAGTTCTAGGAGGAAGCTAAGTCCACAAAGTTAGGTCATCATGGTAATCAGTGGTGTTTAGCATGTGATTTTAACTCTGTTCTTCAGCACGAGGAGAGAAAAAGAACTAGTATTAGAATTAATATAAGGGAATATAAGGAGTTTAATCAATTTGTCTAGGATATGTAATTGTTTGATTTGCCTCTCTATGGAAAGGAATTTACTTGGTTCTATCCAATGGAAAGGCAATGAGTAGGATCAACATATTTTTGGTAAATGATTATTGGTTGGCCTCATGGGGCAAGATGGTTCAACTGGGTCTCCCAAGGAAATTTTCAGATCACTGCCCAATTTTGCTCAAAATTGATAATTCTGACTAGGGCCCGACACCTTTTCGCACTAATAATTGTTGGCTTTTAGATCAGCATTTCGGCTAGTTTGTGGTAGATGACTGGAAGAAATTAGAGATTAATGGAATGGGTTCTTTTGTATTTAAGAAGAAACTAAAGAAACTTAAAGTGGTCTTAAAGAGCTGGAACAAAGATCACTTTGGTATGCTGAATAGAAAAGTTGAAGATTAGGTGGATGTTATAAATTATGTTGATGCAAAAGGTAGCGATGGTATTTTATCAGAGGATGATTTTATTTCGAGAAGATTAACGACTACTGAACTTTGGCGACTCTCGAGACAACAAAACAACATTTTATTGTAGAAATCTAGACAAAGATGGATTCGTGAAGGTGAATCTAAATTCTTTCATTTGTTTATAAATATGAATAGGAGGTTCAAGGAACTCACTGGTTTGACGATTTATGGGGAGTGGATTGAAGAACCCGTTAGAATTAAAAATGACATTAGTTCATATTTTGAGGCAATGTTTGATGAAAGTATTGAGTGTAGACCATCTCTTGATGATATTGATTTCAATAGTCTATCTGAAGGGGAAAACGTCTTCCTCACTACTAAGTTTGAGATTGAACAAATCAAGGAAGCAATATGAAGTTGTGATGGAGATAAGAGCCCTGGACCTGATGGGTACAATTTACTTTTGTTGAGAAGTTCTGGGATTATCTTAAGGATGATATAATAAGATGGTTGATGATTTCTTTAGGTTTGAGAACTTACTTAAAGAATGTAATGCCTTATTTATTGTACTAATCCCAAAAAAGAATTTTCCGCATGATCTTAAGTGAATATAGACCCATGTCCCTCATTGGATGCACTCAAAAGATCATTTTTATGCTCATTGCCGCTAAACATAAAAAGGTGATCCATTTGGTTATTTCTGATTGTCAGATAGCTTTTATCAAAGAACGATCATCATGGATGAGTTTGTGGTGGCTAATGAGGTTATTGATCAAGATAGGTAGAAGAAAAATGGAGATTGCTTTATTCTAAAAGTGGATACCCAAGGAACTTGTTCGATTGGGAGGAATATAATTATGATGATCTCTTAAAAATCATCCAAGATTCTAAGCCTAAACAACACATTGATGATTCATGGATTTGGCTGCATGACAAAGGCGGAAAGTATTCAGTTAGAAGTGCATATAAACTTTTGCAAAAGGAAGATGAGAGTTTTAGACCTTCTTTTCTTCAAGAAGCTTTGGACAAGTAATGTCCTATCAAAGATGAAGTCGTATGGAAAATTACTTTGGATGGAGTACCAACTAAACTCAACCTAGTTGATGAGTGTGAAATTATGCTACATTTACATTGTCTTTAACTTGAATTTTAGGACATAATTAGGACATTTACATTGTCTTTGTTTGGGTTGAGCGGGTGTTTTTGGCTATGTTGTGCAATTTGAATGGATTAAAGCCAAAAAAAGTAGATATTGAGTGCAAGAATATAGAATTGAGTGTTGAAAGGCCAAAGGAAGTCATGGATGTTATATTATATTCCTATTTTTTAGATTTGTTTTGTTGGGCTTAGCCCAATATTTTGTAATTAGGATAAATGTGGATTCTCCCTCAAGGATGATACACTTTACACTTTATATTACAATTCTCTAATTTAGAATTTGGCATTCTATTCTCCATCGTGAGTGAGTAATTCCCTTTGTTTCTAGGATTGGGGTATGCCCTTTTACATTCAATAAATATTTGTTCTTACTTTTATTTCATTGAGTGTTGTGATTTCAATCATTAAGTTGAGTTTTAATCGTGTGAGTTGTCTGGTCAATAAATTACACCTCTTAGATACATTGGGGAAGGACCAAGAGATGAACCCAACTATCTGACCATTCAGTTATTCTAACTAGAATCCTAATTCACGAGAGTAGTATTAGGATTCTCGGGGGTTTCTGGAATTCACCTTGGGTTGCTATGAAGTGATTGGATAGAAAGATCCAAGTAAAGGTTTTTTTATAACCGTACTACGAGAGTAGGTGCAACTTCAATTGATTACATGTGTCGAAGCTCGAGAGAGGATGACACATATCAAAGAAAAATTCACCCTCATAACTTCAAGTTCATAAAAAAGATCAAAACAAGGATTTGTGAGTGTAATGACGATAACCCTTATCCTATGAACTCTTCCTAAATTAGATTTTAATCCCTTTTTACTTATTTGATAATTATTCTTGTCAATTGTTCAATTGTTCTAAATTCACTTTTAATTCCTATTTGAGTTAAGGATAAATTAATTGTTATAATTAAAGGAGTTTTCCAGTCCTCGTGGGATCAATATTTTTTTACTTGATGACATAATCGTGCATTTGAAATTTTCCCTATCAAGTTTTTGGCGCCATTGCTAGGGATTGTGTCAAAATTTATTTAATTATCAATTAATTCATTACTTTACTCTAGTGTATTATGTGTTTTCCTTTTTCTTACTACCTGTGGAGGTTGTTGATTTAGTTTATGCAAAGTTCAAATTACTACTCAGAGCCAGAAAGGACTTTTCGTAGAAGAAGCGAACAAAGAGTAAGAGCAAGAGAAAGACTTGCGCATGTGCAAACAACGGCTGAATGAGATGAAAAACTACTTTGCGACTATGCAATCCCTAATGCTCGTAGTTCACGTCCTGGAATAATCTGTCCAAATATTGAGGAAGAGAGCTTTTCTTTACCATCTGCTTTGATCCAAATGGTGATGCAAAACCAATTTGGAGGAGGAGCTCATGAAGATCTGAATGCCCATATTGAACAGTTCTTGGAATTCTCTGAGACTGTAAGGATTCATGGGGCTTCTGAAGATGCCATTCGTCTCTGCAAGTTTCCATATTCTCTTAGAGACAGAGCTAAGAAGTGGCTAAGGAATCAAGATGCTGAAATTCAAGCAAGATGGTGAACTTTGGAGGAGGCTTTTCTCAACAAATACTTTCCTCCTTCCAAAACTGTGCACTATAGGCACCTCATCTATAATTTCAGTTAAAAGGATGGGCTGTCAATTGCTGAAGCATGAGAAAGATTAAATGAGTTGACTGAAGCTTGCCCTCATCATGGTATTCCACCTTGGATGCTGGTTCAGAACTTCTACAGCGGGCTAGACTTTCCATCACAACAATTGCTGGACTCTTCAGCAGGTGGTGCCTTTATGTGCAAAGGAATTGACGCTGCTTGAAAGATCATAGAGATTGTCATTTCCAATCATCACCAAAGGGAAAATGAGAGGAGACATCATCTAAGAAGAGACTCTAGTGCACAATATTCAGACAATTAGATGGAGAAGGTAATTTCCATGCTGGAGAACCTTTCTCAAAGGTTTGGAAAGCTAGAAATATACCATGCTAATGCTATTGGTGAAAGTGCAATGTGTCAAGAGAGCACTTAAGCTTGCTTATGTTTTGATGAAGACAAAGGACTTAGTGAAAGCTTAAAGACAACTCAACAAATAAACATGCTAAAGATTCAAGAGCTTCATGTCTAGACTAGAGTCTTATATGTGTCTTTGTTATTGAGTCTAGGTTAGGTAAACCTAGATGCAAATCTCACAAAGTCTAAAAACTATCATATCATTTACATGTGATATACCATCTAGTTTATTATATGTTCATGCCTTAATCATACATCTTATTTGTGCATTTTAGGCATAACATAAAGGTAAATCATGTATAGTTGATAATCATAACATATAGGTAGTTTACCAATTAACATCTTAACTGAAAAAATGCCAGTTAATGGATTAAGTGAAGCTTTAATCGATTAACGTGAAAATAATTTTGAACAGTTTCAACAGATAACTGAAAAATAGATTTTAGTTACTCTCTCTAACAACATGTTAAACGATTAAGAGGCAACATAATCGATTAACTGAGTAAAAATCAGCTTTTCTATATAAACTGTATTTTCAACATATTTCATATACGATTTAATACATTCATTCATTCATATTAGAATTGCTAAGTTGCGAATTTTTATGTTCAATGTAAGTCATATAGGAAGAGAGAATTGCATGTAAGATTAGAGTGAGATAGTAATATGCTTAGGGATTAATATGTCATCCATTGCATATTATCAAATGTGTTCATCATCCTATCTTGTTGTTGCATGATTCTGTCATTATTGTTTAGAGATTTCTTAAGGGAAGAAATTACATGTCATTGCATGATTCCGATCTTATACATATTCATAGTATTTTTGAGATTTGTATAGGTTTATAGCTTGTTCTTAATTGTAATATTTGAGCTATTTTAGGGCTTCACATTACTCTGTTTTGTGTACTTTTGTAACGAGGGAAGTCGTCTCTTAGTGTCGTACCACCAAAGAGATATAGAGAGTCTTCACCAAGACTAGAAGGTCTTGAGTTTGGAACATACTCTTGGCTGGGGCCAGATCACGGTAAGAAAGGTTTTCTTGGGAGGCGATTGGGATTGGTCAAACCAAGGTAGGGGCGTCTAAGAATTCAAGAAGGTAGCGTCTGATGTCTTGTAATTGGAAGTGTGTATGTAAGACACATTGGTTTCAATTTTAGTGAAGAAAATCTCTCGGATCAGAGGGGAGGACTGAATGTAGTTTTGCAGTGGACCGCAAAATGAACCAGTATAAAAACCTTGTTCCAGGCTGTTTCTTTCCCTTATCTCTTTACTATTTTTAAGTAGCTTTTAATTGCCTATTGTAGGGATATTTTGAATGTAGTATTACTGTCAAATAAAGATCACTTGTGTTCAAATATGTCTGCTATATCATTTATGTATAATCTGTAATTGGTTGTGTAATTGAGCCATTCAACAACTGTTAATTCTGTGTAACATAATCGGTTAACTGGTAATTTTCCAGAATAGGGCTTTGGTGCAAATAGCGGTAAGTGAGAACTGCGACCCCTATTCAACCCCCTTCTAGGTGTATTATGTCACTGATACCTAACAAGTGGTATCAGAGCTAGTACGTCATGCTAGCTCAACCGCCCTCCCGTTTTCAGTGGCAAAGGATTTGCCTACTGGAAAGTTCGCATGAAAATCTTTAAAGAGGCCATCGACTCGGATATTTGGGAATCCGTAGTCAACGGGCCCTTCGTTCCACAAAATTTAGTGGACGATGAACCGAAAAGTCTATGGACTAATGATGAACGCAAAAAGGTTCAGTATAACCTGCATGCTAAAAATATCATCACATCGACCCTATCTTATGATGAGTTCTTTCGGGTATCGCAGTGCCGAAGCGCTAAATAAATGTGGGATACTTTGCAAGTTACCCACCAAGGCACGAATGAATTTAAGCGTGATAGACTAAAAGCACATACGCATGAGTACGAGTTATTTCGAATTCTTCCTAATGAATCTATATGTAATATGCAAAAACGTTTTACTCATTTTGTAAATCATTTGGTCGCCCTTGATAAAACTTTTACTAATGGTGATTTGTCTAACAAAGTTTTACGGTGTCTTGATAGGAGATGGCAACCAAAGGTAACTGCGATAATGGAATCAAAGAACATAGACAACATGCCATTAGCTACTCTGTTTGGAAAACTCCAAGAACATGAAATGGAGTTAGGGTGCCTAACATTGAATGAGGAGTCAGACAAGAATGGAATCGCACTCAAGGCTACAAGATTTCAAGAAGATCAAGAGAGTGATGATCCTAGTTTAGATTCTGATTCTGATGAAGACTTGACTCTCCTATTTGAAAAATTCAAGAAGTATCTCAAGAAGAAAGGAGGGATCAAGAATCTCAAGAAAGAAGCCAAGAACTCGACCAAGAAAAGCAAGATTTCCAAAGAAGGCTTCACTTGCTATGAGTGTGGAAAGTCGGGCCACATGAAGCATCAGTACCCGAGCTACCTCAAGAAAGTCGAGAACAAAAAGAGCACTCCTCGGGACTTCCAGTCAAAGATGGCCTATATCGTATGGGATACACCAGAGGAGGACACGATATTGAGCACCTCAGACAAAGAGGAGACAACCAAGCTATGCTTAATGGTCAGAACAGATGTTGCTTGTTGCTAAAATTCAAAAGAGGTAAACAATGAGGTATATTCTGACACCTCATCCTCTTCATCTGATGATTCACCCTCTTATGAGGAATTATAAATGCTTATGTCGAAATGCATGAGGAATTAAATAAAATGGTTAAAGTAAATATAGATAGAAAAAGACTTATCTCCTTGCATGGAAAGAAAATACTTGAAATGCAAAAGGAATTAGATGAGCTTAAACTTGAAAATGAAACTCTTGATATTATCTATGCATGTGCCTCATGTGATTGCTCTAAAGATAAATTATGTCAATCAACATATAGGTAGTTTGCCAATTAACATCTTAACTGAAAATATGCCAATTTATCGATTAAGTGAAGCTTTAATCGATTAACGTGAAAACAATTTTTAACAGTTTCAACAGATAACTGAAAAATAGATTTCAGTTACTCTCTAATAGCCTGTTAATTGATTAACAGGCAACATAATCGATTAACTGGGTAAAAATCAGCTTTTCTATATAAACTGTATTTTCAACAGATTTCATATATGATTTAATACATTCATTCATTCATATTAGAATTCCTAAGTTGTGTATTTTCATGTTCAATGTATGTCATATAGGCAGAGAAAATTTCATTTAAGATTAGAGTGAGATAGTATTATGCTTAGATATTAACATGTCATCCATTGCATATTATCAAATGTGTTCATCATCCTGTCTTGTTCTTGCATGATTCTGTCATTACTGTGTAAAGATTTCTTAAGAGAAGAAATTACATGTCATTGCATGATTCTGGTCTTATATATATTCATAGTAATTGTGAGATTTGTATAGGGTTTATAGTTTGTTCTTAATTGTAATATTTGAGCGATTTTAGTGCTTCACATTACTCTGTTTTGTGTATTTTTGTAACGAGGGAAGTCGTCTCTTGGTGTCGTACCACCAAAGAGATACAAAGAGTCTTCACCAAGGCTAGGTTGTCTTGATTTTGGAACATACTCTTGGCTGGGGCCAGATCGCGGTAAGAAAGGTTTTCTTGGGAGGCGATTGGGATTGGTCAAACCAAGGTAGGGGCGTCCAGGAATTCAAGAAGGTAGCGTTCAAGGTCTTGTAATTGGAAGTGTGTATGTAAGACACATTGGTTTCAATTTTAGTGAAGAAAATATCTCATATCAGAGGGGAGGACTGAATGTAGTTTTGTAGTGGACCGCAAAACGAACCAGTATAAACACCTTGTTGCAAGTTATTTCTCTCCCTTATCTCTTTACTGTTTTAAGTAGCATTTAATTGCCTATTTTAGCTGATATTTTGAATATAGTATTAATGCCAAATAAAGATCATTTGTGTTCCAATATATCTACTATATCATTTCTGTATAATCTATAATTGGTTGTGTAATTGAGCCATTCAGCAACTGCTAATTATGTGCGATTTAATCGATTAAGTCATAACTTTAATCGATTAACTAGGTAATTTTATAGAATAGGGCTTTGGTGCAAATAGCGGTAAGTGGGAACCGCGACACCTATTCAACCCCCCTTCTAGGTGTATTCTGGCACTGATACGTAACAATTGGGTCTACTGCAACTTATGAGGGATATGGAGCAAAAGGTCATGAGTGGTCTGAATGGAAACACTTCAGTGAACCTGAACATGGAGCATTGGTCAATGAACTACCTGAATCATGCAACTACTATGAGTACAAGGAGAGGAGCCTGTAACAACTCAACCCACCATACAGGTAGAACAATCCCAAACTTTCTTGGAGGAGCAACAACATTCTAAATCATCAATACCAGGATGGGCCAGGTAACAGGAAACCTCTAATAAGGTTTCCACAGGTACAATCTTTTCCTATTGACCCAACTCTTAAAACATTAATGGAATGTCAGGAAAAATTGCTTGCTAAGCAAAATAAATTTCATGAAGGTCATGTCATGATTAATAAAAGTTTTTCAAACATGATCAATGACTTGAATTCTAAAATAGAAAACCTGACCATCCATGGTAAAATGCTGGAAACACAAATTGTCCACCAAGCTAGTAATCCTAATAGGCAAACAAAGATGTTTCCAGGATAGCTAGAAAAAAATCCAAATACTGAACATTGTAAAGCTGTCAAATTAAGGAGTGGAAAAGAACTAAGTGATATTCCTCAAATTAGGAAAAAGACAGAAGTGGAAGAGGAACATACTAAGACACAACCCTTGAAGGGGAGCAACATTTTGAAAAGGTGTCTAAGTATGTAGCTCCACCACTGTATGTACCACCAGTTCCTTTTCCCCAAAGATTAGCAAATGCAAAATTAGAAAAGAAATTTGAATTTTTTTTGGATATTCTTAAGAAATTATATATCAGCTTACCTTTCACTGAGGCACTGTAGGAGATGGCTGTATACACAAAATTTCTTAAGGATATTTTATCTAAAAAAAAGAATACTAGAGGATTATAAAACAATTGCTTTAACTGATGAGTGCAATGCTTTAATTCAAAATAAGTTACCTCTTAAATTAGAAGATCCTAGTAGTTTTTTTATCTCATGTTTAATTGGAAATACTAGTTTTGATCATGCCTTATGTGACTTGGAGGCAAGTGTGAGTCTGATGCCTTTATCCGTGTGCAAAATATTGGATGTGGGTGAACTAAAACCCACTACTATATCACTTCAATTAGCGGATATGTCAGTAAAATTCCCTATAGGCATCTTGGAGGATGTTCCTATCAATGTTGGGAAATTTTTTATTCCAACAGGTATTGTAATACTAGAGATGAAAGAGGATTCACAAATCCCCATCATACAAGGTAGACCTTTTTTGGCTACTGCTGGTGCTATAATTGATGCAAAAAATGAAAAAATTTCCCTAAGCATAGGGGATGAAAAAGTTGAATTTGATATCGCTAAATATGTTAAATAACCTTCTCTTGAAGATTCATGTTTCAGGTTTGATATGCTAAACCAAGTTGTGAAAGAGGAAGCAACTAGAGTGCAATCTAAGGATCTCTTAGAGAGATGCATAGTAGATGGTGACACTTTGGACGTTGATGAGGAAATGACTGAGATTATTGAATTTCTGAATCCAAGCCCAAGACTTCCTCACAACCCGCAAGATAAGACCTTGAAGATAATGCCTAAATTTGAGATGAGAAGGAGGGGAAAGCACCTAAAATTGAAATAAAAATACTCCTCTCCACCCTCAGGTATGAATTTCTTGGATCTAATTCATCTTATCTTGTTGTTGTTAATGCTAAATTAAATAAATTGGAAACTAAAAAATTGCTAAGGGTCCTGAAAATGCATAGAAACATAATAGGATGCACATTGGATGATATAAAGGATATAAACCCTTCTTTTTTCATGCATAGAGTTTTAATGGAACCTAACCATAAAATTTCAATTGAAAACTACAGGAGACTAAATCCTAATATGAAAGAAGTGGTTAGAAAAGAAGTGCTAAAATTTTTAGATGTTGGGATAATATATTCTATATATGATAGTGAATGGGTGAGCCCAGTTCATGTGGTTCCTAAAAAGGGAGGATTGACTGTTGTGAAAAATGAGAAAATAAATTAATACCAACTAGAACAGTCATAGCTTGGAGAATGTGCATTGATTATAGAAAATTAAACACAACCACTAGGAAAGATCACTTCCCCCTCCCTTTCATTGATCAAATATTTGAAAGGCTTGCTACACATGAATATTTCAGCTATTTAGATGGTACTCGAGATTTCATCAAATCCCCATTCACTATGAAGACCAACAGAAAACTACTTTCACATATCCTTATGACACATTTGCCTATAGGAGAATGCCTTTTGGGCTATGTAATGCCCCAACCACTTTTTAAGGATGCATGACTGCAATATTTTCTAATTTTATAGAAAACATATTGGAAGTTTTTATGGATGATTTTTTCTGTTTATGAACTTTTATTTGATGTCTGTTTATCAAATTTGACAAAAATATTGCAGAGATATGAGGAAGTGAATCTTGTATTAAATTGGGAAAAATGTCACTTCATGGTGCGCGAGGATATTGTGTTGGGGCATTTAATTTCAGGAAAAAGGATAGAGGTGGACAGGACAAAAGTTGTAGTAATAGAAAATATGCCACCACCAATTAACATAAAAGGTGTTAGGAGTTTCTAGGTCATGCAAGATTTTACCGCAGATTCATAAAAGATTTTTCAAAAATTGAGAAACTCATTTCTAACCTTTTAATGAAAGATATTGTATTTGATTATAGTGTTGCTTGTCTAGAATCGTTTTGCAGGTTGAAGGAGGCATTGGTCACTACACCAATATTGCAATCACCAGACTACAATCTTCCCTTCGAGGTAATGTGCGATGCTAGTGACTATGTTGTGGGAATAGTGTTGGGCCAAAAGAAGGACAAGAAGATGCATACAATCTACTATTCAAGCAAAACACTTGATGGAGCTCAAGCCAACTATGCCACCATAGAGAATGAGCTACAAGTTGTTGTGTTTTCCTTCGAAAAATTTAGGTCCTACCTAGTAGGTTCTAAAGTTATAGTCCATACTGATCATACAGCCGTGAGATACTTAATAAGTAAGAAAGAAACCAAGCCACGTCTCATCCAATTGATTCTCCTTCTGCAAGAATTTGATCTAGAGATTGTTGACAGAAAGGGGACAAATAATCAAGTTGCAGATCACTTATCTCAGCTTGAACATCCAAGTGGAGGGGATGAGGACATACCTATTGATGATTCCTCCTCAACACTGTAGAGGCACCTTGGTATGCTGACTTTGTCAACTATTTGGTCAGCAAGATTCTTCCACGTAAAATGACACCGTAACAGAAAAAGAAAATCTTCTCAGATCTGAAAAGGTATATTTGGGATGATCCTTACCTCTATCGACTCTATGCTGATGGTATTTACAGAAGATGTGTTCCAGAAGAAGAAGTGTCAAAGATCTTGAGTTGTTGCCACTATGCCTCTTATGGAGGCCATGCCACTACTTCAAAAGCAACAACAATAGTATTCCAATGTAGTTTCTTTTGGCCACACATATTCAAAGATGCAATGAGTTTTGTTCTCACATGTGATTCTTGCCAAAGGGTGGGGAACATATCAAAAAGTCATGAAATGCCAATGAACCCCATCCTTGAGGTGGAGATATTTGATGTATGGGGAGTTGACTATATGTGACCTTTTCCTACTTCAAACAACAACTAATATATCTTGGTGGCAGTCGATTATATTTCTAAGTGGGTGGAGGCAATTTCATCTCCACACAATGATGCCAAAATGGTTATCAAACTGTTTACCAAGAACATATTTCCAAGGTTTGGGGTCCCGAGGCTGGTTATTAGTGATGGAGGCCTACACTTTATTGAAAGACATTTTGAAAACCCCTTGAAGAAGTATGGTGTTTCTCATCAAGTTGGTACCCCTTATCACCCTTAAGCATGTGGTCAAGTGGAAATATCAAATCATGAGATTAAGAGCATACTGGAGAACACAGTGTCTAGGAGCAGGAAAAATTGGTCCTCAAAGCTTGATGTTGCTTTATGGGCTTACCATACTGCATATAAAACACCTATTGGTATGTCACCATTCAGGTTGGTTTATCGTAAGCCATGCCACCTTTAAGTGGAACTAGAGCATTGGGCGTATTGGGCAGTCAAATTGCTAAGCTTTGATCTTAAAGTTATTGGAGAAAACAGGAAATTCCAACTGCAAGAGTTAGAAGAACTGCGGTTGGATGCTTATGAGAATGCTCACACTTACAAAGAAAGAACAAAAACATGGCATGGCAAAACATACTCCGCTGAGAATTTCGAGTAGGGGAACTAGTTCTCTTATTAAACTCCAAATCGAGATTTTTTCCAGGGAAGCTAAAGTCTAGATGGTCAGGTCCGTTCAGAGTCACTAAGGTCTATCCTTATGGAATAGTTGAGATATGGAATGAGGAAAAGGGAAACTTCAAGGTAAATGGTCAATGTTTAAAGTATTATCTAGCAGATGAACGATTGGAGAAACAAACAAACATAGCCCTCTTGGATCCTACATGAGCTGCATAGATTAACCGTCAAGTTAATGACGTTAAACGAGCGCTTCGTGGGAGGTAACCCACGTTGGAGGTACATTTTTTCAATTCATTAATTTTAGTGTTTTAGTATTGGCTTTAGTGCTTCCCTGAGTTTGGAGCCTTTGTAAGAGGATGTATATAGTGTCGGCCACAAAAAAATCATAAACTCTAAAAAATAAAATAAAAATTACATGGAAAAGTGCTAACACGGCAATGCCTATTAGCTGCCTCATTCAAATAGAATATTTGCACCTAGTCCATCTCTGACATATGAGTCATTTGAGACATTTTTCTCTTCTTTTGCAGGTAATTCCACTACACCCAATGAAGCCAACCACTTACAATTGACACATGAGTTAAGAACATTTCCTACTTAACCCGTGAGCTTTCTTTTTATTTCTCTCATTGTTTAGATTTTTCCATTGGGGACAATGTAAGTTTCTAAGCTTGAGGGGTTTTGCATTTAGATAGTTCATTCATGTCATGTATACCATATAGATATTTAAAAATTTAGGTTGAATATTCATATTATCATGCATTATCATATGTTTCATATATCATTTATCCCCTACTTTGTTCTATATGTTGTCTATCTACTTTAGATGAAAAAGTATGCATGAATGATGATTGTTGATTTGTGACCCCCATTGAATAAAAAATTGTTGATAGAATAATAACATGAAAGACATTAGATTTGACAATTGTGAATTAAATTGGGTTAAATAAAGGTATTTGTTTCATAACTTATGCTGAATGTATCAAATGTGAGAAACTTGGGTCAAATACAATAAGAGTTCTGATTTGAATTGACAATTTTATAAAATCATTTTTCTTTCATGAATGCATAATTTTCTATGATTGTACATTCTAGAACTTGATTTGTGACCGTTTCAATATTAAAGTATGTCTCTATGCATTAAAATGATAGAGACAATTACGACTTTTTCTTTTGACCTTCAACCGCTTGCTATAATCATTGAAAACTCATTAGTTGCTCACTTTTGAGCCTGAACTTTAATAATTTTTCATAGCTAAACAAATGAGGGTCTGGGGCAATTTATGATGTTTGGTTGAAGCAATGAGAAAGATAAAAAGGTCATGTGTGATGAAAGAATCCATAAAAAGGTGAAGAAAAAAGTAAATAAATTGATTTCATCTCTTCTCTTTTAGAAAATCTCAACAAAAAAAGAAGAAAAATAAAGAAAGAAAAAAATACAAAGTATACTAAAAGAAAATGGACTAAAAAAAGTGTGTTGTAAGGAGAAATGTTGATTGAGAAAAGATCATATGATAAAGTAAGACCTATTAAGAGAATCTCAATGCTTCAATCAGATGTCTAAAATGTTTAAGTATTTTGGGAAACATTTGTAAGCCTTTTGAATTATACTTTCTTTGACTATCACACCTTAAATCGTTCACCTTGGTCCCATTACAACCATTTAAAGACCTCTTGAATTTTGCATGCATTCAAATACAAATAGTGGCGATTTGGTCTATAATCAAGCCTATGGTAATTTACTTTCATGAAATTTTTTAAGAGAGACACTGACATTTAAACACATGAGTGTGATGAGAGAATAATTCATGCAGTTATTATGATTCAAAGACTTAGCTTGAATTAAACTTGTTGATGATTGTCTTGTCTTAATGTCTGGATTGTTTCAAAACTAACATGAGATTGCTTATTATTTTGGGTCATGGTTTCTATATCATCATTCATACATGATTCTGAAAGTTAGACATAATAATTGCTTAAGGACAAACAAAAGATAAGCTTGAGGAGATTTGATGAGTGTGAAATTATGCTACACTTGCATTGTATTTAACTTGCATTTTAGGATATAATTAGGACTTTATAATTGTTTTTAGCTTTTATTTATCTTTGTTTGGGTTGAGCGGATGTTTTTGGCTATGTTGTGCAGTTTGAATAGATTAAAGCCAAAAAGAGTAGAGATTGGGTGCAAGAAGATGAAATTTAGTGTTGAGGCTATGCGAAGACCAATTGAAGGGAAAAAAGAAGTCATAGATGTTATATTATATTCCTATTCTTTAGATTTGTTTTATTGGGATTAGCCTAATATTTTGTAATTAGGATAAATGAGGGTTCTTCCTCAAGGATGATACACTTTATACTTTACATTACAATTCTCTAATTTAGAATTTGATATTCCCTTCTCCATCGTGAGTGAGTAATTCACTTTGTTCTATGATTGGGGCTATGCCCTTTTACATTCAATAAATATTTGTTCTTACTTCTATTTCATTAAGTGTTGTGACTTGAATAATTAAATTGAGTTTTATTCGTGTGAGTTGTCTGCCCAATAAATTACACTTCTTAGATACATTGGGGAAGGACCAAGAGGTGAACCTAACTATCTGACCATTCAGTTATTCAAACTAGAATCCTAATTCGCGAGAGTAATATTAGGATTCTCGGGGGTTTCTGGAATTCACATTGGGTTGCTACGAAGCAATTGGATAGAAAGATCCAAATAAATGATTTGATTGATAACCTTACTACGAGAGTAGATGCAACTTTAATTGAGTACACATGTCGGAGCTCGAGAGATGATGACACATATCCAAGAGCAATTCACCCTCATAACTTAAAGTTCATGAAAATGAGCAAAACAATGATTTACGAGTGTAAAGACGGTAACCCTTCTCCTGTGAACTCTTCCTAAATTAGATTTCAATCCCTTTGTACTATTTTCACAATTCTTCTTGTAAATTGTTCTAAATACACTTTTAATTCTTATTTGAGTTAAAGATAAATTAATTGTTATAACTCATCCAGTCCTCGTGGGATCGATATTTTATTAACTGACGACATAATCGTACACTTGCGATTTGTCCTATCACTAGTTCATAAAGGGGGTCTAGGAATACAAGATCTCATTCATTGTGCTTTTTATGGTGAGTTGGAGGAATCTACTAACCACTTGTTCTTTTGTTGTCCTACATCCTATTTTATTTGGCAAAAACTCTATTCTTACCTTGATCTTACTTCTATTATTCTAATGAAGTAATGATTCATTTATCAATTCATGAAACATTGGTTTGGTTGGACAACAAGAAGAAAAAGCCTTTGTGGATGGCTCTTTAGTTTGTCACAATATCGACTACTTAGCATATTAGAAACAAAATTATTTTTGAGAACATTTAGTTTCACCAAGATGAGATGGTGGAGCTTATACTGCTACACTCTTGGAGCCTTCTCAATGTCCGCTTTCCTTTCTTCTCTTATTCTCTAGTAGAGTGGATGAGAAATCATTTAAATTATCTTCTTCTTTATTAATTGTAGGGGTTTAGTGGATATGAGTACCACTTGCTCTCATAATTTCTCTTTATCTCTCCTTTAATAAATCTACATTCCTGATAAAAAAAAAAACAAATTAAGGGTGTGAATACTTGAACCAAGAATTAGATAACTAATTAATAGAATTTATTCTAACTCATTTTTAGAAGGTGAAATCAAATTATTATTAAAAATCTAAACAAGTACAAAAATATTGTGAATGTGTGTCAAAATAGTCTATGTCGATGGTCATAAAAGTGTTAAAAATAACCAATTTAATCTACATTTACTCTAATTGTTTAACTTCTCTTTGAGGCCATACACTTAATTGAGAGGCATTTAAGGGTGTTGTTTATCAAGATTTGGGACTCTAAAGTTTATAGGAAATGTCATTTTCTCCTAACCTTGATTTCATACTCTGATAAATAATTCTACGTTTAAAAAAATTGATTTAATCCTACATATGCCATATGATGATGCATAAAGGTATCCATAATGACCACGTATATGACCGGCTAGAAAATAATCTAATCTATGATTTAATGAAAACGATGGGCAATAAAGAAACATATTACGTGTTTCTATTTTCTTTATAAATTTCTAAAGCATATGTTAATATGTACGGTGTACTTACTGATAAAAACGCGGGTTTACATATAGGAATTAACTCATGAAACAAAAAAAGGAATTACTTGATTATCAAGAAATAAGTTATGGAATGATTCCTCAATTAGGTAACTAATTGGTTCCAAAATATATTGTAAGAATCTCGTCAAATATTTTTAATATACATTCTAAACATTTTTAACGGTGAAAAAGATGATTAGCCTCTTTCTCAAGGGAATGCATGCGATCAATATCTTAAATGAACACTTAATTTTTTTTGATTTCACAGTTATTTTAATTTCCTTTACTACACACTCGATTGGTTTTACTCCTATTTAAATACCTTTTCTTTTAACTTTTATTTGGTGCAAACTATATAGACATAATTTATGGATTCCAACACAAGGAACACAACGTCTAGGTAAGTACCTAATGGTCATCACTGCTTCTATATTTACTATTGATTTTGTAATAGCAAGCATATTATTGGGCCGAGTTTAATATCTATCAACTGTTGGTGTAAATATTTATACATACTCAATATATAATTTATCGTTCACTCATATTAAGTTAATGACTATTAAACATAAATAATAAATGATCAATGTATAAAACTAATATTCTGTTAGTGTACATTGTTTTCTCTTATTCGCATGCCTTCAAGAAATATAAATAAATGGCATATCTTGTTACTTTCAGGGACGATGAAATATTAAAAGAGTTAAGTGAAATCTATAGCAAAATGATGACATTTTTCATGACAATTATACTTGCATTGAATGGACTAAAGGGCACAGAAGCTGGGAAGGAGTTTCTGACAGAACACCAAGCAGTGCTAATGGCTCTTATGGTTGACATTACAATTTACTTCCTTGCAATGATTTTGCACACTACGTTGAAGCCACCTTATGTTAAAAGCATTATTCCAATGCTATGGATGCTTCTGCATGGATGCTCTTTCACAATTCTCACATTTACCCTTATTTCTTGGTACATTACTATCATCACTTTCGTCTTGTGGGTCTTTATCTTCACAATGGTTGCTGTGTTCGTTCCCAACAAAGTTTCAGAACGATTCAAGAAATTGAATGAGAGTGAAAGTACGCAGTTGACTGTGTAGAGTTTGAAGCCAAGGGTCACAATCATCTTCAATCCTACAAAAATAGCATTGTTGTATATATTAGATTCGTAGGTGTTTAATTCAAGTCTAGTGTTATCTGTATATAGTGCGTGTTTAATTCTAGTCTATTGTTATCGGTAAATAGTTGGTATTCAATTCAAGTCTAATAGTGTTAGTATTTGTAATGGTTTCCCGTAGGATTTTTTTTACTAATAATAAAGGAAATGAAAACACTTCAAAGTCACGAAATATATTTGTAATATGATTCTGAAGAATTTTTTT
Source organism: Lupinus angustifolius (assembly GCF_001865875.1). Lineage (NCBI taxonomy): Eukaryota > Viridiplantae > Streptophyta > Magnoliopsida > Fabales > Fabaceae > Lupinus > Lupinus angustifolius. The sequence goes on along the minus strand of NC_032019.1, from coordinate 17,407,124 downwards.
TCCGTTCATTTTCAAAACCCAACTTGTATACCAACTCTTAGGTATTTCAGTTTAACATATTCATAATTCTTTCAATGTAACTCTTTCAATGTAACACTTGACTCCAAGTGAATATGTTCTTTTAGTCCTCTTTCTATAGTTTATATTTAGATGTAATGTTGAGGTAATTAGATTAGTGATACTCTTAAGACAACATTATATAATATGCGTCTGCAACTGCATTATGGAATATTTATCCAATGGTTCTGTATCATAACTCAGTTGCTCTATGCATAATGATTATCAATCTGAATGATAAAAGAAAATCTCTCGGTCAAATATGATGTTATTCAAAGTAATATGGACACCGACAAGATAATGTTCTAGTGATGCAAGTTAAATTCCAGAAATACTAAAAGATTAAGGATTTAATTTCTAAAATAGACATTTGTTGAATTAAAGTCACATATTTTCAAAAAAATTAATTTCTTATTCATAGAGTAATGAAATACTCCTATACTATAAAAATGTAATATAGACTACTTAGATTCTAAACAAACCAAGTGTTAAATATTTAGTTTTACAGTATATAAGTACTATTTTTAGCCTCTTATCTTTGAGAAGATCATTTTTATTACATTTTCATTTTAATTTAAAAATACATTTGAAGATATTATAATTATCCTATTTTTATTTATGTTACTTTTAAGATTATTATTACCTGTTATAATAGTGTTGAGGAAAAAAGGCTGATTTGGTAAAAGAAAATTCAAATAAAATCGAGAGCCCTTACTTAAATCTTTAAAATTTAAGATTTAATTTAAGATTCCCTATCAAATTTTAAATAACAATAGGGAAAAACATATATACACCGACAGTGTAAAGGTTTTTTATACTGTCACTACATCATTTATCATTGATTTTTAGTCATCATTAACTTTTAAATAAAAGTATTGCAAATGAATGGTGGATGATGTACTGACTATGTATAAATCTTTATATTGTCAGTGCACACATTTTACACTCATAACAATATAAGCTAATGCAGAAGCTGATGATAAGAATCTAATAATACTCTCTTGTGAGTATTAATTAATAGTACCTTAAGAATTTGATCTCATCCATTTTATGGACGTGTTCCACCTTAATAGGAATAATTTAAGAAAAAAACGTATCATATTGTATGAGTTCTATATACTATCATTTTGTCATTAACTATTAAAATTGATAATAAAAGATAAAATAAATGTATATAATTTAAGAGAATTTCTTAAAAAAAATGTTTATGTCACGTAATTAAAACGAATCAATTCACGCGGTTTTCTTCTTACTAGCAAGTCGTTTACAAGGAAAGTTGAACTGGATTCATAAATTGTAAATGGATAATTGAGAAACAATATAAACTCAAGAAATAAATCTTTGAAAGTTTATATTTACTACATATTAAAATAAAATTAGAAGTACAATCTTTTATCAATCAATTCTATTCATGATCTTTTTAATTTTTGTAAGACGTTACTTTTTTAGGATATAATTAGTGTGGTGTAAAATTAATTAAGCAGCCGTGGGAGAAAAAATATGTAGTGGATATTATTCTATATGTTTTTTTTCGAAAAAAGGAAATCTTTTTATAGTAAGTTGTGACCACTTTTTGTGATATTTGTAACTTTATCCTTTAAGTTTTATTCTCTTTTTCCAAAAAAGTGCATTTTTCATAAATAGCCATCACATAGAAGAACAATAGCATGAATACTTAGCATATATAACATATAATGCTTCATTTTCTAATTTAAGTTCATCAATAAAATTATATATTTCACTAATTTTCTTTTCATGTTCTAGAGTTAACCTTTTTTTATCCACATATTTTTTTGTCGACCTTTTAAGTTCGTCATGCATTTATGCATAAGCACGATATAACATATCATATTGGAGGAATCATCGGAATTTCAAACAGAATCGGAAGTGTTTTCCCCACTATATTCACCTAGCTCACTAATTTGGAAAGATTTCTAATTTTGCACCACAAGACATAGCTTGGTCGATTCTTCATTTTCAGAGGTGCTATATGTTGTGTCCTCTTCGGGTACATCTCATACAATTTATGTTTTCTTAGTATTGATGTCCCGAGAGTCTTTCTTATCATACTCAACCTTCTTGAGATAAGTAGGACATGACTACTTCATGTGTCCTACTTTCCCACACTCTTGGCAAGTTATTTTGTCTTAGGGATTCTTGCCCTTCATGGTTGATTCTCTTGCCTCTTCTCTCTGAAACGTTCTGAATCCTCCCTTATTCTTTAAGTACTATCCAAATATTTTGACAATGAAGGACATAGTTTCATCATCGATGTCGGAATCAGACTCTTCATCATCATATTTCTCTTCTTGACTTCTTGAACGCGAAGTTGTGGCTTTGAGATAAATTCTCTTATTGTTCTTGTATGTTTGTTCATGGAGTGTAAAGCGTCCTAGCTCCATCTCGTGTTTTTGAAGCTTTCTGAAATGTGTTGCGTGTGGCATAGAGTCCAAATCTTTGGATTCCACTATAGCCATCACCTTTGGTTGCCATGCTCTATCAAGACATGTTAAAACTTTGTTAGTCAATTCACAATTAGCAAACGCTTCATCTAATGGAATAAGATTCTTAACAATATGAGTAAATTGTTTTTGCATATCACTAATTGATTCATGTGGAAGCATGCAAAATAACTCATATTCATGTGTCAATGCATTTAATCTAGGTTGCTTGACCTCACTAGTACCTTTATGGGTTAATTGTAAAGTATCCCATATTTCTTTGGCACTTTTACATTGTGAAACTCTAAAGAATTCATCATATGAAAGTGTATAAGTAATAATATTTTTAGCTTTAAAATCATGCTACACTTTTATCTTTTCTTTATTAGTCCAAAGACTCTTTGGCTTTCCTTATTAGATATTTGGGAAGCCATAAAAAATGGACCTCATTTTATGGCTTCCCAAATATCCGTATCTATAGCCTCAATAAAAGTCGTCATTCTTACTTTCCAGTAGGCGTAGCCCTCACAACTAAAGACGGGAGGGCAGTCGATAGCGGATTCTTCACCACTAAAAGGATGTGTGGAGCCCATTGTGTATATCCCTAGGATCGCTTAGCGATTAAGCTACTATGTTCGAACTAGCTCTGATGCCACTTGTTGGTTCACAAGGGCTCTAAACTGCACCTACAATGGGTGAATAGGTGGTTCGGTAATCAAATATCATTTCTTGATTAAAAAGATATAAAATGATTTTCCTCTATGTTTAATTGATTTAAGGATGTCTTAATCGATTAACTACTTCTATATATAATCGATTAACCTCAGAACTTAATTGATTAACCAAGTCTTGTTTCTTGAAAAACTAGTTTTCTTGATACAACAAGATGCAAAGATTTACCTTATCTTGTATGCACTCTACCAGATCAATTTATGCAGCTAATTACATAGAACAAAACATGCAATTAACTCAGAAAGATTTGAATGTCAAGTAAAGTAAATCAAATCATGTGAAAACGTAAAGAGTAAGGGATAAGAAAAATGAGACAATGACTTTTATCCTAGTTTGATTGCTAATACACATGAAATCTACATCCAGATCTCCCCTTCTGATCTTGAGAGATTTTATTCACTATGAAAAATGTTTTATAAACAAACTTCCAGCAAGACTATCTTGGACTTAAGCTTCTATTAGCTTGCCTTCACCCACTTATAATGGATCTCTCACCACTTCTAATAGACTTCCCCACCACTTCTAACTTCTCTACCAAGATACTTGTACAGTGAACCTACCTTCTAATGGCTCCTTGCCACTTCTAACCAAGGTTTCTCCAACCTTTTCCCTTCTTCATGGTGATACCACACACCAAAGAGAAATAGCCATTACAATCATATACAATGTGTACAAAATTATAATGCACCTAAATATGTTGAATATACAACACTTCTAGAATCTAAAACCTTCCCAAAAGTCTCATACAACCTAGAATATGAAGATGTTAGATGCAAGTTTTTGTAAACTTGATATGAATTTTAAAATCTTGTAATACTTCTTTAAAGATTCATGAAGTATTTTCCTATCTCCTTTTTCTGTATCAAAATTCGTTTCCCTCTTTTTAGAAACACTCTGAAAAATTCTATCTTTGAATATGAAAATGAAAATCAATCTGATTCAATCTCAATGACTAGCAAATGGTAAAGTTGGTTTAAACTACAGTTCTGTTTTCTGGTGAAGTTAATTGATTAAACAAATTACTTAATCGATTAACGTTCTTTAAACATCAAGATTCAGAAACTGTAACTTTCATTAATCGATTAACCCTTAACTTAATGGATTAACGGGTTCCCATTTTCCATAGCTTAATCAATTAACTAAACCTTAATCGATTAAGGGTTTTCTGAAAAGTTACTTTGATATGTTATGAACCTCCTACATGATTTGTGAAAGTATGATGCATGATTTTGAATGATGTATAATTTAAACTTGGCTTAATGCACCAAAATTATGTGATCATGTCTTTATGCATGTGCATGTAATATCATGTATGTATGCATGTAAGCCTCATTATTAGTTATGATCATACTTTTTGTTGTGAGACTTCCATTAAAGTTCACTTAACCTAGACTCTACTCAATCAAACATCTTAAGACGTAAGATAATAGAAATTATTCTTAGCCTTCTAGATCTTCTTGAATGCTTGAACTTTGAGCTTTGGCTTTGTTATTTGTTGATTTATCCATATCTTTAAGCTTGTCTTTAAAATGACTTCACCAAAATCCATGTCACGCATGATTACATCTACATGTACACATACAGTGAAGCATGGTCATTTTATTCCTCCGAGTAACTAGTGCACACCATCTCATCCCCTGTTAGAGAAAATAAGGCGAATCTGTCGGATGGTTCCTCCTCTACATAAATTACAGGGTATTTCTTGTACTCAAACTCAAACCAAGTCCCTAGTACTTCTCAATCTGCCCAGTCGAGCTGATCGTTCTGTGGATCATATCTTGGTGGTATCCAGAAAAGCTCAGTATAGGGAGCATAGTTGTGTGCCATTACTGACCTAACACCAGAAGAAACGTCAAACTCAGAATATAGTAATTCCCCAATTGTATGCGACCTCTCACGATAAGGTACCCCCCAACTAGCAAGGTCATCAATACTCCTACTCGCTCTATTTGCATGGTCAAGCCTGAGCTGAATAAACACATCAAGCGTTTACTTGAATAAGCCCCCAACAACCCAATTCACCCGACCAAGAACATGTGGAGACTCCCTTTGCGGAGGATTTTAAGAGGACAAAACTGCAAAGCAGGGAAGAGGACTTGACAACACCTCCATGCAACTATCACTTGAAGAATCCCCCCATTTTTCTACAACCATACTAACAAAAGAGGGGAAGAAGAAAAATAAGAGGATGAAAGTTACATAAGAGTGTCGACGAAAGGAGGATATTGATGAGGTGACAAAATTTGAAGAAACTTCTACAACAAAACAACCAGATATTGGAGAGAAAAAGTAAAAAAAAAACACTCGAGTACCAATCTGACGGTAACTGTGGGAATCCGTGCGTATAAGATCAAAGGTCTTAGTCATATTTCATCTCGACCATACAAAAACATTCAAGTGCAATCCAACAGTGATCTAGAAATCTAGGCAGAACATCAATGTGTAGTTGAAAAGAATATTATAGGCCCATCATAGTGTTCACACGCCCCTGACCAACCATAGTGTCAAAGAATTGACAGACCCATCAGACCCTTCTAATAATGTCACACTCAATATATAAGCATTAACAACCAAGAGTGATCAATTGTTAACTGGATAACCATACACCTGCAAGATCCCAAGTCGCAATGAGGGAATCTATAGGCACACCCAACTTCTAGCAACACCTGTAGATTGGGGCAACTATTCTGACCCACTCCAAACAGACATGTCATGACTAGGCAAGACTAACGACTGCCAGCATAAAGCTGGAAAGCATGAGTATCCCCCAAGCTCCTCTGAGCCTTAACCAAATGACCCGAAAACCTAGAAAGATGTTGTGCCAACCAGACAAAAATAACAAGGCAACATATGACCCACTTCTGACACTCCTTTACTATGCCACCTATGCATGGATGTCACCTCGACTGAATAAGCCTATACCCCTGCTACATGTTGCATGACACTACGCACTACTATCAATAGAGTATGGACCTGCCAATAGCCGCCTAACATGGGGAAAACGACCATTTCCTGTCTAGGGCAGACCCGACAATCCATTTGGTCGACCAGGCCAACATGATTTACAATGGAATATTCCTCTCTCCTAACCATTATAAATAAGGGTTCCCCCTTAAGGAAGTTTACTTACACACTCTTACTTGCTTATTATTCTCTTCAGGTACCTCCATCGGCGCACTCAAGCATCTCTCAGACGATATTAAAAGATTCCTCACCAGATTCCCTCCATCCAGACCTCACATGCTGAAGGCCAAACAACAATTTCCATCAAAACCTTTGACTCCTTTCTCAAGCTTCCTCATAACTGATATGAATGTGATTCTCACAAGCTTTAATTGTCTTCTTCATGTCATAAAAACTATTCATAGTTTGAGATCAATTATTAGTAGATCTGGATTTCATCCTGGCCATACTCTTTACCTGTTTTTTATTATATTTTTAATTTAATGTTCTACTGGAGATTGGTTTTAGCATTTTTCATGCTTAGAATGATTGGTTCTAATTAATAACATTATTGTTTTGAGTTGTGAACTTAGACTGCTAAAAAAATGGCAGGTTAGGGATTTGAAGGGAAATCATTTAGAAAATGTTAAATTGGAGATTTAGGTCACAGTAAAAGAATCAAATGATTATGATAAAATATTGATGCACACTTTCTAGAAGCTTCCACACTTGATTGTACCATAATATCTAGAATTATCCTAAGCTTCTAGTATATTCTATTATAGGCATTTAGTATTATAATTAAAGAAGTATCTAGAAATCTTGAGAAAAATGTATACTAGATACTTATGGAACCATCTAGAAATTCATAAGTGTTGTAGAAAGCCTATAAATAGGCACTCACCCTTCATTTGTAAAGCATCCAAATAAGAAGCAAATTATTCTAAGTTGTGTAGCTCCAAAGCTTCTCCACTTCTATTTTCACTACTATAACTTCCATTTCTAAAATACTATCAGTGGCATCAGAGCTACGTTTGGTCATACACTGGGCGTAGAATATTACTCTATCCATTTCCAACTATCTCCAAGAATCTCACATCCAAACTAAACCATATTTATACACTTTGAGCTATGGCTAGCACTATTCAATCATCATCAATTCCTATCCCAATTTTCACTGGAGAAAACTATGATTTTTGGAATACAAAAATGACTACTTTCTTCCGGTCCCAAGATTTGTGGGATATTGTAGAAGAAGGATTCACTACTCCAGAGAATACTTCAACTCTTACCGTGGCTCAGAAAAAGGAGTTGAAAGAGAATGTGCAAAAGGATGCAAAAGCGTTATTTATTCTACAACAAGCCTTGGCGGAAACTATCTTTCCAAGAATAATGGGAGCTACAAGTGCCAAAGAAGCATGGGATACACTAAAGGAGGAGTTTCATGGCAGTGATAAGGTACGCACCATTAAACTTCAAACTCTTAGGCGTGAGTTTGAATTACTTAAGATGAAAGAGTCTGAGACCATAAAAGACTATTATTCTAAAATAAAAGAAATAGTCAATCAAATGAAAGCCTATGGGGAAAATATTCTTGACAAAAGAATTGTTGAGAAAATTCTGATTTCAATTCCCCAAAAATATGACTCAATAGTTACTACGATTGAGCAAACCAAAGATTTGTCTACTCTATCAGTAACAGAACTAATGGGCTCTCTAGAAGCTTATGAGCAAAGATTGAGTAGGCATGATGAAGGTTCACTAGAAAATGCCTTTCAATCAAAGCTCAGACTAAGGTCTCAGAATAAAGAATATCAAAGAAGAAATAATATTGGTGCGGAACATTCTAGAAACAAAGAGATTTCTAAAGATTTCTCTAGAAACAATCAAGCAAAATATCTTCCTTGCGGCATATGCCAGAAGTCAGGCCATTCAGAAAAATATTGTCGATATCGAGGAAAGATACAATGCCAATATTGCAAAAGATTTGGGCACTCAGAGCAAAATTGTCGCAACAAAAATAATCATCAGGCCAATTTCACTGAAGAATGCAAACATGACCAACAACTATTCTATGCCAACCAAGTCTGTAGTCGTGATAAAGAAGAAAACTGGTACTTGGATAGTGGTTGTAGTAACCACATGGCTAAGGACGGGAGCATTTTCAAAGATATTGATGAGTCTGTCAGAGTGCAAGTTCGATTAGGTAATGGCACCATGGTTGAGTCTAAAGGCAAAGGCACTGTCATGGTGGAGACACAATCAGGTACGCGACTTATCAAAGATGTCTTACTAGTTCCTAACCTTAAAGAAAATCTCTTGAGTATTGGCCAAATGATGGAAAAAGGTTACTCTCTCCACTTTGAGGGAGATACATGCAATATATATGACAATAATAGAAAGTTTGAAATAGCCCAAGTTAAAATGGAGAAAAGAAATAGAAGTTTTCCAATAACTTGGAAATATGCTACTAACATCGCTATGAAGGTTCAAGTTGATGAATCATGGCTATGGCATCGAAGATTTGGTCATCTTAATAACCAAGCCTTAAAGCTATTATATCATAAAAGAATGATGAAGGATCTTCCATGCATCCAAGAGAATGAAGGAGCTTGTGAAGGATGTCTACTTGGGAAGCAACATAGACTACCTTTTTCAAGTGGGAAATCTTGGAGAGCAAAACGCTTGTTGGAGCTCATCCATACTGACGTATGTGGACCAATGAGGACGCCATCCCTCACTAATAACAGGTATTTCATCCTCTTCATTGATGACTTTTCTAGAATGACATGGGTCTATTTTATAAAAGAAAAATCAGAAGTCTTTGGAATATTCAAGAAGTTCAAGGCCTTTGTCGAGAAGCAAAGCGGGAAACATATAAAAGTACTCAGAAGCGATCGTGGCAAAGAGTACAACTCTCACGAATTTGATAAATTTTGTGAGGATGAAGGCATAGAGCGTCAACTCACAGTTGCTTACACTCCACAACAAAATGGGGTGTCTGAAAGGAAAAATCGCACGGTCATGGAGATGGCTAGATCGATGCTCAAGGAGAAAGGTTTGCCAAACACCTTTTGGGCCGAAGCAGTTTACACAGCTGTCTACATAATGAATAGATGTCCAACAAAGGCAGTCGAAGGTAAAACTCCTATAGAAGCTTGGAGCGGTAGGAAGCCATCAGCTAAACATCTAAGAGTTTTTGGATCTATCTGTTATATACATGTCCCAAAAGAAAAGAGACACAAACTAGAAGACAAGACGATAAGAGGCATCTTCTTGGGATATAGCACACAGTCAAAAGGCTATCGCATATACAATCTAGAAACGAAGAAACTTATCATCAGTCGAGATGTTGAAGTTGATGAAAGTGACGCTTGGAACTGGAATGAAGGCAAGATTGAGAGACACAACATCTCCATACCAACACAACAACCACAAGTAACTGGGGAAGTAGAAGAAGCAACAGAAGATCCAGGTACGCCAACTACACTCCCACATGAACAATCTTCACCAGAATCTTCTCCGAGACGAGTAAGATCCTTAGTAGATATATATGAGACATGCAACTTGGCCATAGTTGAACCTGGAAGCTTTGAAGAAGCATCAAGGCAAGAAGTATGGGTCAAGGCAATGGAAGAAGAGATAAAGATGATCGAGAAAAACAACACGTGGGAGCTAGTAGATTGTCCAAAAGATAAAGACATCATCGGAGTAAAATGGGTGTATAAAACAAAGCTCAATCCTGATGGCACTATACAGAAGCACAAGGCGAGATTAGTAGCCAAGGGCTACTCCCAACAACCAGGAATCGACTATAATGAGACATTTGCTCCAGTTGCTCGTCTAGATACTATAAGAGCTCTAATAGCTCTTGCAGCAAAAAGAGGATGGAGCATTTACCAGCTAGATGTCAAGTCTGCATTCCTCAATGGAGTACTTCAAGAAGAGATCTATGTGGAGCAGCCAGAAGGGTTCATGAGCAAGGGCAACGAAAACAAAGTGCTACGATTGAAGAAGGCTCTATATGGCTTGAAGCAAGCTCCTCGAGCATGGTATAGTAGAATTGACCAGTACTTCGTCGAT
>NC_032019.1:17385938-17396768 GCF_001865875.1 Lupinus angustifolius | reverse complement strand
GAGTTACAAAAATGTGCATCAAGGAGGAGTGATAAAATATTGATGCACACTTTCTAGAAGCTTCCACACTTGTGTAGAAACAAGTAGTGATGATTGTACCATAATATCTAGAATTATCCTAAGCTTCTAGTATATTCTATTATAGGCATTTAGTATTATAATTAAAGAAGTATCTAGAAATCTTGAGAAAAAATGTATACTAGATACTTATGGAACCATCTAGAAATTCATAAGTGTTGTAGAAAGCCTATAAATAGGCACTCACCCTTCATTTGTAAAGCATCCAAATAAGAAGCAAATTATTCTAAGTTGTGTAGCTCCAAAGCTTCTCCACTTCTATTTTCACTACTATAACTTCCATTTCTAAACTACTATCAGATTAGGTATTTTTATTCAGAATTGAAATGAATCGAACCTTGGAAGAAGCTTCAATATGATTCGGTGTTGAACAATACGAAGGATGAGGAATGGGAGGATGGAGCACACAACAGAGAGATCTACACAATCGAATTGCTTGAATGAGTGAAGGAAATAAGCAAGTGAAAGAAAGAAGAGAGTGAATGAGCGATGAAATTGAAGGAGAGATCAAACCCACATTGCGCCATGTATAAACATACTCAAACCGCTTGGCTAGAAGCACTAAACATGCTATTTTTTTGCATTTTGTTAATATTTTAACTACGTTTTCGAAAAACGTAGCAACAGAAGTGTGGATACATTGCATATTTTTTATAGTGAAGTAGCCTCGCCTCGCATACATTGATCCACTATTAGGTATGTTTAGAGCACTTCTTATCTAATAGTCATCACAATAGGTAAAAGTTTTCTATCATTGATCATCCCTTTTTGCATGAATCTGAGAACTTCATTGTTACTTTCTTTTTCTATTTAGTTTTACTCTGAAATTTCCAACAGTAACTCAATTACTTTCAAAGTGAAAGGTGGACTCTTTTTACCCAATTTGATTCTCTGGTTGAGTTCTTTTGTATGTGAGGTTGGAACCAATTGGCCGATAAAATATTCTTATGACCATAATTGGGCAGGATGGTAAAGAAATAATATATCCATTTTCAGAAGTTCATAGATCTACAAAGAATGACCATTCTATCTTTATATACTCCAACATTGAGGACAAGATTGTGGTTAAAAATAGTAGTAATGATAGGATTTTGATTCTTATTAGAATAAGAAAGCATGATAGTTTTGTCATCAAAATAGAAGCTGGTTAATTCTTAATAGATGTAATATGCTGGTTAATTCATAATAGTTGTACTATTTTAGTTTGCATATGATTTTTGATTATGTGATTATGTCACTTGTCAGGATGGTTTTAGTAGTAATTTCGGGTTTATGTCCTATACAACCATTGTACCTTTGTTGTTATCATTAATCAACAAAATGAATCAAGTTATTTTATTAAATTTCTTAGATCCCTCTTACATTTTTCTAGATTGACCATTTCATACCTATCCCTATTTTAGTAATTTAGTTATTAGTCTCTTTCTTTTTACCTTAGCATGATATCATATGGCCTAGATATACAACACGTTAGATTTAATAGTGCAAGGTCTCACTAAATTATTTAGAAAATCATAAAGTCAAGAGATGATTCCTAGAAGCGACAATTATTGAGAAGATAAGTTATACACACTTTAAAAGAGACTAATTCATGATTCAAAGGGTGAGAGAATATTCATGATAGTACCCAAAAAAAATTCTATCTCCTCTCAACACACATGGAGTAATAAAATGCGCAAGTAAGTTCAAGAAACAATAGAGAAAGCAAACAATTTTCTCAAGGAACGTGTGTCTCCATGCTTAAATCTAATAAAAGTGACCAGTATCATCAAATGGCTCTATATTTAGATCGGGTACATATCTCATAAATTATGTCACTGCATATATTATTAGTTGTAATTTGTCAGAAAAATATTTAATTATTAACTTTTTAACTTAAAAATAATTTTTCACCAATCATAAGTTTGTGGTATATGTAATGACACAATTTATAGAACAACAAATGTTGTGTAATTTAGATCTAAGGAAAAAAAGATATTCCTTTCTCTTTTTCTTTTCTTCACCATTTGGTGCGCGAGAATCTATTAAAGCAACATTGTAGTTAAAGGCATACTTTTATATTTTCCTAACACCATATAGGATATACTATTAGCATATTATTATAACTTTGTATAAACAAGTTTGAGGGGGGAATAAAATTTGAGGGAGTATTAAAAATTTCATATTGGGATGATAGGAAATTTTAAGTTAATTTTAAAAATTCATGCTGAAATCCTTAAAAATATTGGTGGGAAAACAAGAAACTTCAAGTCAAGTAGGAATTGCTAAAATGTGAGACAACTTTCATCCCATGAAAAAGCAAAACATTTTTAATTGAATAAAATGAAATAAGTCTTCTATAATTACTATTAATGATAGTAAAATCGATAATGGTCATGGGCTCACACGCATACAACATGGTGGGAAAATGACAAACTTTTTAATTGAATAAAATGCAATAGGTCTTCGATAATTCCTCTATATAGCTTTGTTATATACATACAACAATGCTTCTTCTCTAGACCGTTGTTTTATGCGATATATGCAACATCATTTTGTTTAAGGAGTGTTGTTGTATGATCACATATAACAACATTCTATAGAGGGACCTGATATAAGTACTACTTACAACATCATTCTCTGACATAAAATAATGCTCGCTAGGGCGTATATGTTGTTAAATTATATCTGACATTTGAGTGCACTCACATAGACAATATCTCAAAGCACCATTGAATCCCAAAAATAAGTTGTTGAATAATAACTTTGGCTTAGTGCAATCTATTTGTTTTCCCACTATGCCCTCTGACATTTTTATTGGGAAATCCAAGCGACTTAAAAGCTTAATGTTAAAAAAATGTTACACTTGAAATAATTTTTAATATAATACGATCTAATGTTTCAACAAAATTGCAATATAATGTAATTTGTTAACATTTATATTAATGTTTCTTTTATCTCTTCAATTTTTTTAATTCTTTTTTCTTTAATTTTTTGAACTTTTTACTTTTTATTTTTATTTGCTATTATCCACGAGAAATCTATTAGCTCGTTTTAAAATCAACAATAGATAAAAATTATCTAAAAATTGAAAATCGACATGACTTCCCTACACCCTTTTCTTATTTGAGGGCATTTTTGGATACTAGCTAAACGAATCGGGTTACCTTTTCGCCACGCTACTTACTCAATATTTAATACAATTATTTTTCATATAATAAGAAACAATTACCGATTATGATAAATTGATAACGATAACGTCCTTTTAATTTATATTTTGTCAAGGTGATTATTTCTTGTCAATGTGTAGAGACATGAAATAATGGAGGTAGAAGATTTCATTTCTTTTTAAATCTACCAAAAAAATATGGAATTTTTAAAAATATACTATAGAATAATATCCCCAACCTATTTTTTTCTCCCACTGCTGCTCAAGTAATTTTACACCAATACTAATTCTTTCCTAAAAAAGTAACGTCTTATAAAAATTAAAAAGATTGTAAATATAATTCGATTGATAAAAGATTGTACTTCTTATTTTATTTTAATATGTAATAAATAGAACATTCAAAGATTTATTTCTTGTGTTTATATTGTTTCTCAATTATCCATTTACAATTTATGAATCCAGATCAACTTTCCTTTTAAACAACCTGCCAGTAAGAAGAAAATCGCGTGAATTGATTCGTTTTAATTACTTGACATAAACATTTTTTTAAGAATTCTCTTATCGAAATGTACATTACATAATATAACTATCAAATTTGTAAGGGTTAAATTATGAGTGTAAAATCTATGTATGGTCAATGTAAATATTTATATAATTATTATATTATTCACCATTAAATATAAATGATAAATGATATAGTAACAATATATAGAACTCATATAATATCATACATTTTGTCTCTTAAATTATTTCTAAACAAAAAATGAACAGGATCAAATTCTTAAGGTACTATTAATTAATACCCAAATATCCACACGAGATCGAGTATTATTAGACTCTTAACATCAGCTTCTGCATAAGCTTATATTTTTATTTAAAATTTGTTGGGAATCTTAAATTAAATCTTAAATTTTAAAGATTTAAGTGAAGGCTCTCAATTTCATTTAAATTTTCTTTAACCAACTCAGCCTTTTTACCTCATATCACTCTTTATAACAGCTCATAATAATCTTAAAAGTAACATACATAATAATAGAATAATTATAATATCTTAAATATATTTCTAGATCAAAATTAAAATTCGAATGATAATAAAATGATCTTATCATAGATAGGAAGCTAAAAATGGTACTTATATATATTGTGAAACTAAACATTTAAGGTTTGATTTCTCTTTCCAATTTCTTTAGGTATGTTTGTGAGTTAATTTTTAGAGGGAGAGAAAGAAAAATGGAAGGATTTAGAGTCATTTCATTTTAGTTATAGGCAATGTTAATATGATAGTATTTATAATGAGTTTGACTCGAAACCTCAACTTTTTTTGTCACTCCATTCCTTAAATCTTCTAATACTCTAAAAGTTGGACTACCTTATAACTCCTAATATGGTCCATAATACTTTGAATAACATCATATTTGACCCAAAGATTTTGTTTTATCATTCTGATTGATAATCCTATGAAGATAGAGGCATTGAGTGACATTGCAATAGGATCCAGAGATTGCACGTGTGATTTACGAATTTATTTTTGATGAAGATATGAACTTGAAGAAGACAGTTTATATAAAATATTGAAGATGAAAACAACTTTACAAAGCAACATGTCACCACTCAAGGTTATCATAGATTTAGGAAAACTTTTATGTTTTATAGAAATCCTAAGATGATTGTTTAGATTGAGTCTAGGTTAGGTGAACCTAGGATGGAAGTCTCACAAGATCTAAAAATTGACTTACTTAAAATTGAGACATTTCATTCATCCACACACGATTAGATAATGTTCATGCATTTATCATACATGATTTTATTGCATAAAGTTACACATATTTTGAAATTATGCATTGCAATAATCATTTATCATGTAGGAGATTCATTTCACCATCAAAGAAAATAATCTTCAACTCTATTAATCGATTAACCTGAAGTTATAATCAATTATCCACTTATGAAATCTTATAATCGATTAGACAATATAATAATCGAATATTTAGAGTTCCAATAGCTAAAGGTTTTTGTCTTATGGCATCGATAATCCATTATCAAGCTTATCGATAATCGATTACCAACATAGCTAATCGATTAGATCAAATGGAAAACAATTTTGTATAAAAACCATTTTTCTTCTCATTGGTTCAGGATGCGATTTTTCAAAATTTTAAATTTTCCAAGAACTCTCTAAGCGAAATGCCTTCATACACATAGGCCACATTGGTATCTTGATAGCGGTTGTTCGAGGAACATGACAGGTGATAGGTAAAAATTCCTTGAACTATCATTCAAAGAAAATGGCTATGTCACATACGGCAATAACAATCGAGGAAAAATACTCAGAGTCGGAAAGATAGGTAATGCTTCACAAGCTATCATCGACAACATTCTTTTCGTAGAAGGATTGGAGCAAAACTTGTTAAGCATAAGTCAGTTGTGCGATCAAGGTAACAAAATATCTTTAAGTGTTGCATTATTTGCAATGACATAGATAATAAAATTAAATTCATAGGTCATAGAATTAACAACATTTACATGATTAACTTGGAAGATATCACTTCTCTATTTTCAAAACACTTTATTTCAAAAGAAAATGATAGTTGGGTTTGCCACCGGCGAGTAGCCCATGTTCACTTAAAGCATATAGAAAAAGTGTCATATAAGGATTTAGTAGTTGAACTACTAAAATTGAATTTTAAAACAAATGACTTTTATGACATTTGTCAAAAGTGCAAGCAAGTCAAAAGTTCATTTTCTTAAACAATTGTGATATCTACAACTAGGCTATTGGAATTACTCCACATGGACTTGTTTGGACTCTCACAAGTCATGAGTTTTGGTGGTAGCTACTATGCGCTTGTTATAGCCGATGACTTCTCTAGATTTACGTGGACTTTGTTTCTTGCTTTGAAAAATGATAAATTCCAATCTTTTAAGAATCTCGCAAAACAACTTCAAAACCAATTTAATCATAAAATTGTGTTCATTCGTAGTGACTATGGTGGTGAATTTGAGAATCACATGTTCGATAAATTTTGTGAGAAGCATGATATCGAACACCATATTCTGCTCCCCGAACCCCTCAACAAAATGGAGTTGTTGAGAGGAAGAATCAAGTCTTAGAGGAGTTGGCTAGAACCATGTTAAGTGAGAGTAAGGTTCCAAAAAAATATTTGGTCCATTGTGGTGCATACTGCCTGCTATTTGATAAATAGAGTACTATTTAGGCCTTCATTGTCTAAAACACCATATGAATTATTAAAAGGTTGTAAACCAAATATTTCATATCTTCATGCTTTTGGTTGTAAATGCTTCATACTTACTAATGGAGAAGATCATTTAGGGAAATTTGACTCAAAAGCTGATGAGGGTATATTTTTTGGTTACTCTGCACATAGTAAAACATATAGAGTTTATAACAAACATACTATGCATGTAGAAGAATTTGTTTTTGTTCATTTTGATGAATTTTCTCCAAAAGAGAAGAGAAGGGCTGTTTTTTTATGATGTTTCAAGTACTTTAGATGATACATATACAAAAGATGCTGAAACGGAACATGTTGTAGAAGATGATCATGAAGAAAGTCAAGATCATCGAGATATGAGTATAGCATGGAAGACAAAGAAAGACTACACCATTGACAAAGTAATAGGTGACATTTCTAAGGGTGTGGTAACCTGAAACTCTTTACACGATATCTGCAATTTTGTCGCTTTTGTTTCACAAATTGAGCCTAAAAATCTTGACGAGACCTTAGAAGATGAACACTAGGGTATATCTATGCAAAAAGAGCTAAAACAGTTTGAGCAAAGTTATGTGTGGGACTTAGTCCCTAAGCCAAGTGATCATCCTATCATTGGCACAAAATGGGTCTTTCGCAACAAATTAGATGAATCAGACTTAATAATCTGAAAAAAAGCTAGACTAGTAGATCAAGGTTAGAATGAAGAAGAAAATATCGATTATGATGAAACATACGCTCATGTTGCGAGGTTGGAAGCCATTAGAATGCTATTAGCCTATGCTTCAATAATGAATTTCAAACTCTTCCAAATGGACATAAAAAGTGCCTTCTTAAAGAAGAGGTATATGTTAAGCAACCTCCTGGTTTTGAGAGCCGTAAATACCCGAATCATGTGTTTAAGCATAGAAGGGCTTTATATGGGTTGAAACAAGCCCCAAGGGCTTGGTATGAGAGACTAAGCTCATTTCTTTTAGAGAAAATATTTTGTGAAAGGTAAGGTTGACACTATAATTTCTATATCAAAAAAATCTGAAAATGACATATTGTGAGTACAAATTTATGTTGATGATATTACTTTTTTATACTACTAACGATACCTTGTGTAAGAGATTTTCTAATTTGATAAAAGGAGAGTTTGAGATGTCTATGATGGAAGAATTAACTTTCTTCCTAGGGCTACATATAAAGAAGATGAGTAACGAAATCTTTGTTCACCAATTAAAATATTGTAAGGAGCTTTTGAAATGATTCGACATGGATAGATCAAAACAAGCATCTACACCAACGGTATCATCTTGCTACCTTGACAAAGATGAAAAGGGAAAAGCTTTTGAGGTAACCAAATATCATGGTATAATTGGCTCTTTACTATATCTCACATCTAGTAGAGCCGATATTATGTTTAGTGTGTGTATGTATGCTAGATACCAATCATTGCCTAAAGAGTCACATTTTTCAGTAGTGAAACATAACATGAAATACCTAAAAAGATCTATAGACATGAGACTATGGTATCCTAGGGATGCCTCTCTCTCTTTGATGGGAGACTCAAACTTCGGTTTTGCCGGATGCAAATTGGACCGTAAGAGTACAAGTGGGACTTTCCACCTCTTAGGTAGTTCCCTAGTGTCATGACATACCTAAAAGCAAGCTTGTGTTGCTTTATCAACCGCCAAAGCAGAAGACATTATCGTTAGTGTGTGTTGCGCTCAAATTCTATGGATGAAGCAGCAATTGTCATACTTCGGTCTAAAGCTTGATAAAATACCTATCAAGTGTGACAATATTATTGCCATAAACCTATCTAAGAATCTCATTTTGCATTCTAGAACTAAGTATATTGAAATTAGGCATCACTTTCTTAGAGATCATGTGCAAAAAGGTGATTGCGTTATTGAGTTTGTGGAAACCTCAAAGCAACTAGCCGATATTTTCACCAAGCCCCTACCAAAGGATACATTCTTTGTTATACAAAGAGAACATGGAATTTTTGATGAATCATATCTATGTTAGTATTCCCAAGGTTTTTGATGCCTCTAATGTATGCTTATATGTTATTTGTGTTGAATGCTTGATTCTTCAATATAATTGAGTTCATGATTGTTTTGCATGTTTATTAATGTGTCTTAGACTCTTAGGATAAGTCTTTACCAATAGTATCTTAGCATCCACCTAAATCAACACCAAATGTACTTAAATCTATGTTATTGCTATAAGTAATCGATTATGCAATACTATAATCGATAACCTGGGCAAAAAATATTTTCAAAATAATCGATTAGTATCTGTTGTTAATCGATTACCTAGGATAAAATTTTAAAATTCTGAAAAATTCTCAGAGCGATAAACGATTATCGCCTATAGATAATCGATTACCACTAGTAGTAAAACAGATTGAAGTATTCAATCTAGGGTAAATTCGTATGAACCCTAACTCCTCAATCCTTGACCCCTTTATGAAATTCTCCCAAAATAGTTGTACTAAGCTAAATTTCGTGCAACCCCTTCTCTCATATCCAACATCTCTACATTCAATTTACTCAAATTTCCTCAAAATCCACTTTTTCCCAAATTTTCCCAATTAGGAAACCCTAACCTCCATTTGAAAAATTGATTATATAATTGATTATAACCATCCCTTTTCTGCAAAGATGAGTGATGAGAGACCTTACCGTGTGAAGCACATGGCAAAATGCAATAGAAATTCTGAAACTGGTGGTCCATCAAACACCTGAGCATCCAGAACCACTACTAGGAGTGATCCACACTATGCTTCTAATCTCCAGGCAGAGAGATTGAATAGGTTCTTGGGCAGAAAGCAGACTTGTGATAGGTATTTTGACCTCACCTGGATGGTGCAGTAAGGGTACAAATTTCCACATCATTTCGAGAAGTTACTAACTTCATCGAGCTGAATGGTAACATATATCCCTCTCTTGTTAGGGAATTTTATGCTAATTTTTAGTACAAAATGGTTCATATATGATTGGGGTGAAGGGAAGGATGCTGAGTTATTTATGAATGTTGGAGGTCTAACAAGCGATGGGGCACCTCTTGGTGATTTCCATGATGAATCATGGATATCATATGATACGATGGAGATGTACAAGTCTTGTCTTAGAGGAACCCATCTTTATATGCAAGGAGAAGCAACAAAAGTTGATGCTTTTTCTGTTGAAAATAGGTTACTACACTATATACTTGCTTACATTTTGGTTCAAAGGAACATTAATTATGCTCAATCCACCATCAATGACCTCAAGTCGATGTTCGCTATTAAGGAAGGAATAATGGTTAATTGGCATGTTGAAATCCTCAAAGTCATGTTTGGGATTGCATCTTCTTCATCAAGACTATTGGCATATGGGATATTCAATTATCAAGTTATTGATCAACTTGGTATTGATACTTCTAATGAGGAGATTATGAGTGTGAACTCCCGACAACACTTGGCAAGTGACAATCTGATTCACAAGATGAGAATTTATAAATATGGTGCAGATTGGAAGTATCAACAAGATCATACTAATATGGATCTAGAGATGACTAATGACGAAGAAGATGGAATTCCTGTTGAGCATCACCCTGATTAACCACAAGTCGAGGCTTCAAATGTGCCTCATGAACCACCATTTGAGTTAGCTTATCTAAAAGCTTTGGAACAACATCTCAATGCACACATTGACACTTGCTTTCAATCCTTGACGGATGCTATCAAGGTGGAGTTCCAAAGGCAGGAAGAAAGAATGGTTGAGGAGATGGAACACATTATCTTCATTGGGAGAACCGCGGACGACTATCCACCACCACCACCTGATAACTAGTTTAACTTAGGATTAGCTAGCTTTTCCTAGTTAGGTGTCAATCTAGGTGTATGTGTGTGTGTGTCTTTGAGCTTTTTGTTTATGGACTTCTTATATTTTGTTATGTTTGGATTTGAAAGTGTGCATGTCAAGAGGAACACTTTGGAAAGCTCTCTTTATATGTCATGGTTTTGATGAGGACAACTTGTGCTAATAAGAGCTTGAAGATCACCAACAAATCAACGTGCTTAAGTCTTTAATTGGTACTAGGCTTAGACTAGAATCTAGTTTAAGTTGAGTCAAAGGCTTAGGTCACCTAATACATGTCTCATAAGATATGTCATTCATAATATGTTCATGCATCACATAAATACATGTATATGTGCATTCTAGGCATAAACTAAGTGTTAAACATGTATGAACTAAGTGCATAACGTATTTGAGGTTTATTAACTAAGTGCATAACGTATTTGATGTTTTGTATTTGAAAATACACTTTTAATTGATGTTAATCGATTAACCAAAACCTTTAATCGATTAACCCAACTGCTTTGAAAAGTGGTTGCTA
>NC_032019.1:17308019-17385838 GCF_001865875.1 Lupinus angustifolius | reverse complement strand
TAGGTGTATTGTAACCACTGATACCTAACAGGATTGTACTACTTAAGTCTATGGTTTGTAATACCGTTTGAATATCTTTATTTTCTCGTATTGTGGTTTGTATGTACAATTTCTTGAATGTCTACCATTTTGTTTCATGATTGCCTTATATATGTTTCTCTTGATCATATTTTATCTACCTGATAATTCTATGTGATTAAGTATGCAAAATGGATAGTACTATGCTTACGATTGTTATGAAAATTGCATATCTTTAAAACATGAAATGTTTATGATTAATGAGCACAATAATCAATTACTATCTGTAGATAATTGATTATTTGCAGTCAACTAGTGCATTTGTTCAATTACTTAACTATTTGAGCAATCATACACCTTGTGATGTGGTTATTCTAATGTGGTTAAGTCAATATACAAATTGTTGAAATCTTTCCTTACTTTTGGCCATAGTATTCATAATAATTCATTGCTTTTGATCATGCCAAAAGGGGGAGAAAGTGTTGTTTTGATATTTTGCAGGTTTTATTTATTAATGCTTCCGCAAGCCTAGATACAGGGGGAGAATGAAGTGCTACCCACATTACCTCTTTCTTAGATTGAGGGGGAGAGAATAAAGTGAGGGGGAGCAGTACTTTCATCTTCACAACCTAAGCAAATCATGAAGTTGATCTTCGTCAAACTTATCAATCAAGTGAAACTGTTTAAAGTTTGTCAAAGTTTATTATCATAAAAAAGGGGGAGATTAACATTACAATAGGAGTCAGAGATTGCAAGTGTGATTGACGTATTTAGTTTTGATAAATACATGAACTTGAGGAAGACAAAGATTATATGAAAGCTTGAAGATGGGTACAACTTTACAAAGCAACATGTCAAGACTCAAGGTTATCATAGATTTAGGAAAACTTTTATGTTATATAGAAGTCCTAAGATGATTGCTTAGATTGAGTCTAGGTTAGGTGAACCTAGAATGGAAGTCTCACAATAACTAAAAATTGACTTCCTTAAAATTGAGACATTTCATTCTTCCATGCAAGATTAAATAATGTTCATGCATTAATCATACATGATTTTATTGCATAAAGTTATGCATATTTTGAAATCATGCATTGCATAATGATTCATCATGTAGGAGGTTCATTTCACTATCAAAGAAACCACTCTTCAACTTTATTGATCGATTAACCTGAAGTGATAATCAATTATCTAATTATGAAATCTAATAATCAATTAGGCAATATTATTATCGAATATTCAGAGTTCAAGTAGCTAAAAGTTTTTGTCTTATGGCATCAATAATTGATTATCAAGATTAATAATCAATTATGTCTATCAAATATCTTATTTTTATATTATCGATAATCGATTACCAACTTAGATAATCGATTAGATCAAACAGAAAACAGTTTTGTATAAAAAACAATTTTGCTTCTTATTGGTTCAAAATGCGAGTTTTCAAAATGTCATATTTTCCAAGAACTCTCTAAGCGAAATCTTCTTTTTTATTTGAGTTAGTGTTTCTTTGAGATTAAAGAGAGAAAAGATACAAAATTTCATATTTTCAATAGATTGCATATTGAGAAAAACCTTACATAAATCATCATTAGAATCTAGAGATTTTTGTTGTTAGGTTTAGGTCTGAGGTCATTTTCTGTATTAGCATATCAAGGTGCAAAGTTACTTAGATTTAGTTTTTCATTAGCCGAGTGAGTTAAGATTCTCAAGGGTCTTGAGAATTAGAGATAGAATCTAGGTGTGGTTAGATTTGGTATCTCCGCAAATGTACAAAGATCTTGGTTGAGAGTGATCAATGGGTGGGGCTATACCGTAAGTAGGTGTCGAGTATCCGAAAGAGGCGGGGTTTGAATTCAAACCATAGTGAGAGACTCTAGGGCCGAGAAGGAAGCATTTGTAAAGGTTCAATTGTAAGTGTGTTTTTTAAAAATACATTGGTTTTCATAGTGAAGAAAAATCTTCCGATGTCAGAAGGGGATGTTTGGATGTAGTTTGTAAGTGGACACGCAAACGAACCAGGATTAAATCTCTTGGTGCAATTTTCTATATCCTTAATCTTTTTACTATTCAGTTTTACGTATTTTGATATTGATTCCTTATATTGCTTAATTGATTCTTAATCTGTATATTGTATATTTATCAATTAGATATACTGTTGTTAAGTAATTTGAATTAGGAAGAATTGTTTTGGTAAACTTGTATAGCAAGAAACCTAATCTTTCATGATTTCAAGAATCAGAATAATTGATTACTTTCTATCAATAACCGATTAACTGAGCGAATAATCAATTACTCTTAGTGATAATCAATTATCTTGGTCTATGTTTGTTATATTTGTGATTAACTGAAAAGTGGCTTTAATAAACCGCTCCACCTATTCACTCTTAGGTGTGTTATACTATGATTTTATCCAATATAGAGCACTTGCCTGGCTTAGGTGATTAAGGAGGAAAAAAATTGAGTTATGATGCAGAACCACTGAATAAATATTTGATAATGCAGTTGCTATATAATTTTATCCTAAGAATATATCATGAATCTAATTACCTCAATATTACATCGAAATATAAAGTATAAAAATAGGACAAAAGTCAAGTGTTAGAATGAAAGATCTACCACTATGATAAATTGAAATAACTAAGTGGAAAGCATTACGAATACTAACAATGTTAGACTTGAATTGATTACGAACTATTTACATATAACAATAGATAGAATTAAACACCTACTATATCACTCAACCTTAATTAAACACCTACAAATCTACTACTAAGTATCCTCCTCCATAGTATTGGAGAGGAAAATACTCTAATAAATCAAAGAAAAGACATATTGCAATAACACTTATATTCTTATTTGCAATAAGTAATAACACTTTTACCCTTAGAAATAAAAATAGAAAACATAAGGTCCCTAACCTACTATATACAACAATGCTATTTTTGTAGCATTGAAGATGATTGTGACCCTTGGCTTGACATTCTACACAGTCAACTGTGTACTTTCACTCTCATTTAAATTCTTGAATCGTTCTGAAACTTTATTGGGAACGAACAAAACCACCATTATTAAGATAAAGACCCATAAGACGAAAGTGATGATAGTAATGTACCAAGAAATAAGGGTAAATGTGAGAATTGTGAAAGAGCATCCATGCAGAAGCATCCATAGCATTGGAATAATGCTTTTAACATAAGGTGGCTTCAACGTAGTGTGCAAAATCATTGCAAGGAAGTAAATTGTAATGTCAACCATAAGAGCCATTAGCACTGCTTGGTGTTCTGTCAGAAACTCCTTCCCAGCTTCTGTGCCCTTTAGTCCATTCAATGCAAGTATAATTGTCATGAAAAATGTCATCATTTTGCTATAGATTTCACTTAACTCTTTTAATATTTCATCGTCCCTGAAAGTAACAAGATATGCCATTTATTTATATTTCTTGAAGGCATGCGAATAAGAGAAAACAATGTACACTAACAGAATATTAGTTTTATACATTAATCATTTATTATTCATGTTTAATAGTCATTAACTTAATATGAGTGAACGATAAATTATATATTGAGTATGTATAATAGATATTAAACTCGGCCCAATAATATGCTTGCTATTACAAAATCAATAGTAAATATAGAAGCAGTGATGACCATTAGGTACTTACCTAGACGTTGTGTTCCTTGTGTTGGAATCCATAAATTATGTCTATATAGTTTGCACCAAATAAAAGTTAAAAGAAAAGGTATTTAAATAGGAGTAAAACCAATCGAGTGTGTAGTAAAGGAAATTAAAATAACTGTGAAATCAAAAAAATTAAGTGTTCATTTAAGATATTGATCCTATGCATTCCCTTGAGAAAGAGGCTAATCATCTTTTTCACTGTTAAACATGTTTAGAATATATGCGTAAAATATTTGACGAGATTCTTACAATATATTTTGGAACCAATTAGTTAACTAATTGCGGAAACATTCCTTGAACTTATTTCTTGCTAATCAAGTAATTCCTTTTTTGTTTCATTAGTTAATTACTATTAGATGGCTATTATTATTACTAACATGTCAATCCACGTTTTTATCAATAAGTACAATGTACATATTAACATAAACTTTGGAAATTTAGAAACAAAATAGAAACACGTGCTATGTCTCTTAATTCGATTAAGTATAAGGCCTAAAGAGAAGTTAAACAATCATGAGTTATTATCAGTCCTATCATGTCACATGGTCCGATTTCACCTTCTTAAAAGAATTGAGTTGTATTCACTCCTTTTAGCTTATGACAAGTTATATACAAAGATGAGAGAGTGAGAAATGAAGATCGAAAGGTCGAAGAATCAGTTTAGAGATATTGATAACCCAAAATGAGAATGAAATTAGACCTCGATTAAAAGAACAAGTGTGTATTATTTGTCAAACTAAAGTATAAACACCAGGTGTTTAAAATATCTCAGATCGAAAACTTAAACTTTTAGATATGTATTATTTTAGTAATCAAAGTCTTTTCTTTGAAATTAATTTAAAATTATTATCGCCTACTTCTCAACCTCATTTAAATCGAGGTTTAATCTTATCCGTTAAAGCGTATTTTTTACGGGTGATATTCCTTCATCTCCTTAGTATTATCAAAATCTAAGATGTGCTTTTGAGGAAGAAATTAAAAGAATCACAATCATCATCCATTTATGAAGAGTAACGTGCATAAATGAGAAATAGATGATTTTGAGATATATGAAACAAATGATTGATACAAATGAATGAAGTGAAAGTAGTGTTATAAAACTCGGCTTCAACTGGTTAGTCTTATCGGTTCAACCATGAATCGGACATTTGATCGGTCCAAGCCTCTCATCTAACTGGTTTGTATCAAAGTCAGATTAACTCGGTTCAACCAGACGTTTTAAGCCTAAAATCGATGACTTGAATTATTGGACTGTTTGAACTGACCGAGTCAATCAAAAATATTTTTTAAAAACAACTAAAACAATCTCATTTTGAAATGAAAAAAAAATCAAATACTTTTAACTTATTTTTAATTATATTTGTCATATGTTAACTTATGTTATAACAAAAATTCCGTTATTTAATTTAATTTGGCATGATTATGTTTTTTAAATTGGGAATATAGAGTTATTAAATAATGTTAGCTAATATTATGAATTTTTTAGATTTATTAATATAAATCGAGTCAACCAGTCTAACTATTGACCTACTGGTCCAATGAATGACTGATTAACAATCATTGACCAGTCGGAGTTTAATAAAACCGAGTGAAAGTAAAAGAAATATATAAAATAAAAGTCTTCCACTTTTTATGAATAGTAATATGTTAATTAATTATGACTTATCTATAATAAATAATCAATTAAGCTATTAGGTTAATATTAACTGATGTTGGACTGAGATAAATGACTATTTTGAAATTTTGATTGCTACACACAACACTGAATAAATAAGACCTTGAATGTTCTTGAACTCAACAACAAGAATTTTCATAGTTTTGGAAATCATATTCTCTTTTCATCTCTAATCTCATATTTATTTTATCAAAATTTATGATTTGAATTTCCAGTGTAATTATTTCTGCAATTAAGTTCTAATGTGCACATGTTTAGGTATTATTTCATTGCAGCGAGAACGATTTCTTTGTAAGTGTGATTGTATTCAAAACTTATAGTGTAAAATCCTCAAACGCTAATCATTGGCCAGAACTAGGATTAATTTTTGTCTTGCTTTCTCTTTCCCTACTTCTTTTAATTTTGATCTTTATAGATTTTGCCAAATCAATTTTTTAATCTTTTTTTGCATAAGCTGTTTTTATATTGATTGAAAGAATATCTGTTCTTGCATTATTTTGATTTTCTGATTTTTAGTTAATTGAAGAATTATTCAATTAACACATCCATCAAGTGATTTAATTGAAAGACTAATTCTCGTTAATCAATTATCATTCCAATAATCTAACTTTTTTTGTTTTGTAACTCTTTCTAAGTGAAAAAGTGCATTAAGTAATCTCACACCTATTCTTCAATAGTCATCACAGTAGGTAAAAGTTTTATATCACAAATAACCCCTTTTCACATGAATCTATGGCCGACAGTTTCATTGTTATTTTATTTTTCTCTCGAGTTTCGCTTTGAAATTTCCAAAAGTGACTCTGGCGAGTTTCGCTTTGAAATTTCCAAAAGTGACTCCATTACTTTCAACTAGTAATGTATCCGTGCATTTGTACGGGACGATATTTTTTGTCGCATGATTAAGAACACATATTATATGTGCATTTATGATTAAGAATATGTATGTTGCTCGTGCATTCGCATGGTTAAAACCATATATATTACCAGTGCATTCCTATTGTTAAAAATTATTAATTATATATAAAATCATACGGTCAAACCATACGGTTTAACTGTTTAAATCGGATAAACTTAATATGGGTCATCTACTGGTTTAACATCTTGCTCGACTTTCTCAACATTGTTTTTTACACATACATAACATGATATAGTTAGTAGTATCCTATTAATCAAAAAAATCATCAATAAATTTATAATTTCATTATTATTTGATTCTAAAATAAGATTAGTATAAAAATAAATATTATTTAACTCTAAAATAGCTACAAACAATATGTTATGATTCATATTATTATAATTATTTTAATATTGCTATAGTAACATTATATTTTAATATTGTATAGGTAATCATATTCCTTTTATTTTTAAATAAATCACATGTCATGAGGGCACACATGTCATGAGGGAGTTCTTGAGAGATTGACACATGTCATGAGGGACCTTTAGTTTTGATGAGAGGTTGACACTGTCATGAGGGCTTGAGAGATTGACACATGTCATGAGGGAGTTTTTTTTTATTATATAGGTAATAGAAGTGAGAAGGATCACTACATCAAGGTTACAGTTCAACAACGCATATTTTAAATGTATAACAATATTTTCATACACTTTTTGTTTGACCGTAGTAGTATCTTGTCATGATTAACAACATTTCTCAAACACTATTGTATTGAATATATACCACAACATATCACACAAAAAACACTATTATATATGTATTACATAAACAACGCATTTTATAGACATTATTAACAGCGCACTTATGTTTGTGCTGTTGTATTGCATATATATAACAACACATTATTAGAAAAGTGTTTTTGTATTATTCATAATATTCTCAAACAACACTTTAATACAACAGCACAACACACACATAACACTGTTGTATTAAACATGTCCAATAGCGCAATCTATAAATAGCATTGTTGTATTAATCCTTCACAATAGCGCATTATAGGGCTTCCCCTAGAATTCGTTGTTGATTTGTAGAAATTAATATATGCATATACATTTATTAGCAGCATATACATTCTTAACAACACAGACCTTTATACATTCTCAACAGCACAAACACATTATTACAGGCCAAAAGTTTGTTTTATTAACATCAATAAAATACAAACTACTAACAATGAATATCATGCCAATTATGTTTTGACAGAGTACATAATTACAAATAAAAAAATGCAAATTATAAAGAAACAAAATTATACAAATTACAAACAATCAAAATTAAGCTATAATTATACAAATACTACTTGCACCTACCTTTTCCTTTTCTTTGATTGTTTTTGGCTTGTAAGATTATCCTTGTTTGGAGGAACATATTGATTCACCCAAAACCCTTCATCGTGATCATCTCTTGTATATAAATCATCTTCCGTAGTTGGTTCGCTCTCACATGATTGATATGTTCCAAAAAAGGATCATCTTCATCAATATCTTCATATTCTTGGACATCAATATTATTAACGATTATTTTGTTAGTTAAAAGAAAAATGGACCATTTCATATCAGCTAGGTCACTAACATAGAATACTTATTGAGCTTGTGATGCTAGAATAAATGACTCATCTTTATATCCTGGCCTATTAAGATCTACATGCATGAACCCTAACTCATCAACTCAGAAGCCATTAGTGTTATCAACCCATATACAATAAAAAATTGGCATCCGAAACATTGTGTAATCCAATTCTCATATTCGTTCAATCACCCCAAAATGTGACAGTTCACATATATTGAGTTTCTATCATTTGCACTTGACATGTGTAAAGTTCAAGCAACAAGAGTCACACCAAATATATGTCTATATCATTTCCTGGTTGTTTAGGTCTAGAAATTAACATAGATAACATCACATATTTGCGCTTCATGCATAGAGAAGGAGGTAGGTTGTATATCACCAACATCAGTGACAATGTACTGTGGGAGCAACTTTGAACACTATGTGGGTTAATTCCATCCATTCAATAGGATAGTCATGATCAAATTTTCTCTATTGAGGAGAATCTACTGGATGTCAAAGCTTGCTATCTTTGATTTTTTTTTCATCATGCCATGTCCAATTCTTTGCATGTTTGGCATTGCTAAACATACGCTTGAATCTTGCTTTGATGAGAAAATACCATACAACCTTTTTGGAAATTGAATCTTCCTTCTTATATCGTGATGCATTACATTTAGGACAAAAACTTTAATGAAGCATACTCATTAAAAAATAAGACGCGATTATTTTCACAAGCATGTATCCTAGTGTAGTCCATGCCAATGGAGCGTAACATTTGTTTTGCATAGGATCGAGAAGGGAGCACATTATCTTCCGACAACATATCCTTCAGAAGTGCAAGCAAGCCGGTGAAACTCTTATCAGTCCATCTATTAACAGATTTCAACTTTTACAACCTTGACACCACTGCCAATCTTGTGAATTTAGTACAACCATCATATAATGGTTTCTCAACATCACTTATCAATCGTTGAAACATCTCGGAACAATCCTGAAGATCCTCTTGGATAATATTTGCCATTTCTTCGAAACAATCATCTTGATATGCATTTGTTTAGTTGTCTTTCATATGCATCTCATCATCACAACCCATATTGTCTCTCTTCTCACCATGTCTTGTCCAACATGTGTAACTTTGATCAATACCGTGACACACTAAATGAACTTCTAATTCATTTGTAGTAATTCGGTTTGAGTAACAACATCTTAGCAAGGACATACAATTCTATTAGGGTTTTCAGCATTCTCAATTGCAAAACTAACAAATGATTTAACTCTTTCCTCGTACTCATTCGTCAATCGATTGACATTCATCCATTTTCGATCCATTTTCTATTAACAAAAAAATATAATGAGCATAAATCCTAAAGCTTGGAGTTAAGCTTATCACGTAGAGAAAATACATTATTATGTAATTAAAGTGAAAGAGGTCAGAAACCCCAACTCAATACAAGTTAAATGGGTGAAATTGCTTTCTATCATTTATAAGGAAAAAATTTATAACTCAATACAAGCTAAATATGATGTAATTAAAAAACAAATAATTATAAGGAAAACTCACTTTCAATTCGGTGTTGAATGCGTGAATGATGATTTTGAGGTTAAATGAGTGAAGGATTTTCGAAATCGGTGTTGAATGATTTTCGTGTTGAATGGGTGAATGATTTTCGAAATTCGGTGTCGAATGATGATGATGTTGAATGAATTTCGAGGTCGATTTTCAGAGTAAATGAGTTTCATTGCTAGGTAAATGAATGTTGAGGTTCCATATTGTATGAGAATGCGGGAACATTTTAATTTTTTAGTGTCTGATAATATCTTCAATAACGTTAATTAAGATAGTGATGTTAATTATACCTCATCAACAGCGCCGCCTACAACTAGCGCTATGGAAGAACTCCTCATCCAAATATAATGAAGGTAAGTATTCCACAACACAACCTGAAGAAAACACTATGGAAGATATATTAATTTTTTAATAATTTTTTTAATGAAATTCAAATTAATAATGACATTATGACATTCGATTAATCGATTAAGAAATGAGAACATTAGAACAGTTAAAAATGTCAATAAATAACATTCAAACAATATAAGAAATGAGAACCTATTAATCGATTAAGAAATGAGATAATTGATTATGTGAACCTAAAGTAGGTGAAATCATGGATTTTGTAGGCTTGTTAATCGATTAAGAACTGTGTTAATCGATTAAGTGCAACAGGAAATAGTTTTGTATAAAGAAAATAATGACAATTAATTAAAACTTGATTCATCTTTTAGATATTTAAACTAGAGTAAATTACACTGACACCCCCTGAGTTTTAGTGAAATTACACAAACCACCCCTCACTTTTTTACACCTACACAAACTTCCCCTAGTTTTTATACTTTCATTACACTAACCACCCCTGCATAAGAAATAAGTGTAATCTTTTAAACAAAAAATGTGATAAATGAAATTAAGTAAAACAAAACATCATATTGTAAAAATCAATGTATCTTTATTATTTTTTGTTACAAAATGCATCAACAATTCTAAAGAAATATTGTTTAAATCACTCTTATAATATAGTGTAACGAACCAAAAATAATAAAGAAATATTGACTAATATATTATTTGGACTTGTCTCCATAATATATCATGTTTTGTTTAACTTAATTGTATTTATCACATTTTTTGTTTAAAAGATTACACTTATTTCTTAGGCAGGGGTGGTCAGTGTAATGAAAGTATAAAAATTAGGGAAGGTTTGTGTAGGTGTAAAAAAGTAAGGGGTAGTTTGTGTAATTTCACTAAAACTCAGGGGGTGTTAGTGTAATTTACTCTTTAAACTATAGTAACAATTCAATAGCGTTTTCTGTAGATAGTGTTGTTAATACGACCTCTTCAACAACACATACTAATGATTGTGCTGTTGTTTTGACATCTTTAATAGTGCTTCTTAAGGGTTGCGCTGTTATTGTGAATCCAATTGTCTACTACTCATTTTCATAACACATCAACAACGCTACCTGGATGATACACTGTTGAATAGAATCTAATTGACAGCGCTATCTCAACGATGCACTATTGAATAGAATCTAATTGACAACACAATATTAATTATGAGTTGTGAAACTAAACTGACTTTCCAAATTAACAGTGTAGTCCTAATTATGCGCTGCCTAATTAGCATAATATATTACGGGTAAAAACACAACATGAAAATAAGTTAATTAACATGAAGTTGCCATGAAGTAAATTACCATATTATTGTGTTTATTAATGTGCAATTGCAAAAATATTAAACATTAAGTTTTGTTAATTTGTTTCATGTGTTTATTAACATGGAACTGCAAAAATATTAAACATTAATAACCATTCAAATAAATAACATAAAAATAGAAATTAACATCGAAAATAATTGTTCATTCTTCATTGATGGTACCAAAATACATTAATTTTTCAGACATGACAATGAACTAAATGATTTGGTAGATGACAATGAACTAAATGAGACGACAATGAAGTAAATAATTTCCAGATTAAATTTTCATCTCACACAAATCTTGTATAACAGTCACTTTCCTTTTGAAATCTTGGTCCTTTTGCCAAATCAAAATATATTAAAGACTGACAAGATTATGATAATGAACTAAATGATTTGGTAGATGACAATCAAGTAAATGATTTGTAGATGAAATCTCCATCTCACGCAAATCTTGTATAACAACCACTTTCCTTTTGAAATCTGGGTCCTTTTGCCGAATCAAAATATGTTAAAGACCTCCTTGTGTGATTCTGATATAGGGTTCCCTCAACTTTAGCACTTTTAACACTTTGAGTTGATGATATTTACTGTCTGTCTTTCTTATATTCTTTGAACAAAACTTCTCTTTTTATTTTTGCCTTGTATTGCTCTTTTTTTTTTTGTTACTTTGTGTTTTCTTCCTCCTATATTCATCTCCTTGGGTTCCATGACTTATTATAAAAGGAGACAATATGAAGTAGACAAAAGAAAATATGAAAAGTAGGAAAACATAATATATAGAAACAAAATCTAATGAACTAGAACATTGAGTGAACCACAATTTATAGATGTGCAACCATTAATATTTCAACAAACGAAGAGATGCATAACCACTCAACCATTAATATTTCCAGAAACAAAGAGACGCATAACCACTCAACCATTAATATTTGAACAAACAAAGAGACGCATAACCACTCAACCATTAATATATCTAATACTTAAAAAGTCGTATAAAATCAACAACACATAATTAAGAAAACATTGTTACTATGTCATCTTCAACAATACTTATTCAACGATGCATTGTCGAATTGATGTACATTAATATCACTTCCTGCCACTTACGCTGTTAAATATAACTTATTCAAGTCAGCGCTAATATTATTGATGTTCAACAGTGCAATTTCAAGAATGCACTGTTGAATTTACCCATATTGATAACACTTACTTTAGTATGCGTTGTTGATGTTCTTCCGCTCCGTTTTCAACAACATCATTCAAAATTACGATGTTGAATGTCCATTGTTAATTACAATATCTGGCGTAGTGAGTGAACTATTTTCACCCAATTTGATTCTCTAGTTCATCTTTTTTGTATGTGAGGTTGGAACCTTAAGTGGCTGATAAAATAGAAATAGGGCGATAATTATGAAAGAAGGCAAAGAGATGATATATCCACTTTAAAAAGGTTATAGATCAACAAAAAAATCCTTATTTTATCTTTAAATACCCCTACCTTAAGGACACAGATGATGTTCAAGAGAATAGTAATTAATGAATGTTAATTCTTATTAAAATAAGAAAGCATGATAGGTTGATCATCAAAATAGAAGTTGGTTAATTATTAATAGATATAGTATTTTAGTTTACAGATGATTTTCAATTATGTGATCATATCACTTGTAAGGATGGTTTTATTAGTAACTTAGGGTTTATTTCCTATACAACCATTGTACCTTTTTTGTTATCATTAATCAAGTTAATGAATCAATATTATTCCATAACTCACATTTAAAAACGGTTATTCAACAATGCTTGTTAGAACGTTGTTAAATATAAGGTGGAAGAGAATCAATAGCTCTCGTTGAAACAAGCGTTGTTAAATGTAATTGGTTGGTACACATTCAATAATTATTGCTACAATGAACGTTGTTGAATGTATGCGTCAAAGATTTAACAATGCTCTTTGAACCAAACATTTTTTATTTATATAGATTCAACAGTGTTGTTTCTAGTGAGCATTGCTGAAGCTCGTATCTTTTCATGATTTTGCATACTTGTTTTAAGCAAAAAGTATATTAATATTAAGATATATTTGTATTATGATTAAATTATATAATTGATACACTTTCTCTCAAATTATATCTATGAATCTTTAATAATAACTTAAAAATATTTCTAGCACTAATATTAATAATCCAAAATTTTATTTTATTAATCCACTAAATGTATGCATAAATATCTAATTTGTTTATTCAAAAAAATAATATTCAACAACGCTCATTGAAGCAAGCATTGTTGAATGAGTATCTTCTAATTACATTTAACATGTCTTGCTTTAACGAGCATTGTTGACTGTCAAAACTAAACACATTCAACAATAGTCACTTTAATGAGCGTTTCTAAATGTCGAGTATCAACAATGCTTACTAAAATGAGCATTGTTGAATGTTACGAGTGTATAAAACTCAAAACCTGATTCACTTCCTTCTACTCTCAAATATGTTCATGCAAAAATCCTCATACACAGTGAGCATGGGTTGGGTAAGGCTTGTCCCTTACTCGACCCTAAATGTTGATCAGACCATTTTTTGAACCCAAACCTGAGTTGCATATATATTATTTATCATTATGGTCATGTAATTTGACATAAGAAATTATATTTGCATATATATTATTAATCATGTATATATGTTGAAAAAATTAGAGAATGAATGTTATTTTCAACGAAAGAGATGTCATTATTCTATACATAATTAAATAAAAACACATACAAACATGAAGAGTAGGTAGCAATGGGACAAGTCCGAGCCGATTCATACTTGTCCTCTACATATTGATCATGTCCGATTTTTAAACACGAACCCTGTCCTAGACCAAATGAGACCTGGTCCTATTCGGGCCTGATCACGATCGGGTCAAGCCAGGTGAGCGGGTAGGGTCAGGTTCTGCTCACCTCTACATAAAGGATGGCAATACATTGGTAAGCTACATTGAAGATATGGATAGATAGAATGTGCCATATCATTCAGCTCTTGGAATGATAAGATGTTGGATAACTTGAAGGATATTCTTTGAAATTATATAACAATAAGTTTCTATTTATGTGTTTACTGAGTTGGATATGTATCTATGTGTTTACTGAGTTTTTACATTCCAAATATGCAATGACCTTTTTCAGTTTTCATGCAATGATATAACATTTTTCTTGCAATGATCTTTTTCAATCGACTTTTGATATTGGTGACGAACACATGGATTACATCCTCAAATCTGTTGGCAAGACTTATCAACAATTCAGAACTGATGTCGGGAATTATGTCAAAGATGCTGATAGAAAAGTCAACCTCAAACCTCCAACCAAATATGCAAATATCATTGATGAGGCTCATTGGATGACTTTTAGTGACATTCAGAAGACGAATCTTTCTTGGTAAAGTCATAATCTTTTGTATGTATAATTTATCTTTTTTTATATATGATAATAGTACATATTGATATAAATGTTGTTTATTTTTGCAAAAAATAAGTGAAGAAAACTGCAAGAGAGCATCTAAATCATTGTATCCATATCGAGTTTCTCGAGCGAGGAATAGAGGAATTGAGGAAGAAATTGTAAGTATGGTTTATTTGTAAGTATATAAATAAGTGTGAAGATTTTGTCGAATTACATTTTTTGTTATGATTTGGCAACAAGAATAAAAAGATACACCTTTGAATATATCGTTAATATACCTCAACATTCTATGGTTGGATACCCATAAGAGCAAGGACGATATATAGACAATGAAAACGTTCGAGAAGTGACAAATCGTGTTGTAAGCATTTATCATTTAAACTTGATTTTCATATTTTATTTATCAATATGATTAACATTATGTTTTATCTTGATGTGTCACGTTTCCCTAAAAGAAAATATCATTCATATATCAAAGGAGAGAGATATACCCTAAATAGCCGGGTGGTACTTGATATTACATTAAGACTGCCTGAGTACCCAGGAGGTATCTGAAGCATATGATTTGGAGTTAACAAACAAGGTTATTTACCACCTCAAAAGCGTGCAACTAGAGGCGACATGGCTCATATGCAGTACATATTGAATACCTTTCTGAAATGGCTCAATGTTTAGAAAGTATGATTAAACATAAGGGAACTGAGGGGTATCAATAATGCAATGGTCATAGCATCGAAAGTAGTTGCACACTTTCTACTCATAGCATTAATGAGGTAATTTAATTGGCTAGTTTTCATTTACTTGCCCTTTAGTTTAATTATAGTCGTAAACTTATATGTTTTAACTAAAATTTAGGGTCTAAACACTTGCAATCTATATTTGGTTATCTATCTATGAAATTAGTGGGTATTGGTAAAGTGTACAACTTACTAGATGTTACTAAATTTATACACGTATCCCCCCGATCATGTGAAGGTCAGGATTGATACTGAAGTCGATGGTGATGTGTTGCTGCCAAATCCTATTGATGATGATACCTTGACATGGAAGGGACTATAGGCACTTATGTGGCTTGGCCAATAAACCTTATAGTTGTAGATCTGAAGGTGAGATTTTCAATATATTAACTTATACCCATTTGTATTATATTTAATAATTAATCTTTAATTGACATGTAGTCTTGAAAATATTAGGCACATGAACACTCTAGACACAATGAAAGTGAAGTGGATGGTGAACCTCATATTAGGCACATGAACACTCTAGACACAATGTGCTAAACAATACACTAACAACTTTTTACATAATTATTTGATGAACCTCATATACTGAGATGAAAATAAATGTATAAGATTCATAAAATGAAATCTTTAAAACTCTCAAGATATGAAAAATACTATCTTTTTCAAAGATTGTAAAACTTCTCTTTTTCACATGTAAAGTCTTTTTTCTCAATCAATCACTCTTGAAAATTCTTGCTTTCCTAAGTTCTAAGAAATTGATGTATTTTTGTAATTCAATCTAATTATTCCTTTGCATATGAGAAAGATGGTAAAATATCATTCTATTTTGATACTGTTCTGTTGCTGATAATCAATTAAATTGTTACTTAATCGATTAACATTTCTTTAAAACGTCCAAGATTCTAAAAGAGAAACTAACTTAATCAATTAATCATGTCCTTAATTAATTAACGGGTTTCCCATTTACAAAGACTTAATCGATTACATAAAGTCTTAATCAATTAATGGTTTTCAAAAAGACTTTGTTGATTATGCATGAATCTCTAACATGAATGATGCATGACTTTGAAAATGATATGATTATAAGTGTCCAAAATCAAGTATGCATGCTAAAATATGTTTTAATCATGTTATGTATAAAAAAATATCTTTAATGCAATAGGCTCATGTTATGTGAGATTTATCAAGGGTTCACTCAACCTAGACTGTACTCATTCAAAGCATCTTATAGACCCTAAAAAGAAAATAATTACTCTTAGTCATCATGATCCATGCTTGAATATGAGTCTTGTGATGTTATTCTTGATGTGTTCGTTATCTTCAAGATTTAGTCTCTTTGTTTTCATCAAAATCATGATCTTGCATGTTTGCATTCATAGTAAATTTTGATTTCTTAACTTATCACTTTTGCATTTAATCATTGGTGGTGTAATTAACTAACACTGGTGTTATATGTTAGGTATTTGTATGACAATGTTTTAAAACATAAAAGAATGTGATGTTCTTCTCCCCACAGTTGACCTCTTTGGTGATTAGCAACCCCAATGTAAAAAAGAAGAACGGAGGTGGGCAACCACAACATGTAGCTGATATGCTTATCAAACTTAGAGAAATGCAGATTTATTCCTTGCACCTTTTAATATTGGGTGAGTATTTTTTCATAAACATAATTTAATAGTCTTTAGTATGTTTGTGTTTAACATTTCCTAACTATAAGCATATGTTTTGTTAGACAACATTAGATTTTGGTTATCATTAATAGGATTGAAGAACAAACATACTATTTAGATTTATTAATACATGGTGATTCGACCAAGTACCCCGCTATGAAGGAAATATTCACTAGGTAAGTGGACTACTCATTAAACTTTCTGATTTTTAGTACACTTTCAATTTATGTTTAGTAATTAAATACATTTTCTATTGTTTAGGGGACAACAAATTTTCAGAGCTCATATTCGTTCTAAATCTACATCAAACAACATGAGATGGACTCATGTAAAGGTATTGGAACAAATCTCAAACAATTATATATGTGTAGTATTCATATTTCAAGAAAAAGTACTTATATATTTATTTGATTTTAATTGTACACCCCTTGCCAAAACAACGAGAATGATTACGACTATTATATGTTGTGATTTATGAAGGAGATCATTCAGCAATGGCTAACTTCAGTCTAGTTTGATATAGAGGAATACACAAATGACCAAATCACCTAACTTAAGGAAGATTGGTCAAATTTTGTACTTATTATTAGTAAGTAGTTTAGGGAATACATTGTATAGATTGTAGCTTAGGGAAACAAAATGTATAGATTAGAGGCTTAGGAAAACAAAATGTATAGATTACAAGCTTAGGAAAATAAAATATATAGATTACAACTTTAGGGAATACAATATACTATGCTCTAGTTTATCCAATTATTTCTTACATTTTATGTTTTGTATTATTTAAATTATGGGTATATGATAAATTTATATAATTTAAATGAGCCCTATTGAATGTCATTATATATATATATATATAAACAATAGTTAATTCATCGTTATGTGACATGTGTATTATGTCAATATTCTGAGTGAGTAATAAAATAGTCAATGATTCAACAATGCTCATTTGAGTCAAACAAATTCTTCTTTTGCCTTGATCATTCATATGTTTGGGGTTTTAGTGTTGTCAGTTTCGTCTTAGGATATATGTGGTTTGTTATTTTCGTTGATGATTTTTAAAAGATGCATTTGGATTTATTTAATGAAAGAAAAGGATGTTCAAAACATTTTTTATCTTTCAAAAAAAATTCAATGAAATTCAAAATTAATTTAGTCATCTTATTCGCATTTTAGGAAGTGGTAATACAAAAGAATATTTTTATACTCAATTCAATAACTTTATGACTTCTCATTGCATGATCTATCAATCTAGTTGCCCTCATACATCTCAAAAATGGTATTTACTAAACGTAAACATCGTCATATCATTGAAACCATGAACTATTTTCCTAAGTGACAATGTACCATTAAAACTTTAGGGTATTGCAGTTTTTACTGTTGTTTTCTTAATTAATAGGAGATTTCATTTTTAGTTTTGATTAGCAAAGCACCTTATTTTCGACTATTTCCAAGTGATAATCATTTTAAGGTTCCTTCCACTCATTGGTCCTATATGTCAGGTGATGTTACCTTCTTTGATGATACCCCTTAATTCATTAATTCTATAAACTTAGAACTCATTTCTCAAGCATTGCCTCTTCCTCTAGTCATTGAGCTACTAGTCTTAAACAACTCTTCATTGTCAATGACGCCATGAGTGTCACTAATACCACTACCATCAACTGTATCACCTCATCATGTATTGTTTACCAGTGATGCCCACTTCCTACACAAGTTGAGGTTATTGGTCATAATTAAGATCGAAGTGATTCCACTCCTCCTCAATCATCTACACCTACTTCAGATCCACCTACACCGTAGGTTATTGGTATATGCTATCCCATCTAAAATTTCACGAATTATCATCGTTTATCTTCATAACATTATGTTTTTTGTGTCTACATTTCTCTGTTTCTATCCCTAAAATTGTAAAATAAGCATTTTCTCATTTAGGATGGCACTATGCTATGATTGATGAAATGCCAACTTTATAATCCAATCACAGTTTTCTCTAACTACTCTAGTGTCTTTATCATAACCTGCTACTTGTCTTTTATAATGTCCTATATGTTACTTCTATCTAGTGATACCATTTTTATTTAATTTTTTTTGTAGAGTTTACATTTAATATTGTTTCGATATTCAGATACTTGTGTTCCAAAATGTCATTTAATATCTTCACTTGGAGTACTCTCTAACCTTTTAGCCCGAAATTCTTTTCTTGGATGCATTGTGAAAATTTTCCACTACCTTTGAAATGTATAAGTTTACAACAATTGTCAATCAATAATGTTGAAGAATAATTGTCAAAAAAATAATATATTTAATTATCAATAAACTAATTATCTAAAGAAATATATTAAATAAATATATTTAAATATAATAATACCAAATCAAATTTGGGTAAAAACCTGCCCATATAAATTAATTTTGTTAACCTATAAAATAAATGGATGAGTTCCAATTCAGTGTTGTTTTTAGAATTAATTTTGTTTTTTAATGAAGCCCATTTAACAGCATTAGGCCCAGTTCTAGACATTTCTAGATTTGTTTTTTGAGTCACTAATATTGGGTGGGAAAAATTCCCAAATGGTCGTGCACTCCACTCTCAAAGTGGTTTTGTTTGATGTTGCAGTCCTAGTGAAGGCGGTGCACTATCACGACATTGCAGTGGTGGTGGATGGTGATGTTGGTTGCCAATCTATAACGATTTCTCTAAAAGGAGGTGAAACTAGCAAGAGAGAGTAAGTAACAAATTCACATAACAAACGGACCTATGGATTTCTCTCTGAGTGAAATTGTGAATTATTAATGTACATCTCACTACTTTCTACTTTACATCTCTTATGTGTTTTTTCTAAAAACTTTATCTTGGAATCTTTTCTGACATATGAAAGTTGGTTTTGAAAGCAAATTTATCATGGAATCTTGTTGAAATCAAAACCGAGATGAGATGGATAAATGCAATTTTGCCATTACAAATCAGTTCCGTTGGGACCACAATAATGTCTTATATATAAGGTATGGAGACAAGAGCTTACATGTATAGACTTAAAAATGGGGCAAAAGATAGTAGCACATTTCTAAGATCGGTCCTAACAGGATTTAGTCATATAATATCTTTATTGTCACAGGCTAACAGGTATGGAGATATATTCATACGTTTAGAATATTTTCCATATGTGTGTATGTTTGGTACTCGGATTGTGTTGCCATGACTACTTGGTATTTGTCTTCATTATCAATTTTATTATTTGTTAAGTGATTGACTACTTGTGTCATGAGTAATTGGAAATATGAGAACTATAAATTTTCATGTTTTAAAAATATCTAAATAATGAATTTATGCATATTTCTGATGATTCTCCTAGAGTGATAAATGTTAATTGATCTACTTTGGCCATGAATTGTTTCTTGTGCTACACATAATTGTTCATATGATGCAGATTATCATTATTCTGTCATGAGCTAGATATGTCATGATTGCATTAAGAATTGCATTTGATTAAGTATATTAAAATAATGATAGATTTGTGTTATCAAAATAAAAGACTTATAAGACTGTATTTTTGTAAAAATGTAATTTGAAGGTATGAGTGTATTTTGAGTACTTTATTTTAAAAATCAATATATTTCGATACCATGAATATTTTTACACCCTAAAGTTTTAAGAAACATGTTTACAAATTCAATATGTCAGCAAAGTTATTATTGAGTTGAGTTACCTAGTAGGTCGCTTCATTTAATATGTCTCGTGACACTATTAAAAATGTGTAAGCAAACTATAAACTAAGATGTCATCAGGATAAAACAACACACGTCATTATTTTGGGTAATTACTGCATTGTAGTAACCGTTCCAAAATTACACCCATAGATACGACTTTTGCCACCTAAAGATATGACTAATATCACTCAAAAAATAAATGTGACATAAAAGAAAGAGAGAAGAAGTTAGAAATGTTTCAGTAGAGCAAAGGAAGATAAAAATTTGAGGAAACGTATCTTAACAAGTGTTATTTTCCAAGAGCCCGAAGGATCTATTTATAATCCCAAGAACCCAAATGGCCATAAAAACAATGCTCTAGATCCCATCCATTAAAAAAATGAACGACTAGATGAATCCCAAGCAGAGCAAGAACTGGCATGTGTGGATCATTAGTTGGTGTGTATGAGATGTAAGTTGGCGTGTAGCAAGATTTTAAAAACGTGTGCCAGACATGTGAGGACTTGTAGAAATGGATTGACCTTTTTTAAATATAATTAAAAAATGGGCTTACTACGCTAGTATTGATATTTAACATCATCCATTCAACCCGCTTATATGTTGAACGTTGTTAAATGTAAGACGAAAAAGAATTAACAATACTTATTGAAGAAAACGAGGTTAAAGATGTTATCTTTAACAACGCTTATTGAAGCAAGCGCTGTTAAAGATCATACTTCATATATTTAACAACACTTCTTCAATAAGCGTTGTTAAAGGTGTTATCTCTGACAGCGCTTATTGAAGAAAGCGTTATTAAATGTGTTATCTTTAACAGTGCTTATTGAAGCAAGCGTTGTTAAAGGTCATACTTCATATATTTAACAACACTTCTTCAATAAGTGCAATTAAAAGTGTTATCTAACAACGCCTATTGAAGAAAGCGATGGTAAAGGTCTTCATATATTTAATAGCACTTCTTCAATAAACATTGTTAAATGCTTGTTTTAGTGAGCGGGAATCTTTTCAAATTAAAAAATAAAACCTCACACAATAATACATATCCATCAGTTTATTATTTCTCTTACTTTTCTTTTTCTCCATAAGTTACATTTTTTTTCTCTTTTGTTTTTAGTTTCTCTCTTCAGTCGAGTTATCGATTTTTGGTTTTTCTCTTCAAGCATAAGGTAAATCACTATCTTATTTTAGCTCATTTATTTCTCTCTTCACTAATAGTATGATCTTTATTTTTTGTAAAGATATGCAGCTATGGTGAAATTATCGATTTTTTGTTTTTCTCTTCAAGCATAAGGTAAATCGTTATCTTATTTTAGCTCATTTATTTCTCTCTTCACTAATAGTGTGATCTTTATTTGTTGTGAAGTTATCCAACTATGATGTTCTAGGTTTTTTGCTATGGTGAACATTGGAGGAGAAAGAATGAACAATTTGCATAAGATCTCATTACTCATATGTTATTTTATAATATTGGAATCTATTAAGGTTGAATATAGTTGAAGTCGTTAGTGATTTAACAAATCTATTATAAATATGGTGGAGTTGGACAGACTTGTCATGTGTTTGATAGAATGTCTGGAAGAGATATTATCTTATTTAGAAAGTAGACATTTAACAATGTTTGCTTTAGTGAGCACGGCTAAATGTCTACTTTCTACAAAGCTACAAAAAACATTGTTGAATATAACCTTATGTACTACTGCGCTCACATAGAAAGCGCCACAAAAGCGCTATTAAATAACAATTTTAAGCAATGTTGTTTTGCTATTCTAACATAGTGGCTTTTGTCTTAAAATATTTACACAAGACCCAAACCTAAACCGAGTCGTGTCATGCTAAGCCAGACGTGCGAAGCCAGCTAGCCGCAGTGCATGCTTGTGGTGATCATGTAGTTTGTGTCCTCCCCCACCACAAAATTGTTGTATCCCTTAGTGCAAACCCCAAGAAGCAACTTCCTTACTTATAAACACTCTTCAAGTATTTCCAT
This sequence comes from Lupinus angustifolius, assembly GCF_001865875.1. Classification (NCBI taxonomy): domain Eukaryota; kingdom Viridiplantae; phylum Streptophyta; class Magnoliopsida; order Fabales; family Fabaceae; genus Lupinus; species Lupinus angustifolius. The sequence goes on along the minus strand of NC_032019.1, from coordinate 17,363,163 downwards.
TTTCCAAAATGGAAGTAATACTTTTCAATTCGCATACTTGATGGTTTAATTGTGGTTTCCACGATCTCCCACTTGAATTTAAATAAGATTTTGATGTGTGTAATACCACACCAGATTAGTCTTGCATTTAAATAAGATTTCGATTGTACTACTTTTAGATTTTGAATTTCAAATTATTCTTGAAAAAAATATTTATTTTAAAAACTTCATTTCACATTTGTTAATACGGTGTACAATCTATGCACATAAATATTTATATACAATCAGTACATTATTCACAATTCATCATTCATTTGTATCTTTTTTTGAAGAGTTAACAATGATTAGAAATGATTGGTGCATAATATAGTAATAGTATAAAAAAATTCATATTATAAGTGTATACATCCTTTCTCTTGTTAATATCTTACGCTAATTATTTTCTCCAATTACTAGTTTATTGATTAGAACTGCCATGTTAAGATAGAAAAATAAGAAGAGAGAAAAAAGTGTTGGAACAAATTAAATTAGAGTATAATATTTATGCAATTTCAGTATCAAGATTTATACACAGTCAATATATCATTCAACTTTTAATTTTATTACTTATATTTAAAAGTCAACAATGATAAAAAAAAATGAATGGTGGATGATATAGTCATTGGTGAATCTTGATGTAAAATTTAGGGGACAATAATATTTAATTACAATTAAGATTAAATGAGTACCAAAAAATATAAAGAAACTTACATAATTGTTTCGCAATTTCAAAATAACATATTAATTAAATAACAACAACCGACAATTAAAGGCATTAAAGAAAATTGTGTATTCATTGAAAGTGTCGGTCTTCGTTCTTTTAAAGAGTTATACTCATCGATGATTGACTTAGAAGAAAAATTTCAGTTATTTCCTTTTCAATATAAATTATCATATTTTATGCAAGAAATTGATCTTCTATCTTGCTACATAATTTTGTTTGATTGTATTCGTTACTAAAATTGATATTTTTGTAGTAGTTGAACACTTGAACCACAATAGTTAAGATATGATGAATAACTCGACCAAACAAGTAATATGCATTAACACTCTCCGTTTTGTTAAAGTTAAACTTAATTAATAGATGATTGGGAGCTTTTCAAACCTGAATGGCTAACGATATCATCAATAAAATGTAGAAATTCACATATCAAGTTAATCTTCTCTTACTCCTTGAAATTCGGGTAGAATTTTGCAAAAAATACATATATTATCAATATTAAAATATTTATAAAGTTGTTCGGATCTTGAGACTTTTGACATTAAAGTTTGATAAAGACAATATTTGATCCTCGGGATCTATTTTATTATGTGTAAAATCATTACAAACTCAAATGAAGATATAGTATTATAAGCAACATCAACATCTAAATGTCTAAAAGATCTAGACCCAATGTTGGTTATGTAGCAAGCAAAAGTGCAGAGAGGAAATGTGTTATGTAGAATGCTTAATTTTATTCATCAACAAGACACATAATTTATACAACATGAAAAAAATACTGATGCAGAAAAAATAAATTCCTACATTCTTAGCATAATGAGTCAGATAAGTGCTACAACATAGTAGATGAAAATATTCCTAATAGACATATTGACTCTTTATTGACTAATGTGTAGAAACATAACATATTGGCTATTTATTGTCTATTGAATAGAAACATAATAGCTTCTGAGTCATACTAATCAACACTTCTCCTTGAATCTAGAGCTTTAAACTTCAAGCTTTTGTCATATACTTATTCTCGGAACCGTCAAGATTGAACTTGGTTCTGTAAATCCATTTGAATCCTATACCCTTCTTGTGTTTAGACATCTCTACCAACTCACATATCTCGTTTTTTCAATCACCATGAGCTCCTCCTTCATTGCATCTATAAATTTCTGGTCAGTTGCAGCTTCTTCATATCCTATAACTTCTTATGGTGTACTCATAAGTCCTCCAACACTTGTGTGTATTAGTTGCAGCTTGTGTGTAGTCTCCCATGTCTTTTTTTTGTGGAAAAAGAAGTTGTGTATGCTTCCCATATCGGCAAGCAATGCGTGTAGAGGACTTTGTTTCTATGTCTTCTTTGTATACTGTAACTTGCTCATCTTTCATCAAATCCAAGAAAAATCTTTTGCCTTTCATTTGAACTTTGAACACCTCTCTGTCTTCTGAATTTTTAATCATGCAGTTTTTATCTTCAAACAAAACCTTATAGCCTATTTCCATCAACTGAGAAATACTTAAAAAAATTTGATTAATCTCAGGAACATATAAGACATCATAAATTAATTTCAAACATGTGTAACTTTTAATTGCAACTGTTCTTTTACCTTTTGTTGCAATATATGCACCATTTCCAATTCTGACTTTAGAAGTAGTAGTTTTGTCAAGCTCTTTGAAGAACTCTCGATCGTAAGTCATGTGGTTTGTACAACCACTATCAATGAGCCAATTTCTATAGAATTGTTGTAGTCAAAGCATGATACTACGAACAGATGCTCTTCTTCTAGTTGATCATCAGTAGCCTTAACTTCTCCTTGTTGTTGTTTAAATTTGCATATTTTTTCCATGTGTCCTAACTGGCCACACTTATAACATCTTTCATCATGCCTCCACCAACATTTGTTTTGTGTTTGATTAGATTTTTGCAGTAGGAACAAGATAGAAAGACTTCATTATTGGTACTTAAGTTATTGCATTTGTTGTTTGCTGAACCTGTAGTTTTGTAGTTGTTATTTTGCCTCCTTTTTTTGTCATTCCAACCATTGTTGTTTTGTAATTTGGTTTGGAAAAAACTCTCCATTGTTCCTTCTTGTCTCATAAGCCTTTTTTGTTCTTGTGCATGTAATGCATTCAACACTTCTGCCAATGTGATGTTTGACATATCCTTAGACATTTCCAGATATAAATTTGAAGCCTCATATTTTTTAGGAAGTGTAACTAGAATCTTTTGAACTATTCTAAAATCAGAAAATTCAGTATCAAAAAGTCTTACATTGTTGGCAATGGCTAGAAGTTATTAGAGTACTCCTTGATTATTTCTGAATCTCTCATCCTTTGCATTTCAAATTCTCGGATCAAATTCATCATTTGCATCCATTTGACCCTTTCATCTCCCTCATATTCTTGCTTCAAAAAATTCTAGATTTCACAGGTTGTTTTTAGTGTCATTATTCTGTTAAAAATTGTGGGTGAAACAACTGCGTATAAGCATGCTCTTGCTTTAGACTTTCTTTGCTTCATCTTCTTCTCATTTTTAATTTGTGCAACAATTGGATTGTATGGAAGAGTTGGAATAAGATGATCTTTTTCAACGGCTTCCCATGAATCATTAGCATCCAAGAAAGCTTCTATTCTAACAGCCCATACATGACAATTCTTTCCAGTAAACACATGAGATGAAAATGCGGCAAACACTACTTCTAAATTCATTTTGACAATTTTAGGCAATAGAAGGTAATAGAGAAAGTGTTTTGGTTGTGTTTGATTTTGGTTTGTGTTTGTTCTCACACATCCATTAAGATATAGCTCTAGATACCAATTTGTTGGTTATGTAGCAAGCAAAAGTGCATAGAGGAAATATGTTATGTAGAAGACTTAATTTTATTCATCAACAAGACACATAATTTATACAACATGAAAAAGAAAATTGACGCAAAAAAATAAATTCTTACATGAATAACATAATGAGTCATATAAGTGCTCCAACATAGTAGATGAAAATATTCTTAACGGGCATATTGACTCTTTATTGCCTAATGTATAGAAACATAACATATTGGTTCTTTATTGTCTAATGAATAGAAACATAACAGCTTTTGAATCATACTAATCAATTATCTATTATTTTTAGAAGAACCACACAAAATGCATTGTAGATATTTATCAAGCTACAAATTTAAAATATATAAGCTTATTCAATTATTTCTATGAAGACATCGTTTAGATGCAGGTAAAAAGATGAAAAAATATTTTAATAAATTAAAACAAAATTCAAGGGGCAACTACCCTACCTGTTCTTTCCAACATCCACTCTTGGATACAATAACAATGTAATAATTCTTACATTATTACTGCATATATCCTTTTCTCATTAAATTAAGCTATTTTTTTAATAACCATTACACATATTTCATTTTCAAATTTAAATAACATAAATCACCTAAAATTAAAAAGAAATTGTCTCTAATTAAACCAACTGTTGATGTCGGTAGGTTACTTGAACAAGGGATACTTGTACCAACAAGGGATACTTGTACCAACAAGGTAGTGGTATAGTAAGGTTTTATTTGATTTTCAGACAAGTCAAAACGTCAAATATTTGATTTTTATAAGCGATAATAATTATGAGAGACATCCATATATCTCAAAAAAGATTAGTTCTTTAATTATATGGTGAGGGAATACTCTTGTTTATACAACAAGCATGAATACTTATGTTTAAAAAAACCAAATTAATGGGAAAAGTTTATCAAATTGATGAATTCTAATCTTTTTTTATCAAATTTTGTATTCAAAACGGAAGAGGAGTGTCTGTTTAGATTAAGTGAGTACCAACAGAAAGTTACTCTATTGCTATATGATTTTGTTAGATTTTTTAGATATCATGCAAAGTTATGGGCAAGTGTGCAACACATTGGAATAATAACTAACATTAACTAATTAAATATTTAAAACCCTTGAGATAATTAATATGTTGTTAACCATTTAGGCTTAGCAAAATGATGTTTTGAGAGGTAGAACAATATATAAACAAAATGAACTTAGCTTCTTTACAAAATGTCCAATCTAAACCATAAATATTTAATGAAAAACAACCTTATACAAACGGGAACTTTAAAAAAGAATAGAATAATAAATAATTATTCTTGTTCCAAGGTATGACGGTATCTCAAATAAATCAAAATGTTAAACATTTGATTTCCGTAAATAATATTAGATTAAAAGGACAATCATTCATCCCAAAAAAATAATTCTTTATCTATAGATGAAGATCTTTTATCTGTATTCTAGACCAATTAAAACATGATTTACTCTTTATATTGTTTGATTTAGTTCTCCCGATCTTTATACATAGCGTGATAAGAAAAGATTATTTTTTTAAGACAATAAAGAATAACCAATTAGTATAATGCTTGATGGGCTTGTACACATAACATGAAAACGTTCTTCTACTGAATCATTAACCCAACCCAAATATTTCTCTCCTTTTTTCCACTTCGATCGAAAACAATCTGGTGCAACGTTGCGTTAAGATCTCTTCATTCCCAATACTTAGTTTCTCTTTCTACTTTCTTTACCTTCGAAACGACGCCGTACCCAGATCTCACGGTTTGCGTTTTCCTCTGCTTCATTTCTTGATTTATTTAATTATTTAATTATTTTTTTCTTGTTATTATTTTCTGCAATATCGTTGTTCTTTCTGCATGGGATTTATATGTTTCTTGTTCTTGCAGATTTTAATTCCGGATCCATTTTATTTATGTGCACTCGTTCTTATTGTTTTTTTGGGGTAGTTTTTGTTTTTAGTGTTAAATGTTAACTTTGTAATTACTATTTTTATATATCATATATTGGGTAAATTTTGGTTTTTGCTGATACCCTTTTATTATTATGGGTTGTGCATTGTGATAGAATCTATGATCTAGCTTTGTGATCTGTTGCTTGGTTTTATATATGCTGATCTATTGTAATGTGTTTACTTCCTGCTTCACTAATCATGGATCTAATTTGAAAACTTTTGATGAAATCATTTATATGTAAATGGTGTGTGTGTATATGGAGATATGATTTATGACTTGACATTGTAAGCTCGTTTAATCGATGTATGGTTTGGTTGATGCTTTTGTATTCTTATAATTTAATTCTTTAATTAGTTATGGTATCTGATGGTAAATTAGTTTTTGTTCTGTAGATTTGAAATTGGATGTGTCATTGTTGGAACTAGCTTCGATTTTCAGAAGAAAAAATTTGACATCTGCTGTTGTCTTGCATTCAAGGAAATGGAGTTGGTGAGAAAACCCTCGATCTGCTGGGTTTTCGTTTCTGTCATTATCTTTGCTCAAGTAAGCAACAGTTTTTATCTGCCGGGAAGCTACATGCACACTTATTCCAATGGAGATCCTATATACGCTAAAGTTAATTCATTGACATCTATTGAAACCGAGCTTCCTTTTAGCTATTATAGTCTCCCTTACTGCAAGCCCCTTGGTGGGATAAAGAAAAGTGCTGAGAATCTCGGCGAACTCCTTATGGGAGATCAGATTGATAACTCACCCTACCGTTTCAGGATGAATTCTAACGAGACTATCTACCTCTGTACAACAACCCCGCTGAATGAGCACGAGGTAAAGCTACTCAAACAAAGAACGCGTGATCTGTATCAAGTAAATATGATCCTTGACAACTTACCGGTTATGAGGTATGCTACTCAAAATGGGGTTAAAATCCAATGGACTGGATTCCCTATTGGTTACACTCCACCTGATGGTAATGCAGATTACATCATTAACCACCTCAAATTCACAGTTTTTGTTCATGAGTACGAAGGAAGCGGTGTTGAGATCATTGGAACCGGGGAGGAAGGTTTGGGTGTGATTTCGGAAGCTGACAAGAAGAAAGCATCTGGATATGAAATAGTAGGTTTTCAGGTTGTCCCTTGTAGTATTAAATATGATCCTGAAGTCATGACAAAGCTCCACACATATGATAATGTGTCTTCTATAAACTGCCCAAGTGAGCTTGACAAGTATCAAATAATAAGAGAGCAAGAGAGAATATCATTTACATATGAGGTTGAATTTGTTAAGAGTGACATAAGATGGCCATCACGTTGGGATGCTTATTTGAAGATGGAGGGTTCTCGAGTCCATTGGTTCTCAATCCTAAATTCGCTCATGGTTATCTTTTTCCTAGCTGGTATTGTTTTTGTCATCTTTTTAAGAACCGTGAGAAGGGACTTGACAAGGTATGAGGAATTGGACAAAGAGGCACAAGCTCAGATGAACGAGGAGCTTTCTGGATGGAAACTTGTTGTGGGTGATGTATTTAGGGAGCCTGAATGCTCAAAGCTTCTCTGCATTATGGTTGGAGATGGAGTTCAGATTCTTGGAATGGCTGGTGTTACTATTATTTTCGCAGCACTTGGTTTCATGTCGCCAGCTTCCCGAGGAATGCTACTAACAGGGATGATCATTTTATATCTTATCCAGGGAATTGTAGCAGGGTATGTCAGTGTACGTCTCTGGAGGACTATCAAGGGAACTTCAGAAGAGTGGAGATCAATTTCCTGGTTGGCTGCATCCTTTTTTCCGGGAATTGCCTTCGTTATTCTCACAATACTGAATTTTATTCTATGGGGAAGCCACAGTACTGGTGCTATTCCCATTTCCTTGTATTTTGAGCTGTTCTTCCTCTGGTTCTGCATTTCAGTGCCACTTACCCTCATTGGTGGATTTTTGGGGACAAAAGCTCAGCCAATTGAATATCCAGTGCGTACTAATCAGATCCCAAGGGAAATTCCTGCAAGAAAATACCCGTCATGGCTTCTTGTTCTTGGTGCAGGAACACTTCCTTTCGGAACCCTCTTCATTGAGCTTTTCTTCATTCTTTCTAGTATCTGGCTTGGAAGGTTCTATTATGTGTTTGGTTTCCTGTTGGTTGTTCTTCTATTGCTGGTTGTTGTTTGTGCCGAAGTCTCCGTAGTCCTCACCTACATGCATCTCTGTGTCGAAGATTGGCGCTGGTGGTGGAAGGCATTCTTTGCTTCGGGTTCAGTTGCTCTTTATGTCTTCTTGTACTCCGTTAATTACTTGGTTTTTGACCTGCAGAGTTTGAGTGGACCTGTCTCAGCTACCCTTTACCTCGGATATTCACTACTCATTGCAGTTGCAATCATGTTGTCCACTGGCACCATCGGCTTCCTTATGTCATTCTACTTTGTGCATTACCTGTTCTCATCAGTGAAGATAGATTGAGGTTCTTGCAGCTATCTCTCATTGGCTAAGCAAAACATCAATTCATATAAACTTCTGCTGAGAGTTCCACTTACATAGCTTCATTGAATTGCAGAATATTGAGTGGGACAATAGATGCTATTCTGATTGCATTAAATAGTTGTTGTTCGATTTTGTATTGCAATGTGATGTGCAATTTGTTCTTGTTTTTTACCCTTTCCAAGTGGTGTACTTGTTCAAGTATTCAACTAGTTTTCATGCTCATTTTGTTTCAAGTATTTTAGTTTTAATTAAGATTCTTTAGGAAGTTGTAATTGCTCACTCTGTCTTACCTTATTCCCATACGAAAGGAGAATGTTAGATGGATACACTTTCAGATCTCATTGTCATTTTCACTGTGCATCTGGGTGTTAGTATATTTTTTCTGTATTCAAAATTGGGTGTTAGTGTATCTTAGTTCAGTGAAAATTTTCTTAGCTCAAGCTTTTTATCTCTATGATTATGTGCTCATTTTAATGGTGCAAGCTTACTTAACTATGATCGCTCATACTCTAGGAACTAGCAACATAAAGAAAATAAGAATTAATTTTGGTGAAAGTTATCCATCGGTAATGAGAGGTTATCCCTTCACCTTATTGGTAAGGAACTAATCTCTTTGAGAGAAAGACTTATGTTGAGACGTATGTATGTAAAGACCATCAATAAAATCTTGACAACACATTAAAAATTTAATTTAGTTAAAATTTAACCATAAATAATAGTATAAAAAAACTATGAAGCACGGATTCGTCAAACACACTCACGTGTCGGTGTCCGACACGTATCCGACATGGATACGCTTGGATTCGCGAAAGATACATATCCATAGAGTATCCAAAAATTAAAAAAATAAAATAAATAAATATTAAAACACGTATTCGATTCGTTTTCAATAAAATATAGAATATATGAATTCGTATTCAGTAAAGTATATGATATATAGATCCGTTTCTAATAAAACAAGATAAGATAGATTCGTTTACAATAAAACATGATAAGATAGATTCGTATCCAATAAAACATGATAACATAGATTCGTTTCATTAAAATAGGATAAAATATATTTATTATGGAGGGCAATGATTTTAGGATAGATTCGTTTTCATTAAAATAGAATAAGATAGATTTGTTATGGATATAGTGATTTTAAATTTCCATATTTTTTACTTTGGATATTTTGATTTACACTTATAATTTTATCATATTTTATGTGTTTTTATTATTTTATACGCGTATCCTGTATTTTGGAAAAAATATGTGTCGACGTATTGGATACGTATCGTAACCGACATACGTATCAGTATCCGTGCTTCATAGTCAAAAAACATAGATATAGTTGTCTTAAAATATGATATGTTATATATGTTTCTACAAAAGTTTTTCTTTCCTTAGAGTGCGTGGTTGTCCCTCTCAATAATTGTAGCTCCAAAAATCAAACATTTGATCTTTTGAGCAATTGGTAATGAGAGTTCCATTTGACTAGCAAAATAAAAGCGATAGAATAAAGTGAATAGTTGGTAAAAAAAATTATGTAGATTTATGTTACAAATTCTAACTACAGGTCACAAATTTAAATCCTATTCATTAAGCCTTAGGTTACAAATGTGAAATATGAGGAAATAAAGAATCAGTTTATCTGTCATATTAAAATTTAAGGTAACTCACAAGTTATTGAGCCAAATAAGGTTGATGCATAAACTAAACCAAACTTTACACAGGATCCTTTGACAAAAGTTCATTGAGCAGTTATTGAACTGAATCTGGAGTAGCTACTGAACAACTTGTTTCATTACCAGGCCTACATTGAAGGTTAGAGAATGTGCTTACTAGTGTTTACTTATTGCAAATATATAAATTATTATTAACTAAATTTGTAATTGGATCCACTCTGCATTCTTAAGGGACCAAAGCTATAGTCATTTGACATTTTGAATAGACCTTTAACTATCTAATATTGCTGGGTTTTTATTCGCCATGATAAGGAGTTTTTGCTCAGAAGCAAGGCTGAGTTTGAGAACCCATGGGCCAAAGACAATCTTCTACACCAACAATTTTACCATTCTCTTCCAATAGATAATTTCTTAATATATATATCAACCACCTATCTCATTATGTGAGGTAGGCTACTGGAACTAAATGATGTTATAATCATTTCTCGTTTTTCAAACATTTGGTCAACTCTCCTTATGAGGTTTTTACCAGTCTCCTTCGTACATGTCCAAATTATGTACAACTTTGGCACCGTTCGGCAAACCTTTAAAGTAGCTTTCCAAGTAGCTTGTAGTTTTTTGAATCACTCAAAAAGCTATTAGAGACCTTCGGTAAACAAAAATTGAAGGTTGCTTGTAGCTTTTAAAAAATGAGCTTGTAGCGTTTGAAAACTAGTTTTCAGAAAGCTTCTTCAAGTAACGTCTTAAAAGTTAAAGTAACTTTCAATAATTTGCTTTCCAATTTTGCTATTCAATATTTTAACAAATTACATTACATGCACTCAATTAAAAAAATTATTAACCTTAAAATAAAAAACAAATGAATAAAATATTACATATACAATTATAACTAAAATATAAAAATAAATGATTGTTTTAAATTATCTATATATTTAATTACTTCAATTAATAAATAACAAAATAAATAATAAATAATGTATATTTTTTTGTAATCATGTTTTAAATTTCAGCTAGTTACAAAGTTCATTTTATCAAACAACTTTAGTTTAATAAACTATCTTTATAACTACAAGCTAGTTTTCTTGAACAAAACATTTATCTCCAACTTTCTTTTGATACATTTATTTTTAATCTTATATTATTTAGAATGTCTTCATCTTGAATTGCCAAAAAATAGGTGGATACCACAAAACTATCCCTACTTATTTTACACTAACTCATCTTTTTCTGACTTCAAGATACCTCACTCCTCTTTTCCTTATGCCTCAAAGAAAAATCTTGGTGCTTGAAATGATGACTACATCATTATGAAAATCACAGTTTCTATGATATCATAATCAAAGAATTACAATCAATATGATGAGAATTATAGAAAATAAAATATGCATGAACTTTCATAAGATAGGAATTAGGTTTTTTATAATATAAGAGTTTCTCTCAATTGAATGTCTAGGCACTTGTCTTGTTCTATGAGAAACTTCACAAAGAATGAGTATTTATATGGTAGGTATAATAATTGACAAGGATTCAACTCATTAAAGCAATTATTTTTCAATTAAACTCGAGTCTTAATCAATTTATTTAAACTGTTAAATCGATTAACTCATTCTCTAAGTTATAATTGATTAACTATTATCTCAATCAACTAATCATACTAAAACTTTAACAGTTAAAAATTAAAAAGCATAATAGTTCATCCATTTCATTTCAAAATCAATTCTGAATGATATGTAACTTTTAATAACTTGATTATTATTGATTCATTGTGAGAATCTTCCTATCTTATATTTCTGAATTACTAGCTATGATCTTTACATCAATTGTTTACTATGAATTGTGAACCATTTTGCACATGTAACTCGATCTACACGATAACCATACCAAACATATTTTTCAAGCGTCTTTTTCATATTTAACATTGAAAACTCAAGAAGTTAAATTGGGAGTCATATTTTCTGTCCCAAACTTTGTATCACTCCATGTATCATTGTTTCTCATTGATCGTAAAATATGAATTAAATATATATTAACTTTATATTTTAGGCCAATAATAAACAATGGATACATGAAGTAGTACAAAGTTTGGAACATGCTAAATTAATGGTTAATTGTTGATAACTTTGTAATCAATTGATATTAACCTTTTTTTTCTCATGTGCAATATCTTAATTGACTTATAAGAACTTCCCAAAAAAAGTTATTCTTTTTTTGTACTACTAAGGGTATCCTCTCACCCTTTTTGGATAAGGAGTTAATCCCTTTCGGAGTGTATGATTGTTCCTCCCAACAACTGTCACTCCCAAAACTGGTGGATGATAAAACAAGATTGATGGATGATAAAACTCATATATTGTGAGTACATAAATTTTTTTCTCAACTATTTTCATCAAACAAATTACTCAGCTAGATTTGGCACTAGCAATAAGTTTATGAAAGAAAGGGTGCATCAAGAACTGTAGTACACATTGTCTTAAACCAAAAGTTATAACCTTCTCAATAAAAACCAGTAATACTCATCTTAGAACTTTATCCAGAGACATTAAACCAGTAAAGCAACAGCAGATAGCACTGCTCAGCTTCCTTTTCCTTGTTGGATTTGCTGGAGAAGAACGGCAGCGAGCTGTAAAGTTGCTTGTAAACGTTTCTGCGGATCTGCTTCTTGATCATCTGGCAAGCTACTATCGGTCAGTGGCTGATTTCCATTAACCCCTCTTTGTGGTTCCATTTGAATCATTTGTGATGATTGAGGTATATTTGACATCTGCTGTTGCCTTTGCATCTGCATAACCTGACCAAACTGCGATGTCGAATGTTCAGAACTCACCAAGTTGTTTTCCATAGCATATTTCTGATATTGTCTGGATGATGTTTCGGATCCGTCAACTCTGTTAGTCTGCCTGGGATCATTTAGTGCAGGCGCACTCAAAGAGGTTCCGGATTGCCTCTGCTGTTGAAGAAGAGACGCAGCTAGCTGTGCAAGCTGTTCTGGTTGCAGGGATCCCACAGGCACAGATCCAGGATTTGAAGGTCTTATTTCCGGATGTGACGAGTTGCTGTTACCAGAGAATGGAATACCAGAAATTCCACCGCTATGTTGAATTGAGTTTATATCCGGCACTGCCCTTGGATAGATGGTATGATGCCCATCATTCTGCAGATTGTGTGAAGACAAGTTTTGTCCAGATGTTGGATACCACTGCTGTTGGATAGGAGGATAGTCGTGTCTTCTTTCATCAAGTGACCCAGACATGCTAACCACAGAACGAGCTGAATCTGGAAGTGACGGAGCGGCTGCAAATTTATTTCCCAGAACTGAAAGATTGCTGATTCCGGGATTGCCTAATTCTGAAAGAGAAGGGGAGGCAGGTGCAAATGATGGCTTTGGATACAAAACATTCTCACTGTAGGACATTTTTGTTTCTCCTTGATTGTGTATGGGACCATGATCCAAGCCAGGATTCTCCAACCTTAGAATAACACCAGAAATACTTAATTTCCCAGGTACCTTCAACACTTTCTCTGAAAAATCTGATGGAGGTACAAGAAATAAGGTCGATTTTTCGTCCAACTTGCAAACTGCAGCCCGCTGCTTTTCCTCCAGATAATGCATAAACTCGTTGTAGAAATCAATGTCAGCATCACTTCCAGGCACAAAGAAAACAACCCAAACACCAACTGCTTGATAGTAATGCTTTGAAAGCATGTCTAGACCAGTTCTGGCAGTGCAATCCAAGAATTCTGGCCTGAAATCAATGCATACACATTAACACAACTTAAAATAATCAAGGAAAATAAAGAAACGAAATTCTTTGGAAGTGTACTATAGTTGCATGGTTGTGATTTTTTTAAGGGCAGTGTAATACCAGTTTTTAATCGGAATTTTTCCCTCCCACCATTTTATGGGAGAGATTATCTTTCAGTTTCTGTGTGGCTTCAGTACATCAGTTATTAAGGAAGGGGTGGGTTTACAAAGGGAATGGGACAGCTTCTTTGAGATGATTTATATTTCATTTTCTCTAGCATCTGTGTTATTTTCTTTTACCACTTTCAAACGAAGTTACAGTTTCATGGGAGTCTTGGAAAAAGCCTGACTAGTTGACAAATAGAATGTAGTGTTTTAAAGCTGATAATACACATTCTAATTTGATAAAAAATACATTGTAAAAGGAATATTTTATACTTACAACGCCATATCCATGACTTTCCCCACAGGGAAGCAGCGTGCACGACAAATAGGAGTTCCACCTTTAGCAATGGTTCCTTCCCATTTCCACTCAGTTACAGATGAATCATCAGGTTCAGGTGTGAATCTTTTCTTTTCAACAAAATTTGATTGCGGAGCAACAGGACCCAACGGAAAACTATCGTAAGGTTTCCAGCCATCGTGTCTATCTAAATGGGCCATAGGTGAATTTGGTGGGTGATCAAAAGTCTGTCTATGAGAAAAATTTCCAGCATTTGGTCTTTTATCAAAAGGCTCATATTGAGGAAATTCAGATAAAGACCCTGGGAAAACACCTTTCTGTCTTTCTAATTCAGAAAAAGGATACTCTGGAAGATCTCTCTCCGGAGGAGAACCAGTCTTCAGCTTTTTAGCCTCATGCATATAGTGAATATCTTCTGGCAAGGCCTGTAGATTGTCAAAGAATGCACCTTTCTGAGGAAATCTCTGTGGAAAGTCACCAGGATGATCGTATCTTTCTCTTGAAGGACTTATACGTTCATAGATTTCTTGTGGTGCTCCTCGTGGAGGACCCTTCTCGCCAACTCTCCTTTGCTCGTATGTGTCAGCTCCAGCTTCCCATGAAGAACCCTTTTTATTAAAATCATAAAAATGAGAATCTCGAGAATCCCAATTAGGGGGAAAGTTTTGAGAACTAATGTTATGGTCTCCACTGAAGCTCCTACCCTGCCTAAGATTCTCAGAAGATCCCTCCCGGCCACTTGAATTGTAAAATGGGGAATGGGGGGCATTGAAAGAGCTCCTCCCACTGCTTGATGAACCTGTTTCACTCTTGGCAAAACAAATATGCACACGAGGATTCCCAAATAACTTACCCTTCAGAGTATTTTGTGCTCTGGACGCTGACATTAGATTCCTAAAGCGAACAAAGGCATAACTACGACCTGGAAATGTAGTAATCTTCACAATCTCGCCAAATGGAGAAAAAGCCTTTCTTAATGTTGATTCATCCACTTTCATCAGAGCTGGGAACCCAATCCACAAAACTTCACTGGGCTCTGGATTTTTATCACTCATCTTGGATTTGTCAGGATAAAGTGGTTCAGGACTACGATGACGTCCTCTAAACTCTCTTTGTGAGAAAGGAGAATCCCTTAATGCTGAGTTTCGTTCATCCCTTACTGCTGAGTTTCGTTCATCCCTTAATGCTGAGTTTCGTTCATCCCTTGAGTAAACTTCATCACGTGATGTTGTAGATGACTTATCCTGTGATTAAGAATATTATCTAAATGAGAAATTATCATACATTACAAGCATTCAGAAATTAGAACTTTCAAGAGAAATACTAATTCCATAAAAGGGTGGCACGGTTCACAAGGTTTCCACCTAGTGTGGTATGAGAAGGGTAGATATAAGCAATCTTACCACCGTAAATGGAGAGATTATTTTCAGGATTTGAACTCATGACCCCTCTTAGAAATACTAATTCCATATCAGGAACAAATTATAAAATGACAATCAGGAAGATAAGTGATAATCAACATCCAACCTAACATGGAGTACTGAGAATTAAGTTAACTGACAAGCACATTTTTCATTCGCAGTTTGGCTAATACAAAGTAAGCCTTGCATCTAATGGTGGCATGACACGCTACACCCATATAAGTCGAACAAGTAAAAATTCACCATCAAGATCGAAGCACATAACTAACATAAAAACATACAGAATTTTTACACAAGAAATTTAGTAATAGAATTATAACAGCAGTTGTATTAAGAGAACTGTAGATGGACCAGGTACAAGTAAAACCTCCATCTTATCCAGCTAGATAGAATCTGGTACATGTATCAGTAAATGACAATAAGCTCTATAAGAAACCAATGTACTGTTGACCCTTCTTAACGAGACTCGACAAAATTTTCCATTTGCTTCAATTGCCTAAAACAAACCTCCAATCTCTTCAATAGTCATCGATAAAATCCCCTTTACCTCAAGCATTGAATGATAGAGATACCAAAAGGAAATCTCATCTGACACAAATTCACTAGACAATTGCTTCTTGTGTACATGAAACACAACTTCTCCCCATCTCAACCTCCATTGAACTGAAAACAGGTGGATTCCATATTAACATCATTGAATAGGCTGATAGAAAATCTTTCACTCTGAAACTTAAATCTCTCACATCAAACAAACCTAATCTATCACTCTGGAACTTAAATCTCACAAATTAAGCAAACTTAATCTTTCACTCTGGAACTTAAATCTCTCACATTAAACAAGCTTAATCTTTCACTCTGGACCTTAAATCTCTCACATCAAACAAGCCTAATCTTTCACATTAAACAAGCTTAAGTCCACTTATAATGTAATGGTACTGAACACTCGAAATCAACTGAAAAACTTCGTTAGGTATGGAAATGGAGGGCTATCCACAGAAACAATGGATTCCTCTTCGAAAATAGAAAGAAATACACGTAGAATGATAGAAGAAATGCAGACATTTGTGAGAAAATATCCCTCCCAGAGATTTGGGCCCAAGACAATGGCAGAAAAGTTCAAAATCCTCCCAAAAACTACACAAGTCCCTCTTTCTAACCCCAACTCCATTTTATAACTGATTCCCCCTAGTGCACTATTACATGCCTTATTCACTATAGCATAACTAACCGATTCCCCCTCTCTCTTGATAGATATGTTGATTGTTCAGGTTGTCAAGATATAGGGAGATATACATTATTACTAAACTAATCCATTTTTAGATCAACAAACCTAATCAATATGTCCATCATTCAAATCAATTATGAAATTCTTAGCACCAAGAATAATTCAACTCATAAGGACCAAGAGATACAGTTTTTGAACTCAACAATACAGTATCAGATTGCTTAACCACATATAGTACACAACCAGTTGACCCTTTTATTCATAAAATCATAGAAATATGAAGGTTGCCAATAATCAACTCTCCAAAAAACTTAAGTTATTAGGTGAAGCCTAATGAATTGCATCTTTGAACAATCATGCAAAATAGCAGGAAAATAGAGGGAGACATAAGAGATTCAAGTGGGTAGATGAAATGGAGAAGGGAGGTGATATTTGTGATCGAAATGTCAATAACATAGTAGCCAATAATTAGTAGAGGAAAACCAATAAAAACTATGGGAGAAACTATTAAAACCCACAATAACTTTTTTGAAGACATGGTGGTATATGACAGGAGGTAAGGTTGCATATATTTATCATCCTCATACCCCATTAGATGAGAGCATCGTATAATGGACCACGCATTTGTATGATGGTATATGACAGAATACAATAGCATCCTTTGATCCACATAGATGAGCCCACTTACACTCTGTGAGGAAAACTGACTAAAAAGTCGACTGAAAGCTGATAAGTTGTCTTCTCGAACTGAAAGTGTTTGGTAAAACTAGCTGCTCAATTGGTTGATATGTGTAGAATAAAGTGAAAAAGCTTATAAGTGAGTGGCTTATAAGACATAAGTCCAATTGACTTCTCAAATCAGAACTTATAAACTCGGGGCTTTCCTAAAATAACCCTTTAACCAAATATGACTACAAGCTTATAATCCTCTTTCATGTCTTTTCCAAACGCACACTTGGAGGGAAGTAGCTCTGTTTGTTGTATGTTGAAGGATTACAATGCAAAATGTTCATAAAGTATTTCTATTTCATTTGGTGGAAACTGCACAAAAACAATTCACTACTATAGAAGAAACCACCAAACTCCAGAATAAAAAACATCCATAGAAGAATATGGACGAATAAGTAAGATCCTCATCTTCCAGTCTTATGTTAATGGTTCTAATTTGAACTTGGGATGGACTCTCAAATTATTAGAGAGTTAAAAGATAGACTAAATTCATTGTCTACTTTTATTACTTGGATATACTCACTTCCATTATGGAGAGTTTCATCTTCTAAATTTCCCAATAAATCATTGTTTCAATATTCAACTCTCTCAATAAGTGATTGAGTTGCTTCTTAAACCTATAATGCTTGGTGATCACTGCTGCACTGCATTGTGTGTATCATTAAGTAACGATATACACTTTATGCAATTCTTTGGTGCATTTGGCTTGGGCAAAATGCCCATTTTATGAAATCTTTTTTTTCCTTAAACAACAATGGGAAGCTCTTGAGAAATATCAGTTTCTTAGGGTCCATTTGCGAATTAGGTTTTGGAGGGGAATGAAGACAAAAAGAAGACTTCAAAGCCATCTCACGAATGTGTTTCATAGCTCTCAAGCCTTCATTTTCTCTTCATTCCTCTCTAAAACTCAACTCACAAACGAGGCCGTAAAGAATATGTTGCAGTCACAATATAATTAGGACTACAGCTGATTGTTCCGATTAAGTTAGGAAAGATTGACAAGTGATTTTGGACAAAATTTAGGAAGGCCCTTCAATCTAAAAGGTATAACCAATCCTGCTCTGAAATAGAATTTCACATTGTTGCCTGTTAGGTTGTAAATTTATCATCTCTAAGATAAGGACAATGCTAGTGGTATTTTGAGATATCTCAACAAATTTCTAGATCATGGATTTGTTAAACATATCCATTACTCATACAGTGATGAACATGTATGTGGACACCATCAGTTATTGAAGGGAATCTCAGAGTTTAATAATTCAGAAGAATAAAAGCTTGAATGATTTAATGATCTCGTAAAATCAATTCCTAAAGCAGAATATCATATCACATATTACATGATAGCAAAGTTTCTGGTCCTTCCACTTTCTTACTCATTCACAAAGCAAGACCACATTTTTTTTCTTGATAACAAACTTCTAAAATATAAATGAATCCAAGGGTAATACTTTTGTCTGGACAGAAAAATCCATTATCAGGCAAATATGTAAAACCTGTTTGACCATACTGTTGGCCAGCTTAGGAACATTATATAACAAGTGTACTTTTATACTTCTAATACTTTAAGGACAATAACCCTAATTACAATTATGTGGGGAAAGAGAAGCTGTTTTTCTCCTGTTCATTGGATGCAGAAATTTCTACTCCAATTCCTAGAGGAAGAGGGACACCAAGAAAAATCATAGGGGAAATGATAAAAGAAAGACTTAGAACTCAATACTTTATCAATGAACATGATTAATGATAGAGCATTATGGTATCCTTTGATCCATGCAGTTAACCCCATCTAGTGGGATAAAGACTTGATTGTTGTTGATTGGATGAAGGAAATTGAAGCTTTTTCTGTAAACAGAAACTAGAAGCAAAAGAACTCATGGCAGATTTTCTTGAGATTTTATTATTTTAAATGGTGATGCAGATGGCCAATTCTTTGTTCTTAATAGTGATTCCTACAAAAGAACTCTTCTTAGATGTTCTTGAGAATTCTTCATTTTTAATAGCGATTCTTAATGGTGATGCAGATTGTCTGTCAATCCTGTTGCCTGGACTCTGGAGGCTGGACTGTTTCTTAACAAGATTAACACTAATGACATGTTGCAAGAGCCAAGACTTGATATATCTGCAATGTGCTGTACTAGTTTGGTAAATGGGACTCATCTCTTTTTGCATTGTTCCTCTATCAGTTCTCATGGAATAGGCACTTTTTCCTAAGGATTTGTAGCAACTTATTCTTCAAGAAAGTTTATCTATAGATAAATTTGGAATAGGGTCATTTTAATGGCCTGTTTGTGGTGTTCAGTCCATGGTTTTTGTAGAATTATTTCCTTGATGAAAGGAGAGAGAAAAGCATGGGTTGTTACATGACACAATATCTTAGCTACTAAGTGTTTCTGTTTGCTTTCTTATGAGGAAATGCAGAATTTGAGATTCACTGTGCTTTGTTTTCTTGGAGCTTGTTGGTTGTTCCTGTATTTATACATGTGTACTTTGTTTGGTGGAAGATATATTATCATCCAAACTAGTAATGGTCTTCCTTTTGAATCAATTTACACCTCTATACCTCCACAATTTTCCCTCAGTTGGAATGGCTTATAAGTTAGCAATTAAGTGTCACTTAGGACACTGTAGGTCATGCCATAGTTTAACTGAGAGCATCAACTTTCAGGTTCACTGTGTCCTCAGAGACACTTAACTACTATCTCATAAGCCATTCCAACTCAACAGCATATAATTTGCTATAAACAAGTAATAAACAGTGTGCCAAAGCTTTTGGGTAATAGAAGTATGTTATGGGACTCCTGGCTATAGAATACAAAACATTTATGATCACTTTACTAGTTCCTAGAAAGATAATACATTTATGATGAGTGATTGAGTTGCTTCTTAAACCTATCATGCTTTTTAACATTTTTGCAGTTATCTTTCAGGTGACATATTATGATGTATTGTCTCTTCTATTGTTTATCATACTGGAGGAAACATTCACTCTTATTTAGAGTTGAATATTGTGCTAAAAGGGCTACTCCACTCATACTCCAGAATTTATGACCCTTCATCTTGGTTGTTTGATGTTCTATCCAGTAGCCGACCTCAACGAGTAGGACTAAGGCTTCATTGTTGTTGAACTTCTACGGTAGATTCTTTGGAGCACCTTATTTTGATAGACTTAACCATACCATACATGAGAAGCTATTAGTGTGCTGTCTTCTGACATTTTTGTACCTAAGTTTTGCTGATTTAAGACTCTATCATGGCTAGGATTACATGAATTGAATGGAAGTTGTGGGGTACACATTTTTGGAGCGCCTTACTTTGATGGATTGAACCATGCCATACATGAAAAACAGTGACTAGTGTGTTGTATCCTGACATTTTTTTTTGTTGCTAAGTTTTTCTGATTTAAGAGACCATTATGGCCGTTATTAAATGAATTAAATGCAACTTCTGGGTTACATATTTTGGACTTTGGTGTATTGAACTATTCCATATGTGTTGCAGCCTGACATTTTTGTATGAGTTTTTCTGATTTATATATATAAGATACTATTATGATCTTGATTAAATGAATTGAACTGAACTTATTGGGTACAAACATAGACACACATATATAAACATTTGGAAAAGTAACAAGCTGTAAAAGGTGGGCAACACTGACCGCCTTAGTAAACTCGATTCTAAGTGGATTGCCAGCAAGGGGAAAATCTTGAAGTGCTCTTATGGCCTCGATAGCATCTTCCTCCCTTTCGAAGTTAAGGAAAGCATAGCTGCGACCGGGTTGGAATGCGACACTCTCCAACGGTCCGAACTTTAAGAAATGATGAGCAAGATCCTCCTCTATAATGTTGTGGGATAGATTCCCAACCCAAATGTGCCTGGAAGGGGGATTGTTGCTTCTGCTATTGCTACTGCTATTGCCACGCCCAGCAGCAACAACACTTCCCTTATCTTCATATCTTGAAGGATAATCCCTCCTAGATCGGTCCCTTCCGCCTCGACTCGACTATTCCCCAAACACAGCATAAGCAGAAGAAAAAAAAACCGTAAATTTTTTGATTTTCACCTATATGTTCTTTCACAAACTAACACAATCACAGCAAAACATGAATAAAAATATATAATAAATACCCAAATTCATCCCTAAGAAATGCATCTTCGATTGAATCCTTGAAATGAAATATTCCACCAACTTATCATTCCTAAGAATCTCAAATTTCGGTCAAAATAATCCTAGATATGGATTAATGTGTCCTTAAAATTTATCAACAAAACAACTAATTTGACCAACATTTGACACTTCCAGAGGCCAAGACTAAACTGAGGGATACAATTTTTCGCAGAGAGAAATTTGGATACTCAAACAAAAACAAGGGTCTATTTGCGAGTTGATTTTCAGGAGAGGACGAAAGGAAAGACTTGAGAGTCATCTAACAAATTTCATGACTCCAAAACCTTTCTCCATTACCCTCCAATAACCAAGTACGGAACAAACTCCTAGGGTTTGTTTGCGAGTTGGGTTTCAGAGGGAGGGGAATGAATAAAAAGGAAATACATCAGGGTCATCTCACAAACAGACCTCCTCTTTCCCATCCTCTCTCCTCCGAAACTCAACTCGCAAACAGACCCTTATGTTCGGTTAATCTTGCTCTAGTTAATATAAATTAAAGCAATTAAACTCAAATTGTGTGAAGTTGTAAGTAATTGATGTTCAGCAAATGAACGAAAAAACATAAGAGAAACATGATGGAGATAATAGTAACTGATTACAAGAGAGAGTGTAAATGAAACTGACCATTAAACAGTGAAGATGTAGAGATTTGGTATAATTTCACAAAGCTTGTGTTGATCGGTGGAAGAGAGAAAGGTGATTCCTCAAACACGGTAGTATTCACTATCTAGGGTTTGTGATAATGATGATGGTACTCAACTATATCCATCCAACACCGATTCGAGGATACGAAGAAAATAAATAGAGGATAAATGGCAGAACTATCATATATTTTTTTATTTTATCCTTATAAATTTGTAGCAATTTTAATATTAAAAATAATTAATTTAACCTAATATTTTTGAGTGGTTTTTTTTTTTTTTTAAATACACCTTGAAAATTTGGGTGAGCAAAATTGGTAACTTTAATTTATTTTTTTGCTTTTATTCTTACTAGTGTGTTGACATGCACTGTCGTATCTGTCAACTCGTTTTCCTATCGTTTGTAATATATAGTTTGTATTTTATAAATTCAAATATAATTTTTTGCGCTAAATTTACGGTTGAATTTATTCAATTGGTCTAATATTCAATTTTTTAAATACACTTTTAAAATAAGAAGATAATAAGAATAAAATAAGAAAATAATATTATATGGTTTTTTAGTAAAAATAAAAAGATATTAAGGGCAAAATAGGAAAACACAAATTACACAATGATGAGTGATTATTTTGTGTTTTCCCTTTATTAATAGTATAGATATAGATAAACACTATTATTCCAACATATAAAATTAAAATGTTATAAAAGTAGTTTTTCTACCACTTACATGAAATAATAAAACTTATATAATAATAGGTCGATAAGTGTTTTGGATAATGAACAGTACAAAAGATTAAGGCTGAACAATCTAATACTTAAAAATATATCAATCATAATATGTATTTTATCGGTAAGTCAACAAGTAATCTCATACTTATAAAAGTAATTTAGTGTATTAAATTTACAAATAATAAAAAAATAGACTAACGATTTATAAACTGAAAGTTGGGAAACTAATTGTCATCATTGTTATAAAATACAGAGATGATAAATCGAAAGTGTAAATAAATATATTAAAAAATTTATGACATGAAAATTGTGAATTTTAAATCATAATTTAGAAGAAATATAAAAAAAACTTAGCAAAAGTAACATGAAAAGAAATGTTACAAAAACAAAATAAAAACATAAAATAACTCAATTTATTATTTCTTTCATGACAAAGAGATACCAAAATGGTACATGCTCTAAAAAATAAAATTATTTTGTAAAGACAATAGAAATTGAACCTGATATGGATTAGATTTTAGGTTTCTAATCAAGCTCAAACCTAAGGCTAATATGGGGTTAGATTGTGTAACCAACACATTTGACATTTATGCCCAATATTGTTTCAACACTAAGTCAATGTTAATTTGAGCGGTCCAATGCACTACCATATCAACCAAATTGCAATTACCCGGACATTGGTTTAAGTGATACATGTTTGATTTTCCTTAAGTAAGATTTCGGGTTCGAGTCTTGTAGATGAAAAAAATATCAATGGGAGAGTTAGCCTCACGTAACTGTGGATGTTCCCAACTCGGACAAGATTGCCTCCAGTATGAGAATATAGGTGAGAAGCCAAAAAAAACCAAATTGCGATTGTCTAAAATATTGATAATTCATAATTAAATCTTGACATGTGGCTAAATCTAACAAAATGAAATAAGATCAAAGTATGTTATCATAAGAACTAAAAATTCTAACTGAAACATGATGCCTCAATAGTGTAAATATAAATATCCAGATGCACTCTCTAACACTAATCTCACACTCACACAGAGACCAACCTAATTGTGTTTCATATTTGTTAAAGCATTAATGAACATTCCCTAAATTTCATCTTTGATCACTCCATATAACAAATTGAGATATCACCCTTGATCAAGACTACATTCTAAATTCTTAATCAAGACCTTCTCAAACTTAGATTTTCTTTTTGGTTGTTGATACATTTTTGTAATTCAGTTTTGTTAGTTAGATTAGCTTACTATTTTTTGTATGGTTAGTTAGTTGAGACTTGCTATAAATAGTAAAGCTTAGCATTGTGTTTAAATCAATCCATTTTCTTGTATTGCTATTGTGATAATACAAAGTACATTGCATACTACTCTAACTCCATTTTCTTCATCCTCCTTATCTCTTCTTTCTTCTGTTCTCTTCTCTTCTTGATGCACTTGGTGTGCTTTCTGACTCTGTTACAGCAGTGGTATCAGCAGCTTTGTAAGCGTGGATTCTGTATGAATCTTCAAGGGGGACCTGTGTGGGTGTCAACGTGATCAATAGAAGCAGGACATAAATGACAAACAGTAGTGGTTTTTCATTGACACTTCCTATCTTGGATGGCAAGAATTATGATCGATGGAGGAATCAAATGAAAGCTATCTTTGACTTTCAAGAAGTGTTTGAGGTAGTTCAGCATGGTTATCAAGAGATTGGGGAGGGAGCTACTGAAGCTCAAAGAACAACCTACAAGGAAGCCAAGAAGAAATATTGCAAAGCTCTTTTTCTTATGCATCAATGTGTTGATGGGGCCAACTATGAGAAGATCAATGGTGCTGAAACTGCCAAACAAGCTTGGGATAGCCTAGAGAAGAGCTATGAAGGAGTGGCCAAGATCAAGAAGGTTAGATTGCAGAAGCTCAGAAGGCAATATGAGCTCTTGCAGATGAAGGATAGTGATTCTGTGGCTGAGTACATGACCAAGATTTTGTCTCTTTCTAATCAAATGAGATCATGTGGCAAAGTCATGAAGGAGAAGAGTATAGTGGAGAAGGTGCTTAGGACCCTCACTTGCAAATATGACCACATTGTAGTTGCAATTTAGGAATCCAAGAATCTTGAAGAACTCAAGATTGAGGAACTACAAGCATCCCTGGAATCTCATGAGTTGAGGTTGAAGGAAAGAAATCCAGAGAGAACTGATGATCAAGCATTGCAGGCCAGATTCACCAAGAAATCTCATGGTCAGTGGAGCAAAAAAGACAATAGCAAATGGAGGACAAGTGAGCAAGGGATCCCTAGGAGAAAAACTGATGTTCAGTGGAAATCGGGAAAAGAATCTGATTCTAAAGGTTCTACCAAGAATGCAGATGGTAGAAGAAAGCATGACAGAAAGAAACTACAATGCTACAAGTGCAGGAATTATGATCATTTTGCTTCTGAGTGCAAAATAAATAGATGTTCAGGCATGAGAGAAGAGGAAGTTGGTTTGGCTCACAATGACCAAGAATCAGATGAAGAGCACTGCTTGTTGATGGCCACTACAAGAACGAATCAAGATAATGAGGAGAAGGCTGAGTTTTGGTATCTTGACACAGGGTGCTCTAACCATATGTCAGGGAGGAGAGATTGGTTTACTACTCTTGATGAATCAACCAAAAGCAGAGTTAATTTTGCTGACCAAAGCTCAGTCACTGCTGAAGGTGTTGGTAAAGTGATGATTCAGAGACATGATGGCAGACAATCATACATTTCCAATGTACTTTATGTACCAAAGATGAAGCATAACTTGCTTAGTCTTGGTCAATTGTTGGAAAAAGGGTATGAGATGGTGATGAAGGATGGTCTACTCATTGTTTTTGATAAGAAGGCTCAGAAGATTTTGAAGGCTCCTCTATCTTCCAATAGAACATTCAAAGTTCAAATTCAAGTTGTTGACCAGAAATGCCTTCAAGCAACCACAGATCAAGTCACTTGGTTGTGGCATCAAAGGTATGGCCACCTAAACTTTAGAAGCCCAGAATCTCTGAGCAAAAACCAATCTGTGTTGGGGTTACCACTTATCATAGTGAGATCAACCTTGTGTGATGAGTGCCAATTAAGCAAGCAGGCAAGAAATTCATCCAGTTTTGATGTTCCTTCAAGAGCAAGGAAACCTTTGGAGACTATTTTCAGTGATATGTGTGGCCCTCTTGAAGAAGAGTCAATTGGAGGCAATAGATACTTCCTTACCTTTATTAATGATCATACCAGAAAGATATGGATCTATCTAATTAAAAGGAAGATTGAAGTATTTGAGATGTTTCAGAAGTTTAAAGCACAAGTTGAGAAGCAATGTGATCTGAAGTTGAAGCAATTGAGGTCAGATGGTGGAGGTGAATATACTTCAGCTCAATTCAGTGAATTCTGCACCAAAGAAGGGATCTTTCATGAGGTGATAGCTCCTTACACATCTCAACATAATGTCACTGTAGAAAGAGCAAACAAAACACTACTCAACATGGCTAGGAGCATGCTGAAAACCAAGAAGTTACCCAAGAAATTCTGGGGTGAGGTTGTCTCAACAACAACCTATATCATCAATAGATGTCCATCCAAGAGATTGAACTATAAGACCCTTGAAGAAGCTTGGTCAGACTCTAAACCAAGTGTAAGTCACTTGAGGATCTTTGGCTCAATTTGCTTTGGACATATTCCTGAGATAAAGAGGGGGAAGCTTGATGATAGAGGCTCAAATTCATCTTTCTTGGTTATCATAGTACTGGTGCATACAGATTTTTTGATCCCCTAACTCATAAATTATGTATCACCAAGAACTTGAAGTTTGATGAGAGCCAATATTGGAATTGGAATGAGGAAGCTAGTACTTCAAGAGTGAAAGCTGGTTTACTACTTGAAGATAGATCTAGGCTGCAAATTGATGTCACTACAGACAATTTGCACAACTCACCAGCCTAACCTGGACCAAACTGCTCAACCAGGCAGCTGAGTGGACCTGCTTAGCCGCTCAGCCTAGCACCAGACTAGACCTGACACGGTCAGAAATTCAGCTTGGCACGAGCTTGGCACAAGCCCAAGCTGCTGAACAAGCAGCTCAACGATCCAACCAAGCAGCTCAGCGGAGAACCAGACTCCTGACCAGATAGCAAGCACCAGGCCACGTCCTAATCAGAACGGTCAGAAGCTGTTGAACAAGCAGCTTAGCGGTGAAGCAGGTGCGCTGAGCGGTGTGCACCAGACTTAACTTAACCATCAAGCAAACCATGAAGTCATCCATGACCTCACCTCAAGTAGTCCACCATAGGCTTTTCAGAAGTAGCTCACGATAGCTGGTTTCATAGCCCACAACTAGCTTTGATGAGTCAAGCACAAGGAGGTGACTAAGCTACTTGGTCAAGGGACCAAACCCATGCTGAAGGGTTTGGTCAGCTGCTCAGCAGTCCAACCAAGCAGCTCAGCGGTCCAGTAGAGAGGCCTATAAATAAAGACCATTTCATTCGAGCAAAATATATCAAAAACACTTGAAACAAAGAAATCTCTCACTAGAAACCTCTCTCTGAAGTTCTCTCTTCATTTCTTAGTTTAGAGCTTTAATTTCAAGTAAGCTTTGTAGTTTTAGTTTAGAATTCAAGAGGAGAAAATGAGAAGGCAAATGAGATGCAAAAATCAATTTTGTAACCTCATTTGGAACTCAAAAGCGTCCAATCCTTGGATGGATGGCTCATGCTCTTAACAATTTCTTTTGAATATGGTTATGTACTTTCTACTTCTTCTTAATTTACAAAAGTTTGAATTTTAATCATTCAAGTTGGTACTTTGGTTAATTTTATTTTTTTCAGAAGTACTTAATGCTCTTTTTAGATTGATCACCTAAAAATGATTTCAAGTCAATAAAGTTACTTGTCTCAAACACTTAACAAATAAACTAAGAAGTAGTTGTACTACTTAGTATATTTGCCAAGTTAAGCATACCTTTCTTAAGATATTATATTCATTACTACATCAATATTAGAGTCGCCAATGACTAGGGTGTGACAACCTAGTCTCTTTATGGACGTAATATTGTTTAGTAATAAATATAAGTGATTATCATTCTACCATTTTAGGACATACACTAAAAGGAGGATTTTAGAACTTGGTGTTTGGAGTTAATCAAAGTAAAACATAAGAACTTGTCTAAGTAGTTCAAACTCATAAGAAGTTGAGAAATCTTTTCCTTATTCAAATTGATCTTATCTCCTCAAGAATTTGAGAAATCTTTTCCTTATGCATGATTTGAAATCACTAGGGATGACAATAGGTACTCGGACCAGTGTGTATTCGCAATGGATCGGGTCTAGGTCCTGTTTTTAGATCCGTGGATAATTGAGATTCGAGATTTTGAGACTCGTTGTTGGATGAATCTAGGTTCAAACAATGAGATATCCAGACCCACATGTACCCAAACATGTTATTCCTTCATATATATTTATATATTGTTAATCCATAATGTTATATTATTAATTCATAAATGTGATTGTTATGTTGTTAATTGATATGTATAATCCAATATTTTGTTGATTGAACAATTCTTACTAAATCAATTTTATGGCATAACACTGAAATAGTTAATTGAAAATGTGTTTAAAACTTTAAATGTGTTTAAAACTTTAAATGTGTTATATTTTTTCTCTTATTGATTTCCTAAATAATATGTAAGATTATAAGAAACAAACACACAATTACATTAATTTTTCACAATTACTTTTAATATTTTTTGAATTTGTAGATAAATTTATAAATTACTCACAATTATATATAAATTTGTATATCATATTTAAATGCAACCCGTTTCATATCTGATTTTCACACAAGATAATTCTTTGACGGGTGACGGCTCATCCATAATGTTATTCAGATGCATTGCAAGTAATTTTCTTGAGGCCTACATTTTGGTTTTTACTTTTTTTTGGGGGTCTAAAATACTTCAGCTGATTTTACATAAATGAAATTTTGATTATACACATGGATCAATTATTTCCGCTTCAAATTCTAATTTGGATTAAAATTTGGGTATCAAGTTTATATTCTCCTTCATATACATTTTTCATTTGTCTACTATTCAATGCAGGCTTGGTTTACACTTTACAGTTTGTTGGTACTATGAAACTTCCGATCACCAGAGAATTTTATTGTTACGAGGTATGGGAAGAGTGAAAAGCCATAAGTGAGACATCATGTCTTGAACTAAAATCTTAAGGTATTAGTTCCATAAACTTTTTCACTTCTCTCTTATATCCAATGTGAGACTTCATACTTGAATAAAGAAAAAATATTGAATTCCTCATGTTGAAAATATTGAGAACACCAAAGATGGGACAAAGACTATATTTCAACATAGATTTTATTTGAACTTTCGTCTAAATAGAATGAGATTTTTTTTATCTTGTACATGCAAGTTGCAACATCATTGATTAGTAAGAATATGTTATTTATCAATATACCATCTTGCAAGACAATACCACCTTGGCTGCAAAGTTAGACTAGACAAGTTAATAATGTCCTACTAGTAAATCTACTTCACTTCCCAAGAGATTTCATTCAATAATTACTTTATAATAATAAGATGAAAATGAAGGAACAAGATCAATGTGTCTCAGAGGTCATGAAAGTGAGAGAACTACTTAAGAACAACTTGGGCATTTCTTAGAGATAGGTATCTTTGCACATAATCGTTAGGAAGTGATCTGACAATCTTGAAAACATTAGTATTTGCATACCGGAGATTAGTCCGGGGATCATAATAAGGTGCCTGCACAGTAAATTAATCAATCAATTGTCCAGTACAAGTGCTGATTGATGGCATGGTATATTAATAATAATCATCATTATCATTCATAATCAAACAAAGTAAGTGAAAACATTTCACACCAAGCAATTTACTATGATTGGGGTGCTGTCTGGATATGACACAGCTCGCAGGAAGACGATATCAAAGAGGAACATGGGAAGCAATTGGAGGTCTGGGAGGGTTTGAGTGACAAGGGTGGATAGCAACAAATTTTGTTTAATTAAAGGTAGCTTTCCCTGCTTTAATGGCAATTTGGACAATGAGGAGACTATGAATTGGCTTGCAGAAATAGACAGGTGCTTCAATTAGATGAATATACCAAAAGAAAGGAGGTTGAAGCTTGTTGCATGTAGTCTAAAAGGTGGACAGTCGGTAAGGTGGGAAAGGCTAAATTCCAGGACCTGGTATATATGATTTTCTTCCTCCTGATTATGAACGGATGCTATTCCAACAGTATCGGAGGTGCCATGAGGTATAGATACTCTTTCATGACTATGGAGCATAGTTAATTAAACGATCTCAGGGAGTCATAAACTCATAATGGCAGCATGTACTGAAGTATCTAAGTGATCCAGAACCAGCTAGCAGAATAGAATTGGGGTTCTAGTGGTATGTATGATCCTCATTAGAATAGAATTGGGGTTCTAGTGGTAAACCTGAATTCTTTTACTAAAACTTGTATTCAATAAGGAGAAATGGATTACTACTAGTAACCATATCCAGAGAAATACCATTCAACAAGAAAGAACACTTCTACCTAAAAAAATCACTACTTACCTCAAAGCCTGTAATATCGCAAATTCTCTTGCAGGGGTGCATAGAGGGAGGTGACTCAATATTGACATCTGCAACACGGATAAAAGGAATTAAACGATCAAAATTTGAAAAGAAACTTCGATATGGATCGCATGGCACACATAACAAAGAAATAAGGCAAACAATAGGAATTGGAACATAGGAAATAGGAAGTAGTCTCAGGTACTAAGGCTAACCATTACATCTATTACCAATATATATGCATGTTATAGAAACTAGTTGCAAAACCAAATCCTTCATTTCTTTCATTTGTTCTTTTCTTTATTATAAAAGAAGATATTAGTAGTGGGAGAGAAGATATCCTCCAAAAGAGAGAAAACAACAACTAAGCATTTCCCACTAAGTGAGGTCACCTACTATAATATCCTACCATAATAAATCATGTCTATGGCAAACCATTTAACTTGAAATCCTTAATGACTACACTTATAGTTTTTCTTGGTCTCTCTCTAACTCAAACCATCTACTCTCCTTACTAGAGCTTCTATATGTCTTCTCCTCACATTCCCAAACTAAGGCGAGGTTCAACCATATTTTCTACAATTGATGGTATCCCAACTTTCTATTAGATGCATTCATTACTAATCGTATAATATAATCTATTGTCTAGTGTCCGAAAGAGAAATCATTTCTTTTTTAAAAAAACAAATTAAAGAAGCTTAAGAGTGCAATAATGCTGCTCTCTACATACTGGAAACAGACTGCCTAAAACACTCATCCGCAGAGAACCAAAACGAAAGCATAAAAACAAGCTCCGAAGTGATTTCTTGGAACTTTTTGGTTAATGCAGCCATAAGAAGAGCTTCACCTCAAGTTTAACCCACTAATCATCCACAGTTCCAATTTCAAATAAACCAAAATTACAAATATATTTTCAGTAAATAAAGAAAACTGAAGTGCATACAGGAATCAGGAAGTAGCTATTGTAACTACGTTCATAGAAAAGCAGCGGCTATGGAGATTTCTTAACAGCATATCAAATGCATACAAGTTATATCAAGTAAGGAGGCTTAGGCATAGGATAAAAAAGGAAGAAAAAGAGGATAAATAGACATGGCAGTGATATCTCACAATTGGGTTCATCAGGTGGGTAATTCTGGTAATTCTCGGCTTGAATAATTTGCTTAAGATGTTTCCAGTGCCTGCCTCTGGCTTGGCCTTTAGGGTACTTCTCATACATTTGAACTCTTTTAAAACTGAAGTAGCTTGGCAATACTAGCTCTGCCTCCACTATCTCTGGCTCCATCTTCTTTTCCTTAACTAATCAAATAAAAAGACAAAGAAAGATTACGTTCATTTCGTTAATTGGTTGACACTAAAGAAAAGTATAATAACTTTACATGCTAGCATAGCATCAAATAAATAAATTCATAAGCAAAAAAAAACAGCTTGTTTCTTCTGCTTTCATTCTTCGATCTGTCATCTGTATCAGTGTTCCTAGCTGGTGCTAGTTTTGGGCGTAAAATCAATATCACAATTCTCTTTGACTAAGTTTTTGGATGTCTTCGGTGCGAGGGACAACATAACACATATAGTACAACAAGACAAGTAGTTGGGGGTTAACCATAACACCAAACATCAAGCTTAGCACACAACATTGCAAATTAAGGTCATTAGTAATTGTCATGCTATCTCTATACCACATTCACTACTAACAATCTATCCATAATTCACCCCGAAACCAAATACATAAGAATCAAAACATACTTAAAGTCAAATTGTAAATGTATTTTGCCATGTAATGCATCCAACAATGATCAAGGTCTTCGCGTGACCTTCCTCACAGAGGACATCATTTGGGTTCCTTCAAATTCCCAAAAGAACATCTCAAGTTGAACACTTTGTGAGAATTTTATAACTACTTCAATATTTTACTTGAACCATAATTATAAAAAAATCCATGATTTATCAAGCAATGAAATTTCAGCAGCTACTACATATTCCAGAAATCCAAAATTCTTTTCAATGTTTTAGCATAAGCAGAATGCCAACATCCGTAACTGTAACCGCAATCGCAGTAACCACAGTAACCGCAATCGCGACACAATTTAAAACCGTGGACATAATACCAACATCCCACCATAACTATTATTCCAGGTAGTGAAATTAATCTCAACTAAAATGTTGAGCGATATTTAGTGAGAATAAATAAATAAATAATGGAAAATAGAGAAGCAACGCAAGAAAGTAATGAAAAAACCTGTGGTTGTTGGCGCTACTGTGAAGACGAAAAAGTGCAAAGCATGGTTTTTTCCTTCTCGGTTACTATTTTACATCTTCAGAGTTTTGGACAGTTTTGTCCCTGGATCAGTGGTACTGACATTTTTTTACAATAAATACGCATTTTATTTTTTCGGTCCTCCAAAATTGAAAAATCAAAAATAATATCCAAAATTTTTAATTGTATCAAATTAATTTTTTTTAAGCATATTTTACAACATCTAATAAAAACTAATTTAAATCACGTTTGAAATTTTTGTAACCCTTTTGGTTTTTCAATTTTTGAGTGACCAAATTTGTAAGATTGAAAAGACTAAACTAGGTATTTTTTTTAATTCATTTTTTCCTATTTATAATATCATATATTATAATCATAGATAAATATGAGAGTATAATATTTATGTATCGACAAATATTAAATGATACAATAACAATATAACAAATTTTTACCCTTTACATAATATTTTTATCTATATAAACACAATTTATCTTAACTTTAAAAGATGTCATTTTTATGTAAACTTTATATGAAAACCATATGCAAATGGATCTTAAGAATTAATAGCTTTCATGTAATAAGAATGGTTATAGATTACTAACATTTACCCATGGCGATATGATCTTCCATTTAGCTATTGTGTGGTGTTCATGGTTTATAGAGAAACTCTTCTATCTTCTTTCCGTTCTTACTATGCTCTTGCTCAAGTGATAGTTGATAAAACAATCTTTATGAACAAAGAAAGGGACAATATTTCTGGTCCTTTTTCTTGTTAGTATAGTGTTTCCATCAAGCACTATATGTAGGCTCTTTCCCAAGAGTCTTAACATTTTATTGATAATTCTTCATCCAAGAGTTATGTCATTCAAACAATGAAATAATAGGCATATTTCTTACATTCTCTCACATGTCTTATGTGACAATACAATTCATGATTTTATAAACATCAAACATAATGCGCATATTCAGAATACATTTTCTATATTCATTACATTACAAGTCATGATTAAGAACAAGAACTAATAAGAGTCATAGCGATTCTACATCATTTATTCGATATAGTCTCTTCCATATACTACTATATTAGTTTTATTCTTAACATGACACATTAATGAGAATCATATAATAATGTCATTTAGAAAGAAAATTTTATTTTCAACATTATCATTCTCACATGTGTACAAAAGTGTGAAAATAAAATATTAATCAGAAACTTAAATATTAACGAGCTCGAAGTGTCAAAATATTGAGACTTTATTAATAACATAACGTTCAATGTTTAAACATAATACCCATATTTTTTACATGACTAGTAAATATTTTGGGCGGTAACCCTTTCATCAAATGGTTTGCAATCTTAAGGTTAGTGCTAATATGCTCAATTGACACTATAAGTTTTTGAACTTATTCTTTAACGACAAAGTATTGTACCTCCATATGTTTAGCACCTTTGGAATACTTGTCTTTTTTAGAAAAAAAGACTGCTGCAAAATTATCACAATAAATTTTCGGCGGCTTGGCAATACTATCGACAACCCCAAGTTTTGAAATAAAGTTCTATAACCATTTAGCATGAACTGTAGCCTTAAAGCATGCCACAAATTCAGCTTTCATAGTGAATGCAGCAATGATAGTCTACTTCACACTCTTCCATGAGATAGCTCCTCCAGCTAATAAATACACTTAACCGAAAGTAGACTTTCTTGTGTCTATGCATCCAGCAAAGTCTGAATCTGAATATCCAACCACTTCAAGGTGATTTGATCTCCTATAAATAAGCATATGATCCTTTGTACCTTGTAAGTATCTCAAAACTTTCTTTGCAGCTTTCCAATGTTCTATACCATGATTACTCTGATATCTTCCTAACATTCCAACTGCAAAACTAATATCTGGTCGCGTACAAGTCTGAGCATACATTAAACTCCCAACTATAGATGTATAAAAAATTTCTTCCATTTGCTTCTGTTCCATGTCATTCTTTGGACATTGCATCATACTAATCTTGTCTCCTTTCTGAATTGGAATGGGAGATACTGAACATTTATCCATTTTGAATCTCTCTAAAATTTTGTTAATATATGCTTTCTAAGACAAGCCTAAAAGTCCTTGTGATCTATCACGAAACATTTCTATTCTAATCACATAGTTTGCCTCACACATATCTTCCATTTCAATTTTTTTAGAGAGAAACATCTTAGTCTCATTTAAAAGACAAAGATCATTAGTTGCAAGCAAGATGTCATCAACATGTAGACCCAAAAGGATAAACTTACTCTCACTGACCTTTAGGTATATAGATCGATAAAAAATGTTTTCCTTAAACCCAAAGGATACAGTATTATCATTAAACTTAAGATACCACTATCGTGAAGCTTGTTTAAGTCCATATATTGATTTAAAAGACCAAGATCATTAGTTGCAAGCAAGATGTCATCAACATGCAGACCCAAAAGGATAAACTTACTCTCACTGACCTTTAGGTATATACATCGATAAAAAATGTTTTCCTTAAACCCAAAGGATACAGTATTATCATTAAACTTAAGATACCACTATCGTGAAGCTTGTTTAAGTCCATATATTGATTTAAAAGACCAAGATCATTAGTTGCAAGCAAGATGTCATCAACATGCAGACCCAAAAGGATAAACTTACTCTCACTGACCTTTAGGTATATACATCGATCAAAAATGTTTTCCTTAAACCCAAAGGATACAATATTATCATTAAACTTAAGATACCACTATCGTGAAGAAATGTGTTCTATTCACTTCTCTACGAATCTCATTGGTTGATCTATATAGACCTTTTATGTTAATTCCCCATTTAGAAAGGTGGTTTTCACATCCATTTGGTGTAACTCCAAATCATAATGAGCCACCAATGCCATGATAATCATAAGTGATTCTTTCTTAGAGACGTGAAAACGTCTCTTTATAGTCAATGTCATCTTTCTGAGTATAGCCTTTTGCTACAAGTCTGACCTTATAATGTTCTAAGTTACCATAAGAATCACGATTGATTTTAAAAACCCACTTACAACCAACTGTTTTGGAATCTTCTGGTAACTCAACAAGGTCCCAAACCTCATCTTGTTTCATAGATTTTAACTCATCTTTCATGGCATTTAACCATTTATCGGCATTATCACTATCCTTGGCTTGTGAAAACGTAACTGGGTCATTCTCAATTCCTATGTCACATTCTGACTCATATAGGTAAGCCACATAATCATCAGAAATAGCAGATCGTCTTTCCCTTTGAGATCTTCTTAATGCTATCTCTTGTGATTCTTCTACTATAGCTTCATCAACTTCATTTTTAGTAATGAGATTATTTTTTTGTTCTCCCTCAATACTAATCGGTTCAATAACTTGAGGAACAACATTATTAGGGACACAAGTAAATGTAACTTGTACTCTCACTTCTTGAATTTCCCCTCTACATGGTGTTTCACTCCCACTAATCTCATCATTCTCAATGAACCTAGCATTATCAGTTTTGATTTTTCTGGATAACCAATGAAATAACCACATATTGTTCTTGCATCTAGTTTCTTTTCTTGTGAATTATAAATTCTAATTTCCGTCGGGCATCCCCAAACATGCAGGTGCCTAAAACTAGGTTTCCTTCATGTCCACAGTTCAAAAGGAGTCTTTGGAACTGCCTTACTAGGAACCTTATTTAATAAATACATGGTTGTCTTTAAAGCATAAGTCCACAATGAAATAGGTAAAGATCAATTACTAAACATACTGCTAATCATATTCAACAATGTTCTATTACGCCTTTCTGATACACCATTTTGTTGCGGTGTACCTGACATTATGTATTGTGCACATATGCCACGAATTTCAAGGAATTTAGAAAATGGTCCTGAATGTTGTCCATTTTCATCATATCTTTTATAATACTCACCACCTCAATTAGACCTGATAATTTTCACCATTTTATCTAATTGTCTTTCAACTTCAGTAATATAAATCTCTAAGGCTTTTAATGCTTGAGAATTATTAGACAATAAATAGATATGTCCCTAACGTGAATAATCATCGATGAATATAATGAAGTATTTTTTCTTATTGAAAGAATTAACATCAAAAGGTCCACAAATATTTTTGTGTATAATTTCAAGAAGCTTAGTGCTTCTTGTGGCTCCTTTCTTTGTGTGTTTTGTTTGTTTACCTTTAATACAATCTAGACAAATATTCAGATCGATAAAATCTAAATCCGGAATGATTTCATTCTTTACTAATCATTTCCTTCTTTCTTTGGAAATATGTCCCAAACGTTTATGCCACAAGAAAGTCTAACGTTCATCAATTAAGCCACGCTTAATTCCAACGTTATGATGCAAGGTTAAAAGTGTTTCATGAAAAAGATTATCAAGATTTAACTTATACAATCCATCACATAATATATAATTTCCAATTAAATGAGTATATTTATACAAACTGAAACATTCATTACCAAATTTAAAAGAGTATCCATCAATATCAAGTTTAGATAAAGAAACCAAATTCCTAGATATATTAGGTACATAAAGGGTTTCAAATAAATCTAAATGATGTCCAATGTCAAGGATTAAACAAGTCCTGACGGCTTCTAGTGGAACTTTTACTCTATTTACCATAAAGACATTTTTTATTTGGTCTTGTAGTTCGGGTCGTAATGAATCCCTGCATAGTATTAGAAACATGAGTGTACATCAAAAATCAATCCACCAAGTATTATAAGGAATTTCTGCTAAGTTTGATTCAAAACATACATAAGCACTAGGCTTACCTTTCTTTTCAAACCAACCTTTGCGTTTAGAACAATCCTTTCAGATATGTCCAATCTTTCTACAGAAACGACATATATTATCATGGTGTTCCTTCTTGTGGATTTGAGAGGAGGACTCATTAATCTTGAAGAGTTCATTCCCTTTCTTGTCATATTTCTTACTGACTTTCTTTCTAGTTCCTTGATGATTAACATAATTGGTGGAATGATTTCCTTGGCTCCTCATTCTGGTTTCCTCTTGAACTAACATTCTATACAATTCATGCACATTCCATTTATCTTTCATGGTGTTATAGTTCATTTGAAAAGGACCCTATTCAGAGGGTAATGAATTTAATATAAATTGCACAAGAAAGTTTTCATCCACATCTATTCTCAATGTCTTAAGTCTTGCTGCAATGTTAGTCATTTCAGTGACATGTTCATGCATAGTATGAGAACCATCAAATTTCATGGTGATCAATGTACTCATTAGTGTCCTAACAAGAGACTTTTCAGCAGTTTGGGAGCGCTCTTCCATAAACTTTAGCATTTCTTTAGCACTTTCAGTTTTAGGAAGAGCCGACTTAATGTTGCCAGCAATACTCATTCACATATACATTAGACTCAATCTATTTGATCTTTCCCAATTCCTATAATGAACTTTATTTTCTTCAGTGCTTATATTAGTAATAGCAATTGGCTTATCTTCTCTAAGTGACAAATCCAAATCCATTACCCAAAGGTAAAATTAGATTTGTTCATTCCATTCAGAGAAGTTAAGTCCATTGAAAATTGGAACATATGAGAATTGCGAATACAA
Source organism: Lupinus angustifolius (assembly GCF_001865875.1). NCBI lineage: Eukaryota > Viridiplantae > Streptophyta > Magnoliopsida > Fabales > Fabaceae > Lupinus > Lupinus angustifolius. The sequence goes on along the minus strand of NC_032019.1, from coordinate 17,324,951 downwards.
AGCAACAGATAATGCAATCAATAAAATTAAACAAAAAACATTAAGGCTTTGAGTTACATGCTAACATGTTAAATTAATTCAGACTATTTCATAAGTGCATAATGATGCTCACATTTGAGTAATTTATCAATATACCATACTAAACATAATGATACTAAGACAAATCACATAAAATTTGGCAATGATACATGCATATATTAGAAACATTTATTATCTTTGGATATATAAATATAACTAATGATATACTTACACTACCAACATTCATGCTCATTGATTATAAGAACAAATAATCAACATTTGAGCGATTCTTAACTATCTTATTATAATAATGAACTTCAATTTACTCATAAACAAATAATTCTTATATCATTCATATCATCAAATTAATGAGTAAATGAAATAAAGATTTGACCACTTTGGTGATTAACAAATCTATCATACAATAATTCCAAACAAAACAATTATGATCATACAATTTGGAATTAAATAAACATAAATATTTGACCACTTTGGTGATTAACAAACCTATCATACAATAATTTCAAACATCTAATAAGTCATAATATTATACATACATATCATTTCCCAAAATTACACATAAATTATAAAGTTATATACATATTCATAAAACAATTGCATCAAAAGTCCATATAAAATTATAGTTAATTATATATATATATATACATATACACTGGCTTGCCGTGTTCTGGGTAATGAATTTATTAACCCATTCATATTCATATGTGTATATATATGCAAATAAATATATTGGTTATTGTTTCTTTCGGATATACATCTAATAGTGTACATTATTGTATAAAAGGGTTTTTACTGTTTTGTTGCCTTCGTTTATTGTATATATAGTATAAAAGTATAAATATGACAATAGAAAATATTTATATACGTATGTACAGTAAAAATAGGTGTGCAGAATATACAGAATATATGTATATAAAACATAATGCTACAGAGAGCATTTTGTACATCTAATAGTGTACATTATTGTATAAAAGGGTTTTTACTGTTTTGTTGCCTTCGTTTACAGTATATATCGTATAAAAATATAAACATGACGATAGAAAATACGCATGTACAGTAAAAACAGGTGTGCAGAATATACAAAATATATGTATATAAAACATACTGCTACAGAGAGCATTTTGTACATATATTTATGTTATAACTAAACTGCAGTATATAAGAGTAACATGCAGAATAAAAATAGATATAATATTTTGGTTCTGTTTTCATTAGTTCTTAGCGGAAATAATTATATTTGAGTTCTCTAAACATTCAAGAAGAACACATTTTAAAACATCATTCAGAATCGAATCAAAATTAATGGAAAACTATAAGTTCTTAAACACAACGCTATGATACCACATGTAAACTTTATATGAAAATCATGTGTAAATGGATCTTAAGAATTCATAGTTTTCACGTAATAAGAATGGTTATAGATTACCAACCTTTACCCATGGCGATACGATCCTCCATTTAGCTGTTATGTGGTGTTCTTGGTTTATAGAGAAACTCTTCTATATCCCTCTCGTTCCTACTATGCTATTGCTTAAGTGATAGCTGATAAAACAATCTTTATGTGCAGATATAGAGACAATGTTTCTGGTCCTTTTTCTTGTTAGTATAGTACTTCCATCAAACATTATATATAGGCTCTTTCTGAAAAGTCTTTAACATTTCATTGATAATTCTTCATCCAAGAGTTATGTTATTCAAACAATGAAATAATATATCCCTTCATGTCACAAGATACATTTTTCTTACATTTTAACCTTACATGCTCATCTTTCTATTTCAGTTTTTCATCTTCTATCACCATGATACCCATCTCATATCATTTTCACCAAACCTCAACCTCAAATTCATGACAAAGGTGACATCAAAGAAAAAACTAGTGTTTGCCGCGTTGCCATTTGGTCCACACATCAAATAGAAAGGAAAAAAGATTTTCTTGTGGTTTGGGATTTTGGTAACATGAGATTGTGTGATGAGATAAATGTAAACGAGGTGGCAGATAAGGTTAGAAGTGGTTGAAGTGTGATTAGAAGTTGGCATATTTTGAGTTTTCTTATAAGTTTTTATTATATTGAACAATTACCATTAAAAATCTACTTATGTAATTGCAATAGGAATGACAGCATGGCAAGTTTGGGTTGGGTTTTTGCTTACCGAGCCCCAATTTCAAACTTGAGTACAAAGGGACTAACATTTTTACCATCCACACCCTATCGGATTTTGGATATTCCCAAACCCATATGGGTCCTGTTCCAAAATATATTTATCATCATTTAAATGGACCTATTTTCCTTTAGTGATACATATTATTAGTGATATGAAAATCGGATCAAACAGTTCAACTGGTCCCATAGTTGACCGGTGCTCCAAACGGTCTTGGTTTGCACGGTTATCCTACGCTTAGTTGGGCTGTTTCAGACCGTCTAAAATCCAGTTCGGCCGAGTGAAACCGGAATAACCCGGCCACTAAACCAAACAGATAACTAGAAAACGACATGAGAGATGATAGAGAGAAGAGATAATGAGAGTTAGAGTAGGTCGAGCACAATGAGAGAATGCAAACTTGCAGTGGTCATGGATCTTTTTCAGAGGAGATGCAAATTGCAAAAATGAAGGAGTTGTGATCTCTTTCACCTGCAAAATTTCGCAGCCATTGTTTCTATGCTTCCTACTACCAGTGCTATACATTTAGAATTAGGTTTATTGTTGTGTAAATGTTGGGCTGGGTCACAAGATGGGTCAATAACTACTATCTAGTAATTTCAATTTTTCTTATGAAAGAAGTGAGGGCATGAAACCATTTTTCTCTCTCAACTCATCTTTTTTCCTAGTGTTTTAAGAGTTATAATTTACTAAAACTACTAGTGATAATTAAAAAATGATATGTAGGATATGCATAATTATATATTTATATATAGCTATAAATTTAATCAATGTCCAGTTTGACAAGACAGTTTAACCGTTTAAATCGGCTAGACCTTGTACGGGATATTTTTCGGTTTGATGTTCGGCCGATTTTTACAACATTGCATATTATATATAAATGATAATTCTATAATTGGTACACCTGAGTTTTAGTGAAATTATTACATAAATCACTTCTCCCCTTTTTGCATATACAGAAACTACCCCTAATTTATATACATACATTATATTCAGAGGAATGACTCTAATATTTTAAATAAAAAAAGAATGATGAATGTAATTAAGATAAACTCTAATGAATGTAAGTGTGTGGCTGTCCCTCTCAACAAATATTGTTCCCAAGAATTGAACTATTGACCTTTGGTCATCTTGGGATCTAACGTAGCTTTACACCACTACACCAACACCTTGTTGGTAGAAGAATTTAATTATGAAATCACTAATCCTTTTATGTATTTAAGCAATATCTACTTAAAATTATTGACCCATTTTATGTATTTAAGCAATATCTACTTAAAATTATTCATACTCGTAATGAAATAGAATTAGTGATTTGAATTTTGAAGTATAAGAAATATTAGCGTTTTTCCTAGTAGTTGTACCTTTTCCAAGGTTACATATTCAATGTCTCACCTTTTTCACTAAGTTATATATTCAATGTCTCAACTTTTTCACTAAGGTTACATATTCTATGTCTCACCTTTTTCAGTGCAAAGATGGGTCTATAAGTAGAGAGAAGAAAACAAGTAGGAGGAGAAAGTGAATTGTAGGGCTTGGGAAACTTCATTGCTTTGCTTCTTTGGGAATTCCTCCTCTTCTCCTTTTCTTTGTTTTGATGTACAGAACAAAAATGTTCGGTTTTATAAAGGGGAGACTAACTAACAAAATGAAAGAAATTTGTGTAGAAATTATAATTACTATAAGTGTTAATTTGGCACATAGACATGAAACTTGAACTTAAATTAGATTTGATCTTGCAATTTAAATTATGATATTTGGATATTTAAGTAGCCTTTGATGATCGGAATATTTCTTAGCACATTTTTTTATACGAAAGTGATGCCATATATCTATTAAGTTTCATTCATATTTTACTTATCATATTTTATTAATCTAAAACATTCTTTAAACTATGTTTGATATTTCAAAAATCAGTTGGTTAAAATAAGAGCTTGGAAATAGAGAGCATAAAAATAATATCATAATGAAAATGAAAATTTTGATATTCTGAAGTATTTCACAATTTCAAATTTTAGTATATTACTTTTTAGGCATTTTTTCCCTTAGATACTTTTAACAGACATTTTTAAGGTTTTAGTGTTTGTCATTTTATATGACATTTTGCAAAGTTTTATGCATATTAATTATTTTGTTATCAAAATACCCTTACATGAATTGATGAGAAAGAGAAACACGATAGTTAATTGAGTAGAAAAAGAAATTGTCGCGATTTTAGAAAACTACATCTAACTATTGATAAATGTAATGATGTAATAATCTTCCTTAATTCTAGCTATACTACTAAAAAATGATCTTTTAAAAAAGATACTATTTATTTATTTTCTATATAGATATCTCACAATTTTAAGATCCATTTTAGAAATATCAAAACTTTTCTTGTATGTTTATAAAAAATATTGGAACAAACAAGTCCATCCTTTTTATAAGACCATTTTAGGTGGTTTTACACATATTAAGAAGAGTTTAAAATCCATGTACTGACAGTGTAAAGTTTTTATACTGTCAGCATATTATTCATCATTGATTTGTAATACTTTTATTTAAAAGTCAATGATAGTTAACATAGGAATGATGGAGATTTGATGATAGTGTAAAAAACACTTACACTATCAGTGTATATATTAAATACTATTAATAAATGTAGAAATATCATTAAAATAATCAATAATTATGTATAGTTTATCAAAATTGTCATTCAGTAAGGAAAATAAATGATTTTTTCTTTTCGCTCAAGTTGTTTGAGTAAATAGAGATACTTTGTTAAAAAATTATTTATTGTATATAGAACTTAAAAATTATATAGGTTTAAAATAAAACCCGAGAATGGTCTTATGAAAAGAATAGAATGGAGTATTAGAAGCATAATTTATATTTAGTTTCGCCAGATGGATGGTAGGAGTGATTTTGGTCTAAAGCGAGTTGAGACTAACCTTTATTTATTCGAGATAGGTTGAATTGGGTTGAGGATCAACTTTGGTGGTCATGGACTATGTTGAACCTTGCCGAGAACCGGCCTTGGGTAAGCACAAGAAAAATGATTCTGATGTTCAAGTAAGTATTTATAGAAAGTGTCAGGGAGCTAGAGATAGTTAGGGAGAGTGGAGAAATGATGGATCAGATCTACTTCATGTGTATCAAACTCCTTATTTATATGGAATAAGCCTAGTACTGAATTAAGATTCAATGATGTCATGAGTGATACCATACGTCTTTCATATGAACGAGTCATCTGGCAGGCCTATAGTGGCTCCAAGGTGACCCATAGAATTGTCTTCTCACGTAAGTTATATCATAGGCTAGATTTTGGATCTAATTGGTCGTAACGGGATGGTTTGGATAATTAGACAATCTTCAGTCTTTTGGATTGTAATATCATTTGAGTAGGTCGACTTGCTACGTTATTCATAGCTAGTCCAATAAGTCATGGACCTATTGATAGGAATAGTTGTTTCCATTCTCGTGGTGTGGTCATAAACTCCATGGCATCAAACTTATAAGCTATTGGCTTTTGTCTCTTGTTGGTTGGACCCTTCTGCCAATGGGATTGGCCTATTTAGTCGTTCCTGATAAGTCTAATAGCTATGGGATGTCTAGAATGAATAATTTGATTGCTCGATGGTGTAAATCAAATATGTTATAACTTATAAGCCATATGATTTTTTTGTTTTATTTTTTGGTTCATTCAACCTTTATTTGGGGCAAATATTTTTCAATTTTATGTTCTCCATGTATGACGTGTAGTGGTGCCTTTTCAGTTTTTGGACGATTCAAGAATCGACAAATTTACTAAGATAGTGTAGTTTGACCAAAAATTTACTATAGTAGTATAAGTTTTGTACTTATTACAAAAGTGGTGCAACTCTATGTAAATCGGCAACCCCATAGCCATTTCTCTCTCTCTTTTTCTCCCATACACATATAAATCGGCAATTGTGCAGGCTTTTTTTTTATTTTAAGCGATTTCCTCAAACTCGTCTCCCATATGTGATTTTTTACTTATTTTTTCACACTCTCTCTCCAAAATCAGCACTTAGGTAAATTTCAAACAACAAAATTGACCACCTCAATGCCGATTTTGTTTAAAATATAACATACATCAAGATGATCTCCAACGTTAATTACATTGCATTAATTTTATTCATTCATTTGCACATTAACCTTGGATTAATGTCATTCATCTAGACGATAATTTTGGACCTTGCACTTCAAATTTCATTCATGCATTTGCACGTTATTTGGTCAGTAGTTAATGTAAAGGATCTCTACATGTCACATGCTTTTTCCTGCATTTGCACTAGTTACTTTGAATGCCTTTGATTGGTAGCTTTGAATGTAGCTTTGAATGGCTTTTTCCTGCATGTCACATTATTTCAAGGAATCTTTCCACTTCAAGGAATCACTTTAAATGCATTGTATTGTCATTCACTCATGCATTGTCATTCAAGTGAATCTCTGAATCATGCATTGTCATTCAATAAGCATGCATTCTCATTCACTATTTCAATTTCAATGCACTCACAATCTCACCACTCACACTATAGTTATCAATACATTTAGTTATAGTTATATATGTTATGTATACATATTTTATAATTGCAGTATATTTAACACAAATGATAATGCGTGATATTTATTTTCGTTTTCCTTTATTAACCAAACTATTTCCTTATGGAAGGTTGGTAAATAACAAATAAATAAAGCAATACAATTATAATTTAACCGTACCACTTCTTTCGGAGGGTTGGTATAAAGAATAAAGAATAAAGAATAAAGAATAAAACAATAAATAAATGTTAGTTGCGGAAATATAAATGGCAGAAGATAAATGTTAGCTGCGGAAATGTAAATATGACAGAAAATAAATGTTAGTTGCGGAAAGTAAATGACAGAAAGTAAAAGTTAGTAATTAGATCACTCATTATAACTGTGTATTTTTCTTTTTCACAAAGATACAATTTATGAATTAAATTGCAGTTTGATTCAAGGTTTCTTTCTTTGTCAACAAATAAAATTTATAAGTTAACACTTTACTATTTTACATTTGCGTCTCTTTCAAGATTCAATTGTAGTATAGTATAGGGTCATGTCTAACCAAAGAGAATTGCTTAATAGAAGACAATCATATAGACATATTATAGCAAAAATAATGATTAAACACTTTTTGATGATTTTGTGTTGTGTTGCATAAAAATTAACAAGGAAAACATAAACTAACATTCACAAATTCTTGAGGAGAAAATTGGTTTGAAATATGGAATTATTTCTAAACTTCAAATGGTTTTGAAAAACATTAACAAGTTATGTGTTATACTTTTCGTTAATTCCATACATCATTTCTAAATCCTTTATCTAGTGTCCTAGAATGATAAGATGATTTTCAACCCTTATGAAATATACTAAATGATAGTTAAGTGCCACTCGTCGGAGTAGGTTGTCACACCCTACTTCAGGATCCATTAACATATGATGCTTGATGTGACAGGTGAACTAAGGTGTAGGTTATATTTTTTAGTTCACTTGTCAACACTTTAAGAAGAAACATTTTTTATCTTTAAATCAAGTTTTAGGTGATCAAGCTAAAACCGCATTAAGAACTTCATAAAGAATCAAAACTTAACCAAAAAGTAATAACTTGAATGTATTGATTTTAAAAGATAATATAAAAGAAGAGAAGAAATAACATTACACCATAATCCAAATCAATGTTTAGGAGCTTGAGCCATATCTCCAAAGATGAGATGCTTTTGGAACCAAATGAGATTACAAAATCATATTTTTTTTATCACATTTGTCATCTCCTCACTCCTATTGAATTCTAAGTAAAATTTACAAGAAATTACCTAGAACAAGCTTTAGAACCGAGGCTACAAAATCTAGAGAGAATAAGTATGAAGAATGAAGTGATTTTCAAGTGTAAGTGCCATTTTTTCAAATGGATGGAATGAGGTCTTATTTATAGGCAAACCAAGCCACTGTCTGGCTCTCCTGCTTGCCCATGCCAGGTGCATCAAACCCTTCAGCATGGGTTTGGTCCATGACCAAGCAGCTTAGTCAGCTTCTTGGTGTTGACTCACCAAAGCTAGTTGTGAGCTACTTGACTAGTCTATTGTGAAGTGAGGTCATGCATGATTTCAAGGTTACTTGGTGGCTAAGTCAAGTTGACCCCTTGCTGGGTCTAGCCCGCCCGACTGCTTATGTGCCCACACTGAGCTGCCTAGTTGAGCAGCTTGTCCTGCACTTGCTAGGTGTGTGGTTCCAGTTGTGCGATCCCAAGGTGCATGCTGAGCTGCCTGCTTCAACAGGTTGGCTTGTGCCAGGCTTGAGTCTGACCATGTAAAGTTTATGCCTGACCGAGCCAAGTTGGTGCCAGGTCAGTTAGGTGGTATAATATGTCCACGCCAGGCTGCTTAGTGAGCAGCTACATGTGTGCATCAAAATGGCCTATGTGGACACCTCCTTGCTTGACTATATATTTTTTGATTATTTTTATTCTTCTTCATTTTCCTATTTTTTGTAATGAGGTGATAAAAAATATAAGATCAAAACGTGACAATTTATTTAAAAATTATTGAATTAAGTTGGGTTTGCATGATTTGCATATGAAAAGTGTATGAAAATTAGGTATTTTTGGCACTTATCAAATCCCCCAACTTAAGAGTTTTTTTGTCCTCAAACAATGGTAAAGCACATCCGAATTACATTGGCTAATGTTTATGATTAGATTGACATGATTTCACAATTTTGCTTAAGCATGCCCAAAATTTGTAATGACATTTTTCAAGATTTGTGAAATTCACACATAATGCTTCAAACATTAATTTTTTATGCTTATGTTCATAAAAAGAAATGTGTAACAAAATTAAAGCAATAATTTTCAATCCAAAAAAGTGTTTTGTTGTGTACACAAGTTCAAAGATAGAACTTTTCAAGGGAAGTAAGTGTTTTACTCAATATTCAAACATTTGCATGTAGTAATATGAACTTGGTTTTCGTCTTACGTATTCTCTTAAATTATATATTCAATCAGGGATCACTAAGGACTTGTTTTTGGTTGTAATGAGGCTTAGCTTGAAAAAATCATGGTTTTTCTTGGATAAGCAAATTTATTTCAAGAGAGCAAAAATTAAGTTTTTTTTATGAAGCACTTTTACTCCCCTTTTTCCATAATTTCCTTTTCCAAACTCTTAGCTTTTGAACCTTGGCTCTTTTTGGCTTTTCTTTACTTGTACTTTTCAATCTCTTTTTGTTTTTCTATTTTTAGCAACTTTGGTTGCTTTTGTAAAGAGATTGAAAAATTTATTTTTCACGTTTTCTTATTTCAAGAAGCTGAACCTACCATTTCCCCCCAAACTTATTCTTTTTCAAACACTTTAAAAATTTATGCTCTCTTTGTTCATGGGTTTGTTTGAAAAATTTAATTCAACTAAAGGATAATCCTATTTTTGGTTAGACTTTTTGGCCATTTTGGTTCAACTAAAGAATTAACATGTTTTGATCATGTCCTATCAATCTTATGCACTTAAGAGAACTAAAGACTAAAACAAGTTTAATTAGACAAAACAAATGTTAATTTCACTCTTTTTCACATGTGTTTGGCTCACTCCCTCACTTGGTATGGGTTTACACTTTTGTTTTGAAAAATTGTTTGCAACAACCATGTTACATGAATTTTGAATTCAATTTGCATAATTTTTTTTGTTATGTCATTATATGATTTTTCACAAAAAAGTTTAAGGCTTATATCACATTTTTCTCAATGAAAGCTTAAAAATATGCCTTAGCAATATTTTCTAATCATGCAATCTTTGTCAATTTATTTCATTTAGCCAATTTGATTCGGTTTTTAAAAAAAAAATTAGTTTTTATGGACAGACAAATTACTTCTTAAATAAATGTACATTCTTACAAAAATTATAATTTTCATATATTCATCAACCATGTTCCCTCTCTTTAAATGATGGTTTGTCCTCAAGCCAATGAAAAAATTGGTTTTTTTGGAGAGGAGATGTTTGATGTATATGGAAAACTGTTAAGAAACATAACTATATAAGAACATTTGTAAACAAATTAAATCACACAACATAACTCAAACTAAATTTAAAAACAAGGAAGTAAACAACAAAGTTCAAAGTATGAAAACAAGGAAATAGTTTTTCAAAATATCAAAGGCATAAAAATAAAGTAAAGAGAAAACCGATTTTGTTGCTTTGTTCAATCTTTTTCATCTTCATCAAGGCCTTGTGATCTCCCTTCCGACCATTGAGTGTTAGCAACAAACTATTCATAGGTTCCACCTTGGAAATTTGGATGAGAGCCATAGATTTTGTGAAAGCTTCTATACATACTTGTAATCCCACGATAGCAAGCAATTTGTTGTTGATTTTGGAAATGTTGTTCTTTAGCAATTTCTTCCAAAGTGGGGTTACTTGCCCTCCTACGTGGTGGTTGAGAAGAAAAACCCTGCTCTCCAAATTTCTTCCTCAAATCGGCCCTAGCTTGGGCCAAGCTTCTTTCTTTGCAATGTGATTGGACATAATATGTGTTGACCTCAATTTTGAGTGCCATGACATTTTCATAAGGTCCGAGCATTTCTTGATACCTACATAAGTCAGTGATAAGTGATGGTAAAATCAAAGAATTTATACCCCTGGTTATGCAGTCATTAATCGCATTCGAGATGATAGTCACTATGTCAATGGAGTCTTCTTCATATATAGAGTTGATGAGCTTTGTTTTTCCTGGAGGTAGGTCCGAGACATGTGAAGTTGGCCATATGTTGGACAACATAAAGATAATCCAAAGTTGTGCTGCTTGAGTTCTTTGCAATGTGATTGGACACAATACGTGTCGACCTCGGTTTTGAGTGCCATGACTTCTTCATAAGGTTCGGGCACTTCTTGATACCTACATAAGTCAGTGATAAGTGATTGTAAAATCAAAGAATTTATACCCCTTGTTATGCAGTCATTAATCGCATCTGAGATGATAGCCGCTATGTCAATGGAGTCTTCTTCATAGATAGAGTTGACGAGCTTTGATTTTCCTAGAGGTAGTTCCGAGACATGTGAAGTTGGCCATATGTTGGACAACACAAAGATAGTCCAAAGTTGTGCTGCTTGAGTCATTCAAAATCGGAACACCGGGCCACTTAAGTTGACCTCCAATCCTTGCAGACACAAGCTTGTCCTAACTTCAGCATCATTATGGAATTCTCCTTCCCCCGAAGAAGATGCCCTTATCTTCAGTTGAAATGTGCAAATGTCATGGTCACAATTCGGGCTTGGAGACCATGGGGTTTCTAGGTAATCGTTGATCATGTACTTATCATAGTACACTCTTTTATCGTTGACCCAAGTATACCGATTAGCTTTTGCCTCCCCCGACACAATTGAGTTGGCATAGAATTATTTTACAACATCCAAAGAGAACATCTTGTTGGGTGATGTGAGCTTGTTCCATCTGAACTTGACCACCTTGAACATGAATCCATCATATTCCTCTTCTTGCAAGTTGAACATTTTTTCAAGAACCGGGGCACTTTTGAGTGTGATATCCTTGAATATACGCTTTGCATCCTTGTTGAAAAATTTGGTGTTTTTCTTTGCTTCTTTCTCAACATCCTTGCCTTTCCTTGAGAAAAATATTTCACTCATATAAAACATTTTACAATGCATTTTTCCATATCTTAGGAGTTAGAAATAAAAATTATAAGTGATGTTGTCAAGTTAAGCACACAATTTTTCTAAGGCCTATAATTCTCAAACTTCCTTTTTTGCTCATTTTAATGTTCACGTTGTGACTATGGTTTGCTAAATTTATGATGTTTTTATCAAAACAATCCCAACATTATTCTTTTTCAATTAACCAAGCAAAAATCACATGTTCACAAAACGTGAATGATAAGTGCCAAAAATACCTAATTTTCATATACTTTTCATGGCAGTTATCCTATGCAAAGATGAGAAAACCAACTTAATTCAACACGTTTTGGATAAAATATCACAATCTTGTATATATGCTTTGTATATTTCTTTTGTATTGTATTTTGTAGGATTTAGGTAGAAAAGAGAAGAATTTATCATAGGCATACAAAGTGCTCAAAATAGGCCAAACTGCTCAACACATAAGCTTGACTCATCAAAATTTGGCCTATGTGGAGTCAACATGAAGCTGCTCACTAAGCAGCTTAGACGCCCAACGTGACCTGAACACTAATAAGTGTGAAATTATACGGCATTTGCATTGCATTTAACTTGCATTTTAGGACATAATTAGGACTTTAGGATTGTTTTTAGCTTTTATATCTCTTTGTTCGGGTTGAGCAGATGTTTTTAGCTATGTTGTGTAGTTTGGATAGATTAAAGCAAAAACAAAGTAGAGATTGGGTGCAAGAAGATTGAATTCAATGCTGAGGCTATACGAAGAACAATTGAAGGACCAAAAGAAGTCATATGTGTTATATTATATTCTATTTTTTAGATTTGTTTTGTTGGGCTTAACCCAATATTTTGTAATTAGGATAAATAAGGGTTCTCCCTCAAGGATTTTACGATTTTTACATTACAATTCTCTAATTTAGAATTTGGGATTCTCTTTTACATCATGAGTGAGTAAATTCCCTTTGTTTCTAGGATTGGGGCGATGCCCTTTTACATTCAATAAATACTTGTTCTTACTTCTATTTCATTGAGTGTTGTAATTTGGATCATTAAACTGAGTTTTATTTGTGTGAGTTGTCTGGCCAACAAATTACACCTCTTAGATATATTGGGGAAGGACAGAGAGGTGAACCCAACTATCTGACCATTCAGTTATTCAAACAAGATCCTAATTCACGAGAGTAGTATTAGGATTCTCGGAGGTTTTTGGAATTCACCTTGGGTTGCTACGAAGCGATTGGATAGAAAGATCCAAGTAAAGGATTTGATTGATAATCGTACCACAAGAGTATGTGCGACTTCAATTGAGTATATGTGCCGGAGCTCGAGAGAGGATGACGCGTATCAAAGAGACATTCACCCTCAAAACTTAAAGTTCATGAAAAGGAGCAAAACAAGGATTTGCGACTGTAAAGTCGGTAACCCTTATCTTGGGAACTCTTCCTAAATTAGATTTCAATCCCTTTTGTTTATTTTCATAATTATTCTTGGGAATTGTTATAAATTCAATTTTATTCCTTATTTGAGTTAAGTATATATTAGTTGTTATAATTAAAAGAGTTTTCCAGTCCTCGTGGAATCAATATTTTATTATTTGACGACATAATCGTGCACTTGCGATTTTCCATATCAATTAATTCATTACTTTACTCAAGTGTATTACGCATTTTCCTTTTTCTTGTTACCTCTGCAGGTTGCACATTTGGTTTATGCAAAGTTCAAATTACTATTCAGAGCTAGAAATGACTTTTCATAGAAGAATAAGGCAACAAAGAGAAAGAGCAAGAGAAAGACGTGTGCGTGTACAAACAATGGCTGAACGAGATGAAAAACTACTTCGCGACTACGCCGCCCCTAATGCTCATAGTTCACGTCCTGGAATAATTCGCCCAGCTATTGAGGCAGAGAACTTTTCTTTGTCATCTGCTCTAATCTAAATGGTGATGCAAAACCAATTTGGAGGTGGAGCTCATGAAGATCCTAATGCCCATATTGATCAATTCTTGGAATTCTGTGAGACAATAAGGATTCATGGGGCTTCTGAAGATGCTATTCGTCTCTGCATGTTTTCATATTCCCTTAGAGACAGAGCTAAGACGTGGCTAAGGAATCAAAATGCTGAAATTCAAGCAACATGGCGAACTTAGGAGCAGGCTTTTTTCAACAAATACTTTCCTCCTTCCAAAACTGTGCACTATAGACACCTCATCTAGATCTTCAGTCAAAAGGATGAGGAGTCAATTGTTGAAGCTTGGGAAAGATTAAATGAGTTGACTGAAGCTTGCCCTCGTCATAGTATTCCACCTTGGATGTTGGTTAAGAACTTCTACAGTGGGCTAGACTTTACATCACAATAACTATTGGAATCTTCAGCAAGTGGTGCCTTTATGTGCAAAGGAATTGATGTTGCTTCAAATATCATATATAATGTGGTTTCTAATCATCACCAATGGGCGAATGAGAGGAGACACCATCCAAAAAGACACTCTGATGCATAATATTCAGGCAATCAGATGGAGAAGGTAATTTCCATGCTGGAGAACTTTTCTCAAAGGTTTGGAAAGCTAGAAAAGTATCATGCTAATGCTATTGGGTCTACTGCAACATGTGATGGGTGTGGAGCAAAATGACATGAGTGGTCTAAATGCAAACACTTCACTGAACCTAAACATGGAGCAATGACGAATGAACAACCTGAATCATGCAACTACTATGACTACAAGGAGAGGAGCGGGCAACAATTCAACCCACCATACAGGAAGAACAAACCCAACCTTTCTTGGAGGAGCAACAACACTCTGAATCATCAATACCAGGATGGACTAGGTAACAGGAAACCTCCAACAAGGTTTCCATAGGTACAATCTTCCCTTATTGATCCTACTCTTAAAGCATTAATGGAAGGTTAGGAAAAATTGCTTGCTAACCAAAATAAATTTCATGAAGATCAAGTCATGATTAATAAAAGTTTTTCAAACATGCTCAATGACTTGAATTCTTAAATCGAAAACCTTACCATCCATGATAAAAAGCTGGAAACACAAATTGCCCAACAAGCTAGTAATCCTAATAGACATATATGGATGTTTCCAGGAGAGTTAGAAAACAAATCCAAATAATGAACATTGTAAAGCTGACAAATTAAGGAGTGGAAAGGAATTAAGTGATATCCCTAAAATTAGGAAAAATGCACAAGTGGAAGAGGAACATACTGAGACACAACCCCCTGAAGGGGAGCAAAATTTTGAAAAGATGTCTAAGTATGTAGCTTCACCACCACATGTACCACCAGTTCCTTTTCCGAAAGATTAGCAAAGGCAAAATTAGAAAAGAAATTTGGGAAATTTTTGGATATTCTAAAGAAATTATATATCCGCTTACCCTTCACTGAGGCACTACATGAGATGCCTTCATACACAATATTTATTAATGATATTTTATCTAAAAAAAGAGGACTAGAGGATTATGAAACAATCGCTTTAAATGAAGAGTGTAGTGCTTTAATTCAAAATAAATTACCTCTTAAATTAAAAGGTCCTGTTAGTTTTTCTATCCCATGTTTAATTGGAAATACTAGTTTTGATTATGCTGGCTTAGGGGCAAGTGTGAGTCTCATACCCTTATCTGTGTGCACAAAGTTGGAAGTGGGTGAACTAAAACCCACTACTATATCACTTCAGTTGACAGATAGGTCAGTTTAATTCCCTATAGGCATCTTGGAGGATGTTCCTATCAAAGTTGGGAAATTTTTCATTCTAGCAGATTTTGTAATAATAGAGATGGAAGAGGATTCACAAATCCCAATCATATTAGGTAGACCCTTTTTGGCTAATGTTGGTGCTATAATTGAGGTAAAGAATGGAAAACTTTCCCTAAGCATATGGGATGAAAAAGTTGAATTTGATATTGTTAAATCTATTAAACAACCTTCTCTTGAGAATTCATGTTTCACGGTTGATATGCTGAACCAAGTTGTGAAAGAGGAAGCAGCTAGAGTGCAATCTAAGGATCCCTTAGAGAGATGCATAGTAGATGGTGACACTTCGGACATTGATGAGGAAGTGGCTGATTTTATTGAATTTCTAAATGCAAGCCCAACACTTCCTCACAACCTGCAAGATGAGTCCTTGAAGGTAATGCCTAAATATGAAGATTGGGAGGATGGAAAAGCACCTAAAATTGAATAAAAACACTCCCCTCCACTCTCAAGTATGAATTTCTTGGACCTAATTCATCTTATTTAGTTGTTGTTAATGCTAAATTAAATAAATTGGAAACTGAAAAATTGCTAAGGGTCTTGAGAATGTACAGGTGAGAGTGCAAAGTGTCAAGGATTGCATTAGCAACGTTTGCCTATGTTTTGATGAAGACAAGGAATTAGTTAAAGCTTGAAGATGGCTCAACAATCAACATGCCGAGGGCTCAAGTGGTTTTTATTAGACTTATATTATAATTCTTTATTATCTTTTTAGACGTCTAAGATGATTGCCATATATATTGAGTCTAGGTTAGGTAAACCTAAGTGTGAGTCTCACAAGACTTAATAAATTAATTAATCCACTAAAATGAGACATCATCTAGAAATATATGATAATTAGGTTCATGCATTTATATACATTGATTTTGTGCATTAAAGGTATTATATTTTGGAAATCATGTATTGCATGAACATATATCATATAAGTAGTTTACCATTTAATCATGTATTAAAAATACATTGGTTAATCGATTAACCCTATGGCTTAATCGATTAACGTGTATGTTGTTCTTCTGTTTCAACATCATAACTGAAAAACTGTTTTTATGAGCCAAAATCTGTTTTGTACAAATACTGGCTTAATTGCAGAAACGGCTAAGAAAAAAGAAGAGTGAAAAACACAAAAGAATAGATATAGATCATCATTGTTAGAATCTATTAGATAGTGTTGAATTAGGAGAAAGATTAGATCATGCTAAGGCTTTAGTTTTCACTTTCATCTTGCATGTTTCTCTGAAAATCTTTCTTGCATCATTCTTGTGTTTTCTTGAAAGAAAAAGAGATAGTTTGTTTTGATTGCATATTTTCATAAAC
>NC_032019.1:17300737-17307919 GCF_001865875.1 Lupinus angustifolius | reverse complement strand
GTAAGAAAGGTTTTCTTGGGAGGCGGTTTTGGGAAAGGTCAAACCAAGGGTGACAAAGTTCTTTGGGTTCCAAGAAGGGAGCGTTCAAGTTTTGTATTTGGAAGCGTGTATGTAATGTACATTGTGTTTCATAGTGAAGAAGGAAAATCTCCCAGCAAAACGAACCAGGATAAAATCCCTGCGCAATCTTTTGTATCCTTTTCTCTTTTATATTTCAAGATGTTTTAATGCGAGTTTGGAGCTAATATTTTGCATACTTGTTCCTTGCTATGTTCTTGTTAATCTTGCATAAAAGTATATGTTGTATATTTGTTTGTGTGTTGGTTAATAACTGTGCAAGTTGTTGTTCTGATCATTTTGTTTCTGTTACTGGTTAATCGATTATGAACAGTGCTTAATCGATTAACTGAGCATTTTTCAGAAAGTGTGTAAAAACTATAAAGGTGGAACTTGAGCTCCACCACACCTATTCAACCCCCCCCCCTTCTAGGTGTATTCCGCCACTAATACCTAATAACAGGAAAGTAATAGGATACACATTGGATGATATAAAAGGTATAAACCCTTCTTTTTGTATGCATAGAAATTTTATGGAACCTAACCATAAAACTTCAATTGAAAACCAGAGAAGACTAAATCCTAATATGAAAGAAGTGGTTAGGAAAGAAGTGCTAAAACTTTTAGATGCTGGGGTAATATATCCTATATCGGATAGTGAATGGGTGTGCCCATTTCACGTGGTTCCTAAAAATGGAGGATTGACTATTATGAAAAATGAATTAATACCAACTAGAATAGTCACAGATTGGAGAATGTGCATTGATTATAGAAAATTAAACACAACCACTAGGAAAGATCACTTCCCTCTCCCATTCATTGATCAAATGCTTGAAAGGCTTGCTACACATGAATATTTATGCTATTTAGATGGGTGCTCGGGATTTCATCAAATCCTCATTCACCCTGAAGACCAACAGAAAACTATTTTCACATGTCCTTATGGCACCTTTGCCTATAGGAGAATGTCTTTTGGGCTGTGTAATGCCCCAATCACTTTTCAAAGATGCATGACTGCAATATTTTCTGATTTTATAGAAAACATAATGGAAGGTTTTATGGACGATTTTTCTGTTTATGGACTTTCGTTTGATGACTGCATAACAAATTTGACAAAAATATTGCAGAGATGTGAGGAAGTGAATCTTGTATTAAATTGGGGAAAATGTCACTTCATGGTGCGCGAGGCTATTGTGTAGGGGCATTTAATTTCAGGAAAAAGGATAGAGGTGGACAAGGCAAAAATTGTAGTAATAGAAAATATGCCACCACCAATTAACATAAAAGGTGTTAGGAGTTCTTTAGGCCATGCGGGATTTTACCGCAGATTCATAAAATATTTTTCAAAAATTACGAAACCCCTTTCTAACCTTTTAATGAAAGATACCGCATTTGATTTTAGTGCTGCTTATCTAGAATCGTTTTGAAGGTTGAAGGAGACATTGATCGCTGCACCAATATTGCAATCACCAAAATGGAGTCTTCCTTTTGACGTGATGTATGATGCTAGTGACTATGCTGTGGGAGCAGTGTTGGTCCAAAAGAAGGACAAGAAGATGTATGCAATCTACTATGAAAGCAAAACACATGATGTAGCTCAAGCCAACTATGCCACCATAGAGAAGGAGCTACTAGCTGTTGTGTTTGCCTTCAAAAAATTTAGGTCCTACCTAGTAGATTCTAAAGTTATAGTCCATATTGATCACTCATCCCTGAGATACTTGATGAGTATGAAAGAAGTCAAGGCACGTCTCATCCGATGGATTCTCCTTCTTCAAGAATTTGATTTGGAGATTGTTGATATAAAGGGAACAGATAATCCAGTTGCAGATCACTTATCTCGGCTTGAACATCCAAGTGGAGGGGAGGAGGACATACCTATTGATGATTCCTTTTCTGATGAGCAACTCCTCCTCCTCGACACTGTAGAGGCACTATGGTATGCTGACTTTGTAAACTATTTGGTCAGCAAGATTTTTCCACCTGAAATGACACCACAACAGAAAAATAAATTCTTCTCAGATATGAAGAAGTATATATGGGATGATCCTTACCTCTATCGACTCTATACTGATGGTATTTACAAAAGATGTGTTCTAGACGAAGAAGTGTCAATGATCCTGAGTTGTTGCCACTCTGCCTATTATGGAGGCCATGCTAGTACTTCAAAAAAAAATAGCAAAGGTATTCCAATGTGGTTTATTTTGGCCACACATATGTAGAGATGCAAGAAGTTTTGTTCTCACATGTGAATCTTGCCAAAGGGTGGGGAACATAACAAAAAGGCATGAAATGACAATGCACCCCATCCTTGAGGTGGAGATACTTGATGTATGGGGAATTGACTATATGTGACCTTTTCTTTCTTCAAACAACAACAAATATATCTTGGTGGCAGTCGATTATATTTCTAAGTGGGTGGAGGCAATTTCTTCTACACACAATGATGCTAAAATGGTCATCAAACTTTTTACAAAGATCATATTTCCAAGGTTTGGGATCCCGTGGCTGGTTATTAGTGATGGAGGCTCACACTTTATTGAAAGACATTTTGAAAACCTCTTGAAGAAGTATGGTGATTCTCATCGAGTTGGTACCCCTTACCATACTGCATATAAAACACCTATTGATATGTCACCATTCAAGTTGACTTATGGTAAGCCTTGCCACCTTCTAGTGGAACTAGAGCATAAGGCATATTGGGCAATCAAATTGCTAAACTTTGATCTGAAAGTTGCTGGAGAAAAGAGGAAATTCCAACTCCATGAGTTGGAAGAACTACGATTGGATGCTTATGAGAATGCTTATACTTACAAAGAAAGAACAAAAATATGGCATGAAAAACACATACTCCATAGAGAATTCCAATTAGGGGAACTAGTTCTCTTATTCAAATCCAGATTGAGGCTCTTTCCAGGGAAGCTAAAGTCTAGATGGTCAGGTCCGTTCAGAGTCACCAAGGTTTACCCTTATGGAACAGTTGAGATATGGAATGAGGAAAGGGGAAACTTCAAGATGAATGATTAACATTTGAAGCATTATCTAGCAGATGAGCGACTAGAGAAACAAACAAATATAGCCCTCTTGGTTCGTACATGAGCTACAAAGATCAACCATCAAGCTACTGACGTTAAACAAGCGCTTTTGTGGGAGGCAACCCACACTAGAGGTACATTTTTAAATTCATTAATTTTAGTGTTTTAGTGTCGGCTTTAGTGCCTCCTTGAGTTCAAAGCCATTGTAGGAGATGTATATAGTGTCGGCCACAAAACAAATGGTGTTGTTGCCTAGGATATTTGCACCTTGTCCATCTAGGACATATGGCCATTTGGGACATTTTTCTCTTCTTTTGCAGGTACTTCCACTACAATCAGTGAAGCCAACCACTTATAATTGGCACATGAGTTAAGGACACTTCATACCTAACCCGTGAGTTTTTTTTTCTTCTCTTATTGTTTACATTTTTACAATTGAGACAATGTAAATTTGTAAGCTTGAGGGGGTTTTGCATTTAGATAGTTCATTCTTTTCATGTATATCATATAGATTTTAAATTTTTTAGGTTGAATATTCATATTATCATGCATTATCATATGTCTCATATATCATCTATCCCCTGGTTTATTATACGTTTTGTCTATCTGCTTTAAATGAAAAAGTATGCATGAATGATGATTGTTGATCTATGACCCTCATTGAAGAAAAAAATTTGCTGATAGAATAATAACATGAAAGACATTATATTTGAGAATTGTGAATTAAATTTGGGTAAATAAAGGTCTTTGTTTCATAACTTTTGCTGAATGCACCAAATGTGAGAATCTTGAGCCAAACACAGTAAGGGTTCTGATTTGAATTGACAATTACATAAAACTCGTTTTTTTCTTTTTCTTTCATGAGTGCATAATTTTCTATGATTGTATATTCTAGAACTTGATTTGTGACCATTTCAATATTGAAGTCTATCTATAAACAACGAAAACTCATTAGTTATCCACTTTTGTGCCTGGACTTTAATGATTTTTCATAGCTACTCAAATGGGGGTTTGTGGTAATTAATGATGTTTGGTTGAAGCAATGAGAAAAGTAAAAAGGTCATGTGTGATGAAAGAATCCATAAAAAGGTGAGAAGAAAAGAAATAAATAAATTTCATCCCTTCTCTTTTAGAAAATCTCAACAAACAAAAAAAGAAAAAAGAAAAAAAAGGAAAAAAAGAAGAAATACAAAGTATACTAAAGGAGAAGGGACTGGAGAAAAAAAGTGTGTTGTAAGGAGAAATGTTGATTGAAAAAAGGTCATATGATAAAGTAAGGCCTATCAAGATAATCTCAATGCTTCAATCAGATCTATAAAAGGTTTAAGTGTTTTGGAAAATATTTGTAAGCCTTTTGAATTATCATTTCTTTGACTATCCCTGACTATCCCACCTTAAATCATTCACATTGGCCCTATTACAACCATTTAAATACCTCTTGATTTTTGTATGCATTCAAATACAGTTAGTGACGATTTGGTCTGTAATCAAGCCTATGGTAATTTACTTTCATGAAATGTTTTGAGCGAAACACTATGACCCTTAAACACATGAGAGTGATGAGATAAGAGTGACCATAATTCATGCAATTGTTATGATTGTCTTGTCTGGATGTCTAGATTGTTTCAAAATAAACATGAGATTGCTTGTTATTTTGGGTCATAGTTTCTATATCATCATTCATGATTGTGAAAGTTAGACATAATACTTACTTGAGGACAAGCAAGAGATAAGCTTGAGGGTATTTGATAAGTGTGAAATTATACTACATTTGCATTGCATTTAACTTGCATTTTAGGACATAATTAGGACTTTAGGATTGTTTTTAGCTTTTATTTCTCTTTTTTTGGGTTGAGAGTGTGTTTTTAGCTATGTTGTGTAGTTTGGATGGATTAAAGCAAAAAAGAGTAGAGTTTGGGTGCAAGAATATTGAATTCATATGCGAATAACAATTGAAGGACCAAAAGAAGTCATAGATGTTATATTATATTCCTATTTTTAGATTTGTTTTGTTGGGCTTAGCCCAATATTTTGTAATTAGGATAAATAAGGGTTCTCCCTCAAAGATTTTACAATTTTTACATTACAATTCTCTAATTTAGAATTTGGGATTTTCTTTTACATCATGAGTGAGTAATTCCCCTTGTTTCTAGGATTGGGGCTATGCCCTATTACATTCAATAAATATTTGTTCTTACTTCTATTTCATTGAGGGTTGTGAATTGAATCATTAAACTGAGTTTTATTCGTGTGAGTTGTCTGGCCAACAAATTCATCCTCTTAGATACATTGGGGAAGAACCGAGAGGTGAACCCAACTATCCGACCATTCAGTTATTCAAACTAGAATCCTAATTCACGAGAGTAGTATTAGGATTCTCGGGGGTTTCTGGAATTCACAATGGGTGGCTATGAAGCGATTAGATAGAAAGATCCAAGTAAAGGATTTGATTGATTATCGTACCACGATAGTATGTGTGACTTCAATTAAGTACATGTGTCGGAGCTCGAGAGAGGATGACACATATCAAAGAGAAATTCACTCTCACAACTAGAAGTTCATGAAAAGGAGCAAAACAAGGATTTGCGAGTGTAAATGTCGTAACCCCTATCCTACGTACTCTTCCTAAATTATATTTCAAACCCTTTTGATTATTTTCATAATTATTCTTGGCAATTGTTCTAAATTCAATTTTATTCCTTATTTGAGTAAAGTATAAATTAAATATTATAATTAAAGGAGTTATCCAGTCCTCGTGGAATCGTTATTTTATTACTTGACTACATAATCGTGCACTTGCAATTTGCCCTATTAGACACCAACCTGGCACGATCAGACCAAAATTACACGGTCACAACCAACCTGTTACGGTCAGAACCAACCTGGTACGGTCAGAATACAAGTCTGGCACAAGCTAACCTGCTCAAGCAGACAGCTTAGCAGAGCACCTAGACCACCCAGCGTGGAACTAGACAACTGACCAGGTCAGCAAGCACCAGGCCACATCACCACCAGCATGGTCAGAGCTGCTCAAGCAGACAGCTCAACAGTGCCACATAGTCGTGTAGCGGTGTACACCCAACAACTTGGTGAAGTTGACTTAGCCACCAAGTATTCGTTACATCATGCATAACCTCAACCTCACCCCAAGTAGCTTCCATAGACTTTTCAGAGGTAGCTCACAATAGCTGAGCCAAGTAGCCCACCATAGCTTCGGTGAGTCATCTCAAGCAGGTGACTAAGCTGCTTGGCCAAGTGACCAAACCCATGCTGAAGGGTTTGGTCAGCAGCTTGGTGGTGGAAACGTGCAACTCAGTGGGGTCCAGAATGCCTATAAAAGGTACCTTAATTTCTTCACTTGAGACACATTGTAAATACATTGCATATAGTTGTATATTTTTTGTAATATCTTCTCCTTTCTTTCATTTTTGGTTCTATCTCATTTTAGAGTGTTTTTAGGCTGTTCTTAGGCATTTAGTTCATAGAAATCCAAAGGGAATGGAGTTGGGAAATGAGGTGCAAAAACATGATTTTGTAACCTCATTCGGATTCAAAAGCATCTCATCATTGGATAGATGGCTCACGCTCCTACATATTGATTTGGATTATGATGTAAGGTTATTTCTTCTCTTCATTTGTATCATATTTTGATTTCAATACATTGAAGTTATTACTTAGCCACATCCTAACCTCGTCCTCATCCCCAACCTCATCTTAACCACGTCCTCATCCTCATCCCCATCCTGATCCTGATCCTCATCCTCCTCCTTATCCTATCCTTAACCTCATCCACATTCTCATCCTGATCTTCTTCCTCATCCTCATTCTACTCCTCATCCTATCTTCATCCTCATTCTCGTCCTCATCCTATCCTCATCCTCGTCCTAATACACATCCTATCCTCATCCTCATTCTCATCCTAATCCTATCCTCATCCTCATCCTAACCTCATCCTCTTCCTCATCCTCATCCTCATCCTCATCCTATTCCTCTTCCTCCTCCTTATCCTATCCTTAACCTCATCCTCATCCTATCCTCTTCCTCATCCTCATCCTATCCACATCCTCATTCTCGTACTCATCCTATCCTC
>NC_032019.1:17300283-17300637 GCF_001865875.1 Lupinus angustifolius | reverse complement strand
TTCTCGTCCTCATCCTCATCCTCTTCCTCATCCTCATCCTATCCTCAACCTCATTCTCGTCCTTAGCCTATCCTCATCCTCATCCTCAACCTCATCCTCCACCTCTTCCTCATCCTATCCTAATCCTCATCCTCATCCTATCCTCATTCTCATTCTCGTCCTCATCCTTTCATCCTCCTCGTGCTCATCCTCCTCCTCACCTCCTCCTAATCGTATCCTCATTCTCATCCTCCTTCTATCCTCAACTTCATCCTCATCCTCAACGTCATCATAACCTCATCCTCATCCTCATCCCCATCCTCATCCTCAGCGTCATCCTCCTCCTCATCCTATCCTTATCCTCATCCACATTCT
>NC_032019.1:17299415-17300183 GCF_001865875.1 Lupinus angustifolius | reverse complement strand
CATCCTCATTCTCATCCTCATCCTATCATCATCCACTTCCTCATCCTCATCCTCGTCCTCATCCTATCCTCATCCTCGTCCTCATCCTATCCTCATCCTCGTCCTCATCCTATCCTCATCCTCGTCCTCATCCTATCCTCATCCTCGTCCTCATCCTATCCTCATCCTCGTCCTCATCCTATCCTCATCCTCGTCCTCATCCTATCCTCATCCTCGTCCTCATCCTATCCTCATCCTCGTCCTCATCCTATCCTCATCCTCGTCCTCATCCTATCCTCATCCTCGTCCTCATCCTATCCTCATCCTCGTCCTCATCCTATCCTCATCCTCGTCCTCATCCTATCCTCATCCTCGTCCTCATCCTATCCTCATCCTCGTCCTCATCCTATCCTCATCCTCGTCCTCATCCTATCCTCATCCTCGTCCTCATCCTATCCTCATCCTCGTCCTCATCCTATCCTCATCCTCGTCCTCATCCTATCCTCATCCTCGTCCTCATCCTATCCTCATCCTCGTCCTCATCCTATCCTCATCCTCGTCCTCATCCTATCCTCATCCTCGTCCTCATCCTATCCTCATCCTCGTCCTCATCCTATCCTCATCCTCATCCTCATCATATCCTCTTCCTCAGCCTCATCCTCATCCCGATCTTATCCTCATCCTCTTACTCATCCACATCCTCTTCCTCTTCTTCATCCTCGTCCTCATCCTATCCTCATCCTCGTCCTCATTCCCGTCCTCATCCTCATCCTCATTCCCGTCCTCATC
>NC_032019.1:17299003-17299315 GCF_001865875.1 Lupinus angustifolius | reverse complement strand
TATCCTCATCCTCATCCTATCCTCATTCTCATTTTCGTCCTCAGCATATCCTCTTTCTCTTCCTCTGCCTCATCCTATCCTTATCCTCATCCTCATCCTCTTCCACATTCTCATCCTCATCCTAGCCTCATCCTCATCCTATCCTCATCCTCATTCTCGACCTCATCCTATCCTCATCCTCATCCTATCCTCGTTCTCATTCTCATCCTATCCTCCTACTCCTCCTCATCTTCATCCTCATCCTCCTCCTCATCCTTTTCCTCATCCTATCATCATCCTCTTCCTCATCCTATCCTCATCATCATCTTATCC
>NC_032019.1:17293877-17298903 GCF_001865875.1 Lupinus angustifolius | reverse complement strand
GCAATTTAATTCATAAGTTATATCTTTGTGAAAAGGAAAAATACACAATGATAATGAATGATCTAACTACTAACTTTTACTTTCTGTCATTTACTTTCCGCAATCAACATTTATTTTCTGTCATTTACATTTCTGCATCCAATATTTATTTATTGTTTTATTCTTTATTCTTTATACAAACCCTTCGAAAGAAGTGGTACAGTTAAATTATGATTTTATTGCTTTATTTATTTGTTCTTTACCAACCTTCTATAAGGAAGTAGTTTGGTTAATAAAGGAAAACGAAAATAAATATCACTCATTATCACTTGTATTAATTTGCTAAATTCATACTATTGAGCCGACGTTGGAATTTATTCCAACAAAGCCGAGATGACGAGCAAATAATCGACCTGTTATTAAATAAAACAATCAGAAACTTACTACAACAATAAAGCAAAGCAAGAGATAAACTCTTACTACAGTGCCTAAGTAAAAAAATTCAAAATTTTTGGATGCATCATTTTTTTTCCAAATCACCCCCAAAACTTAATTAGCACAACAAAAAATTGAGGACACAACACAAAGTTCATACAACTTGCAAGATTTTAAATTTTTGTGCATGTATGGACTTTTTCTCCTTTAAGAAATATTTGAGATATGTATTTAAGCCAATTCATAAAGTTTCTAGCCACAAAATAGACTTAGTGTGGTTAGAGTTTGTTTTTAAACACAAAATTTTTGGCTCAAACATTTACGCAAATGTTGTACACATTTTTCCACTTGGTTGAGTCATTGTTTCAAACACTTTGTGAGCAAAATATTGGATTAAAAAAAAATTGCTTCCAAAATTATGAATGAGTCATGTTTAGGCATATTTGTTCATAAAGTGCATGAATCAACTGAAGTCATGTTGGAGAAAAGTCTAAAAAACAAAATTCAAAATTCAAAAACAAAATTAGAAAAGCTTTTCACATGCACAATATTTTATTCATACCAACCACACATTCAACACAAATATCATGAAAAGTTAAAGAGAATCATCAATTAAATATGTGTTCTTTAAAAAAAATTCATGAATGAAATTTTTTAAAACCTTTTGATTTGGGGGTTACCTTTGAATGCTTTTGAATTTTTTTGACTTTGATGTTTAAAAATTTCCCAAATCAAAAAAGTTTTGAGAAGAACATAAACTAAAAGCTTAAAAAGAGATGGTTACTTACATGTTGTTAAAGCTTTTGAAACTTTGAAGAAGAGACAGTTTTTGGGGAGAGTTTGAGAGAAAATTATTTTGGCTTTTCAAAATGAGGATGGGAGTAGATTTTCGGTCAAGGGGTTTTTTAATGGGATGAGATTCCAAAAAGGATAAGAGGATGAGGGAAATCCTTCTTTGGATATTTTCTCCCATGTGGCACCAATAGGTGCATTGGGCGCCCTATCAGCCCCGCTAGGCGCACTAGCCAGCTTTGCCTAGTTTTGGCTTGGCCCATGTATTACTCATTTTTATTTTTCAAAAATTTGTTTTTATGGACTAAAATAATTTTGCTCAATTTTCTCTTTGAAAATTTGAAATTATAGAATATGACAAAAAAAATTTAAGAAAAAAAAAATACACACACACACACACATATATATATCTCCAAAATGTATTAGTTGCCTCCCAGCAAGCGCTTCTTTACTGTCACTAGCTTGACGCATATTACCTACATAATCAAAATTCACCACCTTCTTTCTACTGCTCAGATGAGCTTGGTTCACCACTTAGGACAACATTACAACGCTCTCTCGGATTCACTTCTGTATTAGCTGAAAATTTTGATTTCTAATTTTCACCTAGTTGCTTGGCCAGCTGCCCGATTTGAATTTCCATAATCCTCAGAGATGCATCAGTGTTCTTCTGGTTTGACATTGTCATTTGCATGAACTGATTTAGTCTGTCCTCTAGTTTAACACTTTTGTCATGTGTTCGGAGTTGGTACTGATTATTTCTTGGGTAAAATTGTGATAGTGGTTTTTGAGGATTATCTTGTCTCCAAGGCTGATTCCTCTGAAATTGATTATTACCCCCTTGAGGATAATTATTTTGAAAGTTCTGCCTTGGAGGATTGCCCACAAAATGAACCTCCTCATTTTGACAATGGCCCACCTCATGATCGTCAGTACAATGGCCACATCTATAAACTGGCTTCTCTGAAGATTCCTGTATCTGTCGAGGTAAATCATTAAGCTTTTGAGTCACTTCATCAAGCTGTTGTTGAAGCAGTTTATATTGAGCTAACATTCCATCGGTTGAACTCAATTCAAGGATTCCACTTCTCCTCAGTGGTGGTCCTCTTTAGTGCTGACTCTTCTGGTCATTCATGGCCATGGATTCAATTATATCTATGGCTTTTTGCAGTGGTTTAGTCAAAAGTTGTCCGCCAGTCGTTGTGTTCAGAATCCATTTGTGATGTTGTTGCAATCCATTGATGAAGATCTGGATTTGAGTTTGTACATCAAATCCATGATTTGGGCACTTTCTTAGCATAGATTTCAATCTATCCCAAGACTCACAAAGACTTTCCCCAGCAGTTTGAACAAAGGTGGATATAGTTGTCTTCAGATTCATAAACTTTCCTTGCGGAAAGTATATGCTCATAAATTTCTCCTCCACCAGGTTCCAGTAATTTTGAATATGTGGAGGCAGATCTAGAAACCATTCCTTGGCTTTCCCTATCAGAGTTAAAGGAAAAAGCCTCAGAAAAGTAGCTTCCTCTTCTGTTTCTGATACTCCAGCAGTACCAACCAACTCATAAAATTTTGTGAGATGGTTGTATGAATCTTCTTGTTCCAGACTAGAAAATGGATTGACATACATCAGTTGTACCAATCCATATTTCATTTTTGGGGTCTTTTGGTTACCAGATGGTCTCCCAATCCTTATCATGTTTCTCGGTGTGAAACTGACAAATCCATCAGTATTTGGCTGTTTTCTATTCTTGATCCTTTAGTGGTTTGCTGCTTATTGACCATTGATTCTGATTTTTTCTTGGCTTTCCTGTGGGCTTTCTTTTTCTTTCATAGACTTTTTTCAAGTTCTGGATCGAAAGAAAATTCAACCTGTTTTTTCCTGCAATGCATGCACCAAAGGAAATATTTCTGTTTTTTTTTTCCACAAGAAAGTTAGTGATTAAGAATAGACAATATTTATAATTTACATTGTTTATACAAATTCAAATTAAATTTGTACAAAAAGTAAAAATAAATTTTATGCACAATTATTAATGATATAATATGCTATATAAAAAAGTTTTCTATTAAAAGCAATTCCCTGACAGCGGCGTCAATTTGTTGAAAGATTTTTCCAGATTGTCGATGATATTATTGAGTGATTAGTCAAGTTTATGATTAGTTTATTTAATGACAGGTCGATTCTTTGCTCGTGATCTCGGCTTTGTTGGAATAATTTCCAACCCTGATACAATGGTTTCAAGAATATTCCTTTAATAAAAAACTTAACTTTATTGAATTATTAACAATTTCATACCATCTCGGCTTTGTTAGAATAAATTCCAACGTTGACATAATGATATGAATTTAGCAACTTAACACAAATGAAAGGTTGGTAAAGAACAAATAAATGAAGCAATAAGATTATAATTTAATCGTACCAAGGGATGGCAATAAAAACCGAACTCGTGGGTACCCACCCGAACCGAACCCGAATTTAGCGGGGAAAACCTAATGTGATTGGGTTCGGGTTTTACCCGGGTTTAAATTTCGGGTTCGGGTTCGGGTTTGGTATATCAAAGACCCTAACCCGAACCCACCCCAAAGTAATGTAATTCAATTTAAAATTGAAATTTCTATCATGTACCATTGTTTTTAATTTCTAAATTTACTTTACATACTATTGTATCTTCAAACATAAAAGAGATGAAATAATACAAGAGAAAATAGAAATCTTAGAGAAAAATTACACGAAAATAATATCATATTTTTCTTAATACATTATAATTTTCGGGGGTTTTTTCGGGTTCAGGTTATCCGAAACCTGACGGGTTCAGGGATGGTATTTTTATTTTCAACCCCGATGAGTTTGGGTTTGGTTTCGAGTTTGGGTATATGCAAATCCTACCCCGACCCACCCTGTTGCCATTCCTAATCGTACCACTTCTTTCGAAGGGTTGGTATGAAGAATAAAGAAATAAATAAATGTTAGTTGTAGAAATATAAATGACAGCAAATAAATGTTAGTTGCGGAAATATAAATGACAGAGAATAAATGTTAGTTGCGGAAATTAAATGACAGAAAGTAAAAGTTAGTAGTTAGATCACTCGTTATAACTGTGTATTTTTCCTTATAACAACGATACAATTATGAATTAAATTGCACTTTGATTCAAAGTTTCTTTCTTTGTCAACAAATAAAATTTATAAGTTAACACTTTACTATTTTACATTTGCATCTCTTTCAAGATTCAATTGTAGTATAGTATAGGGTTATGTCGAACCAAAGGGAATTGCTTAATATAAGATAGAATATTATTATAAACATGTTATATTACTAATAAAGATTGAATATGTTTTTGATTGATTTTGTATTTTGTTGCATAAAACGTATTAAGGAAACATACACTACTTATTCACAAATTCTTGAGGAGAAAATTGGTTTGAAATATGGAATTATTTCTAAACTCCAAATGGTTTTGAAAAACATTAACAATTTATGTGTTATACTTATGGTTAATTCCACACATCATTTCTAAATCCTTCATCTAGTGTCCTAGAATGATAAGATGATTTTCAAACCTTATGAAATACGCTACATGATAGTTAAGTGCCACTCATCAGAGTAGGTTGTCACATCCTACTTCAGACTCCATTAACATAAGTTGCTTAAAATATATACTTGATGTGGGTTATACTTTTTAGTTCACTTGTCAACACTTTAAGAAGAAGCATTTTTTATCTTTAAATCAAGTTTTAGGTGATCAAGCTAAAACCGCATTAAGAACTTCATAAAGAATCAAAACTTAACCAAAAAGTAATAACTTGAATGTATTGA
>NC_032019.1:17289507-17293777 GCF_001865875.1 Lupinus angustifolius | reverse complement strand
TTCAATTATAGTGAAGAAAATCTCCCAGATCAGCCGGGAGGCCTGGATGTAGTTTGCAAGTGGACACGCAAACGAACCAGGATAAAAATCGTGTTGCAGGATTTTTTTTCTCTCTCTCTCTTTCTCTCTTTATTGCATTTAATCGGTTAACTTGTATAGTAGATTTAATTGCTATATTTTGTTTCTGTGCTATACTGTTAATACTCTAATAAAATTGTAAGCTCTGTGTCTTCATTTCATTATCGGTTAATTGTCGTACAAGAAACCGAATCTGTTTGAGCTTGTTGTTCTGTTTTAATCGATTAGGTCAATTGCGTTAATCGATTATCTCTATTCCTTTAATCGATTAATTTGGGATAATTCAACATTAAGTGTTGTTTTCGAAAAGCGGATATTCTAACACACCTATTCAACCCCCCCCCCCCTTCTAGGTGTATTGTAACCACTGATACCTAACAAGTGGTATCAGAGCTAGTACGAAGTGCTAGCTCAACCGCGTATTCGTGATCCTAAAGGGAAAAGGAATGGGTTCTTCAAATCCATTTGGTGGTGATGGTTCATCCATTAACCGACCACCAATATTCAGTGGTGAAAGGTATGCCTACTGGAAAGTCCGCATGCAAAGTTTTATAGAAGCCATAGACTTGCACGAAGTGCTAGCTCAACCGCGTATTCGTGATCCTAAAGGGAAAAGGAATGGGTTCTTCAAATCCATTTGGTGGTGATGGGTCATCCATTAATCGACCACCAATATTCAGTGGTGAAGGGTATGCCTACTGGAAAGTGCGCATGCAAATTTTTATTGAGGCCATAGACTCGGATATTTGGGAATCCGTAGTCAACGGCCCTTACGTTCCACAACATCTTGTGGACGATCAACCTAAAGATAAACCGAAAAGTTTATGGACCGATGATGAGCGCAAAAAGGTCCAGCATAACCTGCGCGCCAAAAACATCATCACATCGGCCCTATCATATGATGAATTCTTTAGGGTCTCGCAGTGCCATAATGCGAAAGAAATGTGGGACACTTTACAAGTGACTCACGAAGGCACTAGCGAAGTCAAGCGCGCAAGACTGAACGCGCTGACCCACGAATATGAGTTGTTTCGCATGTTACCAAGCGAATCAATATGTGATATGCAAAAGCGATTCACTCATATTGTCAACCATTTAGTTGCTCTCGATAAATCATTTGCTAGAGGTGAACTAACTAATAAAGTTTTGCGTTGTCTTGACAGGAGATGGCAACCAAAGGTGACTGCAATTGTTGAGTCTAAAGATTTAGATTCTATGCCTTTAGCTACTTTATTTGGAAAACTTCAAGAGCATGAAATGGAGTTGGGTCGCTTGACCATGAATGAAGAATCAGACCGGAAGAAGAAGAGCATCACATTGAAGGCCACGACCTCCAAAGACAAAGAAGAGAAAATTGATGATGAATCTGATTCCGATCTAGATGATGAAACTATGGGTCTCCTAGTCCGAAAATTTAGCAAATTCATTAAAAGAAAAGGAGGACTCAAAAAGTTTCAAAAGAAGGAAGCGAAAGAGTCAACCAGTAAAGGCAAGAATAACAAGGATCGCTTCACTTGCCATGAATGTGGAAAAGTAGGGCACATGAGGTTTCAGTGTCCAACCTACCTAAAGAAGGTTGATTCAGAAAAGAGCACTCCCAGGGACTTCAAATCCAAGAAAGCTTACATCGTTTGGGATGTACCTGAGGAGGAGTCGACATCAAGCACCTCAAGTGAGGAGGAGTCAGCAAAGCTGTGTCTGATGGCCAGATCTGACATCGATACAAATTCAGACTCATGCAAGGGCAATGATGAGGTATATTCTGACACCTCATCCACTTCGGATGATTCACCTCCTTATGATGTATTGTATGATGCTTATGTCGAGTTGCATGATGAATTAAAGAAATTGGCTAGAATTAACATTGATAGGAAAAGGATAATCCTAATAAACGAACAAAAAATAAGCCAATTGCAAAAAGAATTAGATGAATTAAAACTGGAAAATGAAACTTTAGATCTCATCTATTCTTGTAGTTCATGTAACTGCTCTGCTAGTAACTTATGTCAAAAACCTGTCTGTGAGACTTGCGAGACTTTGCAAGAGGACAATTTTAAACTAAATGAAAAACTCACACGTCTCACAAACAGTAAACTGCAATTAGATAACCTGCTTAATCAAACTAGAAATGTTGGTGATCGAACTGGTCTAGGTTATACTCGCACTGCTAAAAAGAAGCGACCATATAGAAAACCGGTAGCTCAAGCTAAAAACAAATATCATAAGCATTCTCCTACTTGTTTTTATTGTAACACATATGGTCATACTTATCATTCATGCTATATCAAAAAGTATGGTATACCTAGTGGAGTTTATGTATGGAAAAAGAAGGGAGATGATTCCTTAATCAGTAACAGAAAAGGACCCAACATAAATTGGGTACCTGAGAAAAGCAAGTGATCTTTTTTGCAGGTATGTCTTCGAACACAAGGACAAAAATGGTACTTAGACAGTGGGTGTTCGAGACATATGACAGGTGAAAGATCAAACTTCCTGGATCTCTCACTTAAAGGAAAAAGATACGTCACGTACGGAGACAACAACAAGGGAAAGATTCTTGGCACTGTAACAGTTGGTAACTCATCTCAAACTCTTATTGAAAATGTCCCTTATGTTGAAGGATTAGAACATAACCTCTTGAGCATAAGCCAACTCTGTGACAAAGGTAACCGTGTATCTTTCGATTCTGATTGTTGTATTATTCGTGACATTTTATCTAATAATGTTAAATTTGTTGGTCATCGTATAAATAATATTTACATGGTTAATTTGGACGATGTCACTACATTATTTTCAAAATGCCTTATTTCTAAAGAAGATGACATCTGGCTATGGCATAGACGTGTTGCACATATCCATATAAAGCATCTAGATAAATTATCATCAAACGAACTAGTTGAGGGGCTACCAAAATTGAATTTTAAAACTAAAGAAATTTATGTAAAATATCTAGATAAATTATCATCAAACGAACTAGTTGAGGGGCTACCAAAACTAAATTTTAAAACTAAAGAGATTTGTGACACTTGTCAAAAGTGTAAATAGACCAAAAACTCTTTTAAAAAGAAAAATGTGATCTCCACTTCAAGGCCCTTGGAGTTACTCCATATGGACTTGTTTGGACCATCACAAATCATGAGTTTTGGTGGTAGTTACTACGCTCTAGTTATTGTTGATGATTTCTCTAGATTTACATGGACATTGTTTTTATCATCAAAAAGCGACGCGTTCAAAAATTTTAAAAATCTTGCCAAGCAAATCCAAAACCAACTTAACCTGAAAATAGTATATATACGCAGTGATCACGGGGGAGAATTTGAGAACTTTCAGTTCGACAAATTCTGTGATAAGGATGGCATTTTACATCAATTCTCTGCTGCTTACACTCCACAACAAAATTGAGTTGTTGAGAGGAAAAATCGTGTTTTAGAAGAATTAGCGAGAACCATGCTTAATGAGAGTAATATCCCCAAATACTTCTGGGCAGATGCAGTGCATACTGCATGTTATGTTATAAATCGAGTACTTCTAAGGCCTAATATAAATAAAACTCCTTATGAACTTTTGAAAGGCCGTAAACCAAACATATCCCATCTTCACGCTTTCGGATGCAAATGTTTTATATTAAATAATGGAAAGCGGGCTTTAGGAAAATTCGATTCAAAAGCCAATGAGGGAATATTTTTAGGATACTCGATTCATAGCAAAGCGTTTAGAATCTTTAATAAATATTTAATGCAAGTAGAAGAGTCTATCCATGTACAATTTGACGAATCTTCTCCAAAAGAGAAGAGAAAGGTCGTGTCTGATGATGTTGCAGGTGCTTTAGAGGAAGCATACACAGAAGACGTGGATAATGAAAAAGCAACCAATGAAGAATGTCAGATCAAATCTCAGGAGCATTCAAATATGCCAACTGTGTGGAAAACCTAGAAAGCTCACCCAATCGACAAAGTAATAGGTGACATATCTACGGGAGAGGTAACCCGTAAATCCTTACGAAATTTTTGTAACTTTGTAGCTTTTGTATCTCAGATTGAGCCTAAGACCATTGATGAGGCCATTGAGAATGTGCGCTGGGGTATAGCTATGCAAGAAGAGCTGAACCAGTTCGAGCGTAACAGTGTTTGGGACTTGGTCCCTAAACCTAAAGATCATCCCGTGATTGGTACCAGATGGGTCTTTAGAAACA
>NC_032019.1:17288563-17289407 GCF_001865875.1 Lupinus angustifolius | reverse complement strand
ATTAATCCGTCAAAATGCATGCATGAGTCCTAAAAAGTTGAAACCATTCTGCTAGCTGAAAATCACTTTTTACCGTGTTTAATTGATTAAACACTTAGTGTTAATCGATTACATGGGCATCAGTTTTTGAAAATCAAATTTTACATGATTTTAATCGATTAAACCTGCATGTTAATCTATTAAAACCAACATTTTAAAGGCAAACAACATCTCGGTTTTACACTTTTTTCGACATTTTCTCCATCTCTTTTACGCTTTGAGTCTCTGAATCTGTAACTCAACTGATCCAAGTGCACTAAGGTAGAAAAACCTCATCCTAACCCTCTCAAACCATCAAGAAATCTCACTTTATCATCCTCATTCCACTACATTCCCAATTTTCCACCAAATTAAACCCTAGGTTAGGTTTGCCTAATCCTTCTCTGCTCATTCAACATCAATTCGGGTTCTGCAAATACAATGGAGTAAGGTCGCACAAAAAGGGTCAAAACTACAGCCAACTGTGTACGGAGAATGGAAGCCGGCTCGTCATCCACTCGGGACCGAGGTGACCCCTATTACTAACTCATCTTGCAAGAAACCCGTTTGGAAAAATTCGAAGGACGCAAACCCACTTACGTAAGGTATGTCGATTTAACCTGGTTGGCGGAACAGAACATTAGTTTTCCGCATGATATGGAGGCTCAGGGAGCCGTTCAATTTTTGGAATTAAAGGGACAAGTTTACCATGCTCTAGTTAGGGAATTTTATGCGAATTTCAGATATAAGGATGCAAAATACTGGTCTATGATTTCTGGTAAATTGTTTGAGATCAATGATGAACTGTTTATGAATGTCGGTGGTT
>NC_032019.1:17288160-17288463 GCF_001865875.1 Lupinus angustifolius | reverse complement strand
TTGGCTGGGGCTACGCCGAAAGAAAGGTTTTCTTTGTCGGTAGGAAGGGAGTCAAACCATAGAATAAGGTTCTTTATTTTCTTGTGAATGTCTAAGTGTTGTAATTGGAAGAAGTGTTTGTAAAACATTGATTCGATTATAGTGAAGAAAATCTCCCAGATCAGTCCGGAGTCGTGGATGTAGTTTGCAAGTGGACACGCAAACGAACCAGGATAAAAATCGTGTTCCAGGATTTTTTTTCTCTCTCTCTCTTTCTCTCTTTATTACATTTAATCGGTTAACTTGTATAGTAGATTTAATTGC
>NC_032019.1:17268132-17288060 GCF_001865875.1 Lupinus angustifolius | reverse complement strand
ATCGGTTAATTGTCGTGCAAGAAACCGAATCTGTTTGAGCTTGCTGTTCTGTTTTAATCGATTAAGTCAATTGCGTTAATCAATTATCTCTATTCCTTGAATCGATTAATCTGGGGTAATTCAGCATTAAATGTTGTTTTCGAAAAGCGGATATTCTAACCGCTACACCTAATCAACACCCCCCCCTTCTAGGTGTATTTTAACCACTGATACCTAACATTGATTTCAAAAGATAATACAAAGGAAGAGAAGAAATAATATTACACCATAATCCAAATCAATGTTTAGGAGCTTGAGCCATCTCTCCAAGGATGAGATGCTTTTGGAACCAAATGAGATTACAAAATCATATTTTTGTATCACATTTGCCATCTCCTTTCTCCTCTTGAGTTCTAAGTAAAATTTACAAGAAATTACGTAGAACAAGCTTTAGAACCGAGGCTACAAAATCTAGAGAGAAAAAGTATGAAGAATGAAGTGATTTTCAAGTGTAAGTGCCCTTCTTTCAAATGGATGGAATGGGGTTTTATTTATAGGTAAACTAGGGCACCGCCTGGCTCACCTGCTTGCCCAAGCCAGGCACATCAAACTCTTCAGCATGGGTTTGGTCCATGACCAAGCAACTTACTCAGATGCTTGGTGTTGACTCACCAAAGCTAGTTGTGAGCCACTTGATTAGGCTATTGTGGGCTACTCTGAAAAGAGCTCAGGGGGGCTTGTCAAGTGAGGTCATGCATGATGTCAAGGTTGCTTGGTGGATAAGACAAGTTTACCCCTTGCTGGGTCCAGCCCACCTGGCTGCTTATGTGGCCATGCTGAGCTGCCTGCTTGAGCAGCTTGTCCTGCTCTGGCTAGGTGTGTGGTTCCAGTTGGGCGGTCCCAAGGTGCACGTTGAGCTGCTTGCTTCAGCAGGTTGGCTTGTGCCAGACTTGAGTCTGACCGTGTAAAGCTTGTGCCTGACTGATCCAAGTTGGTGCCAGGTCAGCTAGGAGGTGCAATATGTCCATGTCAGGCTGCTTAGTGAGCAGCTTCATGTGTGCATCAAAATTGCCTATATGGAAACCTCCTTGCTTGACTATATATTTTTTTCATTATTTTTCTCTTTCTTCATTTTTCCTAAAAATTTAAACAAAGATTTGGAAACGAGGTGATAAAAAATATAAGATCAAAATGTGACAATTTGTTTAAAAAGTATTGAATTAAGTTGGTTTCGCATGATTTGCGTAGGATAAGTGCCATGAAAAGTGTATGAAAATTAGGTATTTTTGGCACTTATCAACATCCTCGGTGAAAGGAAAAGAAATTATTTTTGATGTAAAGACTTCCAGTTCAATATGTTGTAATATACCCTATCAATATAGCATAAAAGATTTTAGTCTTGTATGTGAATAGAAAAGAGCTCTACTACTCTATGTGTAGATTCTCTAAACGGGAAATCGAAATGCATAAGCAATAGGCTTTAGGTCAGGCTGTAAAG
Organism: Lupinus angustifolius; assembly: GCF_001865875.1. NCBI lineage: Eukaryota > Viridiplantae > Streptophyta > Magnoliopsida > Fabales > Fabaceae > Lupinus > Lupinus angustifolius. Next base: position 17,286,583 of record NC_032019.1, on the reverse strand, counting down.
AGTAGAGATATCCTTGTTGTAGGAAATCTCAATCTCGAACATTGTTTGCTTCACTACTTTCTTAGCTATGTCATAGTTCCAAAATTCTCAAATCATTCTCAAATTAATGACATGGAGCTACAATTGATTTATGCTCTTAAGCATAACCTTCAAAACAATTGGGCTTTGATAGTAATGAGACAAATGTGGTCTGTGCGAGAGAATCAAATCCCCTTGCCTTATGCAATCATCATCACCAACATACTTGATCATTTTGTTGTATCTACTGTTGGTGAGTCTAAAATCACACTTGATGCACAAAATGGGTTCATTCTGAGACCAAACTGATGGAATTTATAAGCATCGAATTGATAGACCAGCTGCACCTACTGATCCAACTGCAAATGTCTCTTTTAGCGCTCCTGAACCTCAACCTTCTGAATTTCATGTTGAGTCATCTTCATCTGTTGCCATGCCTGCCAATCAAATGATCATTGACGAATTATTTGTAAGACTGAGATGACAACTAAAAGGGGGGTGAATTAGTTGTTTAAAACTATGACTGATTTTTTTTGCACAATTCAAGAGTTAATAGTAGTGGAAAAATATATGCAAATATAATTAAGTAAATGTAAAGAGATAAAGGAGAAGAGAGTACACATAAATATTTATATTGGTTCACCTTCATGTCCACCAAAGGCTACATCTAGTACTCTTGCAACATAAGAGATTTCTTCACTAGATATTAAGAGTAGCAATTACAATTTCTCACCCCAAGATTTTCTTGTACCTTACTCATTCTCTAATACCTATATCACTCTTTAGAAAACATCATTTCCAAGTGATTCTATCCCCTTTCTTATCACACCCTTGTGAAAGAAACTAATTCAATACTTTGAATGAAGAAAACGTTTAACTATGGCAATGGATTGCCTTTTACAACAATTTGAAGTTAAACTCTTGAAATCCAATAACTCTTTGTATACTTTAGTACTAATGCTTAGAAGGTTTGAATAACTTGCAATAACACTAAAGGCAACTTTTCAAAACAATTTCTGAAAGTTATGAACAAGTTGCACCAAGTGTAGAACAAGTATTTCAGAAAATTATAGATTTCAATGAATGAATTATATCTGAGTTGTGTATTGATTGTGTGTGTATGAAATAAGTTTAAATGCCTTTATATAGACATTCCAATCAAGCAGAATACCTTTACAAAAAGGAAGGAATTGTTTGGAATGAAACCATTTCATATGGGTTGAAAGTTGTGTGGTTTGAATCTGAAAACTGGTGTAACAACTCTCAATAATTGATTACGTAATCGATGTAATCAATTACCAAACAAGTTTGTCCCACTGAGAAATTGTTTTTCACATGAAGTAATCGATTACTCAAAAAGGTGTAATCGATTACCCAACTACTCTGTCCAACTGGGTAATTATTTACCATATTGTGTAATCAGTTACCCACATGGTGTAATCGATTACCCTAATCAAATTTTGTTAGATAACTCGTTCCCCACTTATGTAACATGTTACTTAGTTCTGCTAACCTGTTACTTAGTCACAGTAACCTGTTACTTAGATCTAGTAACCTGTAACACAGTATTTTGAAAATTGTTTTCATTTATACTTGTGTTTATCAATTTTCTTTTAAAATACTTTTGAGAATTACTACTAAGTGTATAGTTTACAGTATAAGGATAGAAGTACTTGAAGACTTAGATTCTAATTTCTTGAAGCTTTGTCTTTATAAGTATTCTTCATTTTCTACTTTTATGTGATGTTGGTGTTGTAACGACCCGAAAATTACTCCAAAAATATAGCTCAAAAAGGTAAAAAAAAATTTGAATAACGTAATATAAAATTTGTTACCTTATATTCGTCTCCTTTTTGGGATATCACTTTAAGTAACACAAATTACGGAAAATAAAAAACTGTTACCTAATGGTAACAAAAAATAACTCAACATATCTTTGAATAATTCTTCATTGAAATAACGAGAAACGTTAGTACGAAATACAAGGCAGAATCAAATCTTCGCCTAAACTCAACTATACAAAATAGGCTGAGTCATTCAGTACATCAAAAGTACCCTACACAGATACCCTACTCAAAAGCAAAACAGAAATGGAAATGGCTGCTAACGGCTAGCTCTAGTGTCAACAAGTGCGCTAGAACACTCGCTTGGATCCTCCTCCATCTCGGAATCAGAGGATAGGTCTACTACCTCGATGGAGTCCTCTATGCAGATTAACTCTACATAATCCTCCTCTTCAGCTTTCGGCTCCTCCTCAACCTTCATCTCCTCCTCCGGGTCATAGGATGAATTTTACAGCCTAATCCCCGCTCTTACATCTGCCTGAGGTTCGGGCATGATCCACCAAAAAGCTCTCGGGGTAACTGATCACGTCCTCCCAACTCCGTTGCCTCGTAGATGGTCCTACATCAATTGGTCCGTGAGGAGATGTAGACTTAGTAGATGATACAGCAGGTTCCGGTCTTCAATCGGGCAAGGTGAACGAAGCCTCCAAGTCCGCATGATGGGATGGGAAGGGAAGCGCCTCGTGGAGCCATCATAAACCATCTCTAGCTCTAAGGCACAAAGGCCATGTAGGTGTATCGATCTCCATTAATCTTCCATGTTCCCTCCTAGGACATGGAGAATCGGTAGCTCTGAATCCTCGCTGAACAGTCCATCTGAACAAGAACATGAACCGAAGACAAACAGAAAGAAAAGAGAGTAAGACATTTAATGAATATTATTCATCGATGGCATGGAACTACACAGAATAACACATCCAGAAAAACACGCATAATATACACAATATACATATCACATACACAAATGCAAATGATCAATGATGTTATAACTCAAACCATGAGGATCAATATCCATGAGCTTAATGTATTAATGCTATGTTTATTTCATCCATCCTTACACCAATATCCTCCCAATAAACTATTTAGAAATAACCGAGAGTGCAGGTCCCATAACAAGCTAATTTGAACGCACCAAATTATTCCTCGCAAGGATATAGGATCGATCTGTTTCAAAAGAACTGTTTATTTCAAGATGGTATCTTATCAAACACTTTCTGGGCATCCCTCTCGTCGATCCTAATTGCAAAGAGGGGTTGTCAGAGATCGTCTAGTTTATGTTGTGAGAACTGTCTCATCCAACAGTGAAAATGCCAAGGGTTTTTCTCTGAGCAAGGAGTTGGATTTTAAGGATAAGAAATCATATTTTGGGAGGGGAAAGACAAAAGATTTTCCAAAAAGTGGGTGTAAGAGGTAGATGAGTGATTTAAGAGATTTTGTGTAAGAGATGTGTACTTTTGCTTGTATGATAAGCAAGCTTCACTCATGAAAGTGATTTGAACAATTCAGAAAAACATTCATGATTAAACCATAGCGAGTATTTTTGGCTAATACTCGGCCATATATTAAAAATCTCCCTATTTTGGTTTACGTTAGAACTTCGAAACACGAAATTTGGAGTGAAAAATATTTAGAAATGCGTTCTGGACTAACTTGATGTCTATTTTGAATCGAAATAATATTTCGAAGCCAATGGATGAATCGGAATTTGATTTTGAGTTATGGAACTCAAAAACACGGTTTTGAGCCGAATTCTGGCAAATTTGGGTCCAACAGCAACTCAAAAACTTTTCGTCCCAGAAAATTACGAAAATTTACAGAAAAATAGGTAATCACAAAAAAAGACTAATACTCAACTAAGGTTTAGCCTATATCAATACCAATTAATTTCCAAAATTAATCTTTGGTAAATTAAATAATTAATAAAACATACACAAAAAGTTCACAATGTTACAATCCTCCCCCACTTATAAGATTTTCGTCCTCAAAAATTAAACGTACCTCTTAAGAAAACAGATAGGGGTAGGACCTTTTTATGGCATCCTCGACTTCCCAAATCACATCTTCTCCGTTTGCTTGGCTCCAAATGACTTTAACTAAGGCAATCTCCTTGCCTCGCAGTATTTTCACACTTCGATCAACAATTCCTAAGGGAATAGTTTCAAAAGTGAGATTATCCTTTAGCTGGATTGAATTAGGTTCGATGATGTGCAACATGTCACTAATATATTTTCTAAGTTAAGACACATGGAAGACATTATGTAGATTTGAAAATAAGGATGGCAAGGCTATTTGGTAAGCTACTGGTCCGACTTTTCTAAGGATTTGGTATGGTCCTATGAACTTAGGAGTAAGCTTATGGGCTTTAAGCATTCTGCCAATGCCTATTGTTGGAACCATCCTCATGAAGACATCATCTCCTTCCTCAAAATTGAGAGGGTTCCTCCTTTTGTCATAGTAGCTCCTTTTGTCATAGTAGCTATTTTTTCTGATCTGGGCTGTCTTTATATTTTCCCTTATCATTTTGATCTTTTCCATTGTCTTGTAAACCACATCATGTCCTAGTATCAATTTTTACCCTCCTTCAAACCAACATAACTGTGTTCTGTACTTTCTGTCGTAAAGAGCTTCATACGGCGCCATGCCGATGCTTGAATTAAAACTATTGTTGTAGGTGAACTCTATCAAATGCAATTAGTCCGCCCATATTCTAGAGTATTCCAATACACATGCTCTCATCAGGTCTTCCAAAGATTGAATAGTTCGTTCAGATTGGCCATCTGTCTGCAGGTGGGAAGCTGAACTCATTATCAGTTTGGTACCCAAGGCTGTTTACAAACCATTCCACAACTTCGAAGTGAAATACAGGTCTCTATCTGAGATGATATTTGTAGGAATACCATGTAATCAGAAAATCTATTTGATGTACAAATCTACTAGCCTTTCCAAGGAGTACTTTATATTGATTGGTAGAAAATGAGCAGTCCTCGTCAAACGATCCACTATCACCCAAACTGCATCATAACCTTTTTGAGTGCAAAGAAATCCACTCACAAAATCCATTGTGATGTTATCCCATTTCCAAACGGAGATATCCAAAGTTTGAAGTTCTCATCCGGGTCACTTGTGCTTGATCTTTTCCTTCTGCCATGTTAAGTAGCGCGAGATATACTCTGCTACTTCTTTCTTCATACCGGACCACCAAAACATCTTCTTCAAGTCTTAATACATCTTGGTAATTCCAGTATGAATACTTAGTTAGCTCTTGTGGGCTTTGTCCAAGATTGCCATTTTCAAATCGGGGTCTCTTGGCACACAGACTCTGTTCTTGCATCTCAGCACTCCATCGGTTCCTTCTTGAAATTCTGGGGCTCTTCCTTCAGCCAACAAGGTTCTTTTCTCTTGCACTTCTGGATCGGAACTTTCCAAACCTTTTAGTTGTTTCAGAAATTCCTTTGTTACTGTAAGCATACCTAAAGTCAAACTCTTAGGTTTTACTTGCACCGCGAGGCTTAAAATCCTAAAATCCTCAATCAATTCCATCTCCCTGACCATCATGGTTGACATATTCAAAGACTTTCTACTCAAGGCATCAGCCACGACATTAGCTTTCCTAGGGTGGTACTGGAGATCAAAGTGGTAGTCTTGAAGCATAAGCTACCACCTTTTGATGTTGCATCAACACGCAACCCAGACCTTGTTTAGACACGTCACAGTACACGTTGTACTTCTCCTTCGGGTCTGGTAGAATTAACACAAGTATTGTGGTCAACCTTTTCTTCAATTCTTGAAAGTTTTCCTCACACTTCGCCGTTCAAATGAAAGCCTTGTCTTTCGTTGTTAACGTAATTAGTGGCAACTCCAACTTTGAAAACCCTTCAATGAATTTCCGATTGTATCCTGCTAAACCGAGGAAGCTTCTGATCTCCGTTACGGATTTCGGAGAATTCCATTCCATCATCGTTCCTACTTTAGCAGGGTCAACAATAATTCCTTTGCTTGATATCACATGCCCGAGAACATTCATCGATTCTAACCAAAATTCACATTTCAAAAGTTTGGCATAGAGTTGGTTGTCCTTTAATACCTGCAACACTATTCTCATATGTTTGCATGTTCCTCCTGATCTTTTGAAAAAATGAGGAAATCATTGATAAATACGACCACAAATGTGTCGAGGTATGGATGAAAAATATGATTCATGCAATCCATGAATACTGCAGGAGCATTAGTTACACCAAATGGCATCACGAGATATCCGTAATGACCATATCGCCTCCGAAAAAAAGTTTTCAGAATATCCTCTGACTTTACGCGTATTTGGTGGTATCCAGATCTAAGATCGATCTTTGAAAACACGGTAGCTCCTCTCAGTTTATACATCAGGTCGTCAATTCTTGGCAATGGGTACTTGTTCTGGATGGTGACTTTGTTCAACTGTTGGTAGTCAGTACACAACCGCATACTACCATCCTTCTTCTTTACGAATAACACTTGAGCACCCCATGGTGAAACACTAGGTCTGACAAACTGTTTTTACAGTAAGTCTTCCAATTGCTTCTTCAACTCCGTTAAATCCAACAGTGCCATCCTATAGGGAGCTGTAGAGATCGGTCAAGTTCCAGGAACCAGATCAAAAGCAAAATTTATCTCCCATACTGAGGGTAAGCCAGGAATATCTTCTGTGAAGACTTCGAAGAAATCCCTGACCACAGGTAGGTTCTGAATCTCTTCTCCACCTTTCTTCTCCAATGATGCCAGCAACATAAATACATGAGCTCCATCCTTTAAGAGTTTCTTCATGTGATTGGCATTGGTGCTTTTGGTTTCATAACAGGATTCGATGGGGTCTTTGAGGTTACTAAAGATTACTGTTTTTTAAAGCAGTTTAGAAGAACATGGTTGTTAGACAACCAATCCATTCCTAAGATGATATCTAATTGGGATAAGGGTAGACATATCAGGTCTACTACAAAGTCCGTTCACCTAATATTATGGGACATTGGGAACATATAGTTTACACTATAACGGGTTTGTTGGTAGGTGTTGATACAATTAGGTCATAGGGTAAGGACACTATAGGCAATTCTTATCGGTTGACAACATCATTATATATGAAAGAATGGGTCGCACCCGAATCAAACAGCACAAATAAGGAAATCTCATTAATACAACATGTACCTTGTATGAAGTCCTCATTGCCCTAAATCTCAGTTCCGCTCATGGTCAACACCCTTCCTTTGGCCTTGGGTCTTGTCGCTGGAAAAGTATTCACTTCTTCCTTTTTCAGCTTAGGGCACATCGATTTGATGTGTCCATGCAGGTTACAATGATAGTATACGGGGCAGTTGACACTAAAGTGCTTCCCCTTGCCCTTCGAACACCACAGTGGTGTGTTGTTGTTAGAGTTCTCAACTAGAGAACTCATTTTGTTTTTATTGTTGTTGTTGCTGTTATTGTTTTTTTTTTTTTGTTATTGTTTCTTGATCGGAAGCCTCTATTGTTGTAAGGATTGAAATTCCTCTATTGATTCTTTAATGATGAAGCATAGGGTTTATGGTTGCGGTTGAAGGGCTTTCCCCTTCCATGTCCTTGCCCGAAATTCCTTTAGTGTCCATAGGAATATTTGGGTGGTATGACACTTCTCAGCGCCGCATTCCTTGCCTTCAAGTTTTCCTCATAAAGCCGACATTTGTTAACCATAGTTGCAAAATATGGTATCTGTTGATGTACAAACATCACCTTCAGATCCTGTCTGAGTCTATCCTCAAACTTGGCACACTTGGACCTTTCATTCCCTACTTGATTGTAGTGTGGGGCATATCTCGCCAAATCTTCAAATTTGGGAGCATATTCCCCAATAGTCATGCTCCCCTACTGCAGATGCAGGAACACAATCTCTTTCTTGGTCCTCATATCCGCAGGAAATTACTTCTGCAGGAATCTATCTTTGTAAGTTGTCTAGTTGACAACTTGTTGTTTATGCTCCATCTGACGTCTAGAAAATTCCCACTAGTTCTCAGCTTCCTTAGTCAGCATATAGGTCGCACAGGTGACCGTCTTCTCCTCAGTGCACATAAGTGCCCGAAAGATCCTTTCAAACTCCTAGATCCAGTCATTTGCAGCATCTGGTACAAAATCTCCTTCAAACTTTGGAGGTTCACAACAACAGAATTCATCCAAGCCCATATATTGAGCTGGTCCTTGAGTTGGTTGGGGTTGTTGTTGTTGATTCAGCTGATGCAAATATTCGTTCACATTCTGAATCGTTGCAGTCATTGCAGCCATGAAGTCCAAGTTAGCATTTCCATGTCCAACCATCTTAAATCTGTGAACATTATACGTGTATGAGATACTTCTCCTACTAAAATCATCCATGGGTTGTATTTTCAACCCAAAAATACAAGAAGACACTTAAACACACAAAGTCGCACAAGAAAGCATGTGAAGCCATGCCCAAGACCGAATAGAAAAGAAACGCTCTCATACCATGTTGTAACACCCCAAAAATTACTCCAAAAATATAGCTCAAAAATAGGTAAATGTTTTTTTGAATAATGTAATATAAAATTTGTTACCTTATATTTGTTTCCTTTTGGGGACATCACTTTAAGTAACATAAATTGCAGAAAATAAAAAATCGTTACCTAATGGTAAAACCAAAAATAACTCAACATATCTTTGAATAATTCTTCATTGAAAGAACGGGAAACGTTAGTACGAAATACAAGGCACAATGAAATCTTCGCCTAAACTGAAACTATACTAAATAGGCTAAGTCATTCAACACATCCAAAGTACCTTATAAAGATACCCTACTCAAAATCAAAACAGAAATGGAAATGGCTGCTAACGGTTAGCTCTAGTGTCAGCGGGTGCACTAGAACACTCGCTCAGATCCTCCTCCATCTCGGAATCAGAGGAGAGGTCTACTACCTCGATGGAATCCTCTATGCAGATTAACTCCACACAATCCTCCTCTTCAGCTTCCAGCTCCTCCTCAGCCTCCATCTCCTCCTCCGGGTCATGGGACAAACTATGCGGCCTAATCCCCGCTCTCGCATCTGCCTGAGGTTCGGGTAAGGTCCACCAAGTAGCTCTCCTCCATGGTGGGGAACTGATCATGTCCTCCCAACTTCGTCGCCTCAAAGATGGTCCCGCAACAACTGGTCTGTGAGGAGTCGTAGACTAAGTAGATGATACGGTAGGTGTCGGTCTCCAATCGGGGAAGGTGAAGGAAGCCTCCAAGTCTGCGTGATGGGATGGGAAGCGTATCGTGAAACCATCATAAACCATTTCCAGCTCTAAGGCACAATGGCCCATGTAGGTGTATCGATCTCCATCAATCCTCCATGCCCCCTCCTAGGACATCGAGAATCGGTAGCTCCGAATCCTCGTTGAATAGTCCATCAGAACAAGAACACAAACTGAAGACAAACAAAAAGAAAAGGGAGTGAGACATCTAATGAATAGTATTCATCGACGACGTGGAATTACACGGAATATCACATTCAGACAGACACACATAATATACACAATATACATATCACATACACAAATGCAAATGATGAATGATGTTAAAACTCAAATCATGAGGATCAATATCCATGAGCTCAATGTATAAATGCTATGTTTGTTTCATCCATCCTTACACTAATATCCTCCAATAAACTAATTGGAAATACCCGAGAGTGCAGGTCCCATAACAAGCCGATTTGTACGCACCAAATTATTCCTCGCAAAGATATATGATCGATCTATTCCAAAAGAACTGTCCATTTCAGGACGGTGTCGTATCAAACACTTTCTAGGCATCCCTCTCATCGATCCTGATTGTAAAGAGGAGTTGTTAGAGATTGTCTAGTTTATGCTATGAGAATTGTCCGATCCAACAGAATAACTCATCTCGGAATACAAGGGACTCGTCTTACCTAGACTCTCCCTCAAGATTTTTATGACGAATCATCGCCATCGTCGTCCCACTCAACATCGCGGGCTCGTTCATCTCCTGTAAATTTCCTCTCCACTACTTCATTATCCATAATGAGTATGCACATTAACCGAGGTTAGCCGATTACATCTTTTAATCATTCTTTTACATGATCGGCCCAACCTAAGACATCTTCCAAAGAAACGCTTCTTGTGGGACCCGATCTTACGTCATCACATAATAGAGGAATAACATCCTTACCACTACGAACCATCATTGAATTATCCTGATCGGCCACATAGCCAAGCCTCTTACGGTTATACGACCTCGCTGTTTAGTATCATATAATCATTCTTGGGCATCGCCCTAATCACAAACATCACCGTCGGAAACCTTGCCATAATAAAGCGCAATAACAAAGGTAACTGTATAAATTTGTTGATTTGAGCACCAGACTCCTCATCTGAGTCACGGTATTTCCCAAGTATTAAATACACTTCTCACCCAAGCTACGGCTATTGCCTAAGCAATCAATCAATCAAAATTATTGTATGTCTCTCGCCCAAGCGAGAGACTATCACTCAAGCAACAAATTCATCAAAACAGACTCAATTCTCTATCTGGCTCTCGTCTAAGCGAGGGAATGTCGCTCAAGCGATAAATCCATCAAAACTGGTCAAAATCACCATATGATCCTCGCCCAGGTGAGGGACTGTCTCCCGACGACAAAACCGCCCATAACAGACCAAGCATGCTGTCTGGCCCTCGCCTAGGCGTGGCTGGCTCGCCCCAGCGTGGCTGGTCTAGTGGTCAGGCATGTCTGGCTCACCCAAGCGTGGTTGGTCCAGTGGTCAGGACCACTCTCTCAAACCTTTAGGCAACCGGATCACTTATATTTATTACTAAACAATATTACGTCCACAAAGAGACTAGGTTGGCACACCCTAATCTTGGCTACTCTAATATTGAAGTAGTAATGAATATAAGATCTTCAGAAAAGTATGCTTAACTTGGCAAATAAACTAAGTAGTACAACTACTTCTTAGTTTATTTGTTAAGTGTTTGAGACAAGTGATTTTATGACTTGAAATCAATTTTTAGGTTATCAATCTACAAATAGCATTAAGAATTTCTCAAATAAGTAAAATTAATAAAAGCACCAAGTTGAATGATTAAAATTCAAATCCTTTAGAATGTAAGAAGAAGTATAAATACATAACCATATTCAAAAGAAATAGTTAGGAGCATGAGCCATCCATCCAAGGATTGGATGCTATGAGTTCCAAATGAGATTACAAAATTGATTTTTGCATCTCATTTGCCTTCTCCTTTTTCTCCTCTTGAATTATAAACTAAAATTACAAAACTTACTTAAATTAAGTTCCTAAGCTAAGAACAAGAAGAGCGAACTTCAGAGAAGAATTTCTAGGCAAAATGTGAGTGAAAATGTGACAGATATATGAATATGATGCTCTTTTAAATTGTAGTATAGTATAAGGTTATGTCGAACCACAAGGAATTCCCTAATAGAGGAATCATATGAACATGTCAATGCACAAATATTAGGTTTGGTCCCTTGATCAAGTAGCTTTGTCACCTCCTTATGCTTGACTCATCAAAGCTAGTTGTGAGCTATGAAACCAGCTATTGTGAGCTACTTTGAAAAGCCTATGATGGGCTACTTGAAGTGAGGTCATTGGTGATTTCATGGTTTGCTTGTTGGCTAAGTCAAGTCTAGGTGCACACCGCTTAGCACACCGGTTGCACCGCTAAGCTGCTTGTTCAGCAGCTTTGACTGTGCTGACTGGGACGTTGCCTGGTGCTTGCTGATCTGGTCAGGAGTTTGGTTCTCCACTAAGCTACTTGGTTGGACCGCTAAGCTGCTTATTCAGCAGCTTGGGCATGTGCCAAGCTTGTGTATGATCGTGTCAAGCTGAGTTCTGACCATGTCAGGACTAGTTTGGTGTTAGGCTGAGCGGCCAAGCAGGTCCGCTCAGATGCTTGCTTGAGCAGCTTGGTCCAGGTCAGGCTGGTGTCTAGGTCAGGCTAGGGTCCAGGTCAGCTTAGCGTGGCTTGGTCCATGCTTAGCTGCCTGGTTGAGCACCTTGGTTTTTGACTTTTCTTTCTTTTTGACCATGAGTCTTTTTTCTCTTCTTTTCTTCTTTCTAAATCCTACAAAATACATGAAAAAGAAATACACACACAAATATACAAGATTGTGATATTTTATACAAAAAGTATTATTTTAAGTTGGTTTTTCTCAATTATGCTTAAGATAAGTGTCATAAAAGTGTATGAAATTTAGGTATGTTTGACACTTATCACATAGATTTGAATCTATCCCAAGATTCGCACAGACTTTCCCCAACAAGTTGAACAAATGTGGACATTGTTGTCTTCAAATCCATAAACTTTCCTTGCAGAAAGTATCTGCTCATAAATTTCTCCTCCACCATGTTCCCTTCATTCTGAATGTGAGGAGGCAGATCTAGAAACCATTCCTTATCTTTCTCTACCAGAGTTAAAGGGAAAAGCCTCATAAAAGTGGTTCCTTCTACTGTTTCTGAGACACAAGCAGTACCAACCAACTTATAAAATTTTGTGAGATGGTTGTATAGATCTTCATGTTCTAGACCGACAAATGGGTTGGCGTACATTAGTTGTACCAATCCATATTTCATTTCTGGAGTCCTTTGGGTACCAGATGGTCTCCCAATTCTTACCATGTTCCTTGGCGTAAAACTGACAAATCCACCAATGTTCGGTTGGTTTTCTGCCCTTGATCCTTCAGTGATTTGCAGATTATTGGCCATTGTTTCTGATTTCTTTTTCGCTTTCCTTTGGGCTTTCTTTTTCTTTCGGAATGTTTTTTTCGAGTTTTGGATCGAAAGAAAATTCAACCTGTTTTTTCCTGCAATGCATGCACCAAAGGAAATGGTTCTGTTTTTTCCAAAGAAATATATTGATTAAGAATAAATAATATTTATAATTTACATTGTTTGTACAAACTCAAATTAATTTGTACAAAAGTGAAGAAAAAGATTTTTGGACAAGATTATTAATAATATAGCATAATAAATAATAATTTCTATTATTTAGCAATTCCCCAACAGCGGCGCCAATTTGTTGAAAGAGTGTTTCTGCTTGCTTTATTTTGAGGTAGCAAGTTTATGATTGATTTATTTAATGACATGATGATTCTTTACTCGTCATCTCGGCTTTGTTGGAATAAATTTCAACACTGATATAATGGTTTCAAGAATGTTCCTTTAATAAAAAAACTTAGCTTTATTGAATTATTAACATTTTCATACCATCTCGACTTTGTTGGATTAATTCCAACACTTTAAGAAGAAGCATTTTTGGATCTTAAAATCAAGTTTTAGGTGATCAAGCTAAAACTGCATTAAGAACTTCATAAAGAATCAAAACTTAACCAAAAGTAATAACTTGAAATGAATTGAATTCAAAAGATGATAAATTAAAGAGAACAAATTACACCATAATTCAAGTCAATTTGTTGGAGCATGAGTCATCTATCCAAGGATGAGATGCGTTTTGGACCAAAATGAGATTTCAAAATTATTTTTTTGTATCTCATTTGCCATCTCTTTTCTCCTCTTGAATTAAGAAAAACCTACAAAATAAACTTACCTAAAATACTTCGGAGTAGAAATTCTCCAAGAAATTTACAAGAATTGAAAAGAAGAGAAGAATTCGTTTTAGAGAGAGTTTGAGAAATGGAAGTGTTTGAGAATGTGAATGAATGACTGTAAAATGTGAATGGAGCGCCTCCTATTTATATGAGTTTCTGCCAACCGGCAAGCTCATCTCCTTGACTGCCAAGCTGCTGACCAAACCCTTCAGCATGGGTTTGGTCATGGCCAAGCAGCTTAGTCACCTGCTTGTGGCTGAGTCACCCAAGCTAGTTGTGAGCTACTGGCCCAGCTATTGTGAGCTACCTCTGAAAAACCTATGGAGGCTACTTTGAGTGAGGACATGTATGAGGTCATGGTTGCTTGGTGGCTAAGTCAACTTGACCAAGTTGTTGGGTGCACACCGCCAAGCTTCTATGTGGCATCGTTAAGCTGTTTAATTGAGCAGGTTTGACCGTATTGATGGTGATATGGCCTGGTGCTTGCTGATGTGGTCAGGTGTGTGGTTCTAAGCTGGGCGGTCTAGGTGCTCCTCTAAGTTGTTTGCTTGAGCAGGTTGGCTTGTGTCGGGCTTGTGTTCTGACTGTAACAGGTTGGGTCTGACCGTGCTAGGTTGGTGTCCAGGCCAGCTAGGCGTGGGCTTGGTCCAAGCTAAGCTTAGTGAGCAGCTTCAAGTTGACTCCATATTTTTTCACATAGGTCAAGTCTTGTTGATTCATGCTTAAGGCTAGGCACATAGCTTGCCATGTCAAGCTTAAGCATGTCATTTGTGGATCATTTTGGCCTATTTTAAGCACTTTGCTTGTATTTTATTAATTCTTCTCTTTTCCATCACAATCCTACAAAATATAATACAAAAGAAATACACAAAGCATATATACAAGATTGTGATATTTTATCCAAAAAGTGTTGAATTAAGATGGTTTTCTCAATTTTGCCAAGGATAAGTGCCATAAATAGTATATGAATTTTAGGCATTTTTGGCACTTATCAACTAGCTCCAAGAAAAAGCATTCATCTTAGTCCCTCAAGATTTCCGTAAGTATTATATTAGTCCTTATTTGTAAACAAAATTTTGAACTTTCTTCATCCATAAATCATTCTCATTACAGGGTGAAATTCCATAGAAGAGAAATTGATTCATTGTGAATCACACATGTTGAACAAATTCAAGCTCAATCTTTCAATAGTAAGCATAGTTTAAGCTTGAGTTCCATATTGATTGTGAACCATGCCATTGTTTTAGATGTCATATTGTCTATTGACGGATGACCTTGTTGGGTATTTCAAGTGTGAATGAATAAGTCTCACATTGTGCAAAAGTAAATGAGTTAAATAATATATATAAGTGGATGGATCCATAGACCTAATGTCTTAAGGTTTTGGATCAAGATGTGGTGTCAAGCCCACTTATATGCTTCTTTCACTTAGCCTATGGAAGAATGTTATAGCCCATGGATGAAGATCTCCCAACAAATGGTATCAGAGTCGATGGTTCGACGGTTCAACATAATATTGAAGCGACAAGTAGTCGGTAGATCCATGAGGGATCCTTGTGTCAAAAGTCTTCCTGACGAGAGGTCAAGACGGCTTGTTCTATTGATGAAAGGATAAGCCAATGGTGGTGCAAGTAGATAGAGAATTGAGTTCTAGTGTATCTAATACTCAAAGGGGAACTCACACTTGAGGGGGGGATGTTGGGTATTCCAAGTGTGAATGAATAAGTCTCACATTGTGTAAAAGTGAATGAGTTAATGAATATATATAAGTGGATGGACACATAGACCTAATGCCTTAAGGTTTTGGGTCAATATGTGGTATCAAACCCACTTATATGTTTCTTTCACTTAGTTCATGGAAGAATGTTATAGCTCATGGGTGAAGATCTCCCGACGGGCCTTGCTAAGGCAAGACAAGTGGATGAAGCTAAACTAATTTTTGATGAATGATGAAAAATTATGTCATATCTGGTAAGATTTCTTTTGGAGTTTTCTTCATCTAAGTGGTATATTAATCATTACATGGTTTTTGGTTATGAAGTTATTCATCCACCATATATACTTGTTTCGTATAACTTGATTCATCATTTGCATTATAATGCAATGAACAAAGAAAACAATTCCTTTTAGTAACTCCCAATATGATATCTTTTATGTGCTAGTAATTATTGATTTAATTTTCACATGCAGATGGCTACGCTCACCAGCATCATAATATCATCATTTTCTACTATGATTACTGTTGAAAGATTGAGCTTGAGTTTGTTAAACATGTATAGTTTACCATCAATGAATTCCTATTATATGGTATTTCACCCTGCAATGAGGATGATTTGGGAGTGAACATCTAAGGTAAAGAATGTTAAAAATTCTATTTATTAGTAGAAACTAATATAGTATTTGTAGAATTAGTGAGAAACTAAAATAAGTATTTTTGTTAGAGCTGGTGAGGAGGGAAGAAGATGATACAAAACAACATTATTTTGTGCCTTAATTTTTTTAAAATGTTTGAAATGATGTTATTTCATTGAGTTGGCAAGTAATTTTAACGTGGAATCATCATGTGTGCACTTAACATATCATGTCATGTTAACTGACGAGGGAAAATGGAGGGGCTATGGTAGATTTATGTTTTAAAAGTCGAGGATTAATTTAAATTTATTAGGAATTACTATGGTCCTTACAAAAAAATATGAGTGTTCATTTGATTTTTAAGTTATATGTACCATAAATAATTTTCTAACAAATATCTTTATTTATTCAAACAACTTCACTGAAAATAGAAAATAATTTACTTTCATTAATAAATAAGGTTCTTGATAAACTATTTACTATTATTGACAGTTTTAAAGGTATTTCTATATTCCTTAATCCGCGCGAAACAACTCAAAGTAGTCTTATAAAAAGGATGGATGTTGTTTGTTCCAATATTTTTATATACTTACAAGAAATATTTTGATATTCCTAAAAATGGAACTTAACTATTGTCTTTCTCTTCGTCATCAACTCATGTAAAGGATATTTCGGTAATAAAATCAATTAATATGCATAAAATTTTGAAAAAAAATCATATAAAAATAAAAATGGTGAAAACTAGAACCTAAAAAATATCTATAGAAAAGGTAGAAGGGGGAAAATACCTAAAAAGGTAATATACTCAAAAGTTTAAAATTTGAAATCCTTCAGAATATCAAAATTTTCATTTTTATTATAAAATTATTTTTATGCTCCTTATTTCCAAGCTTTTATTTTAACCAAACAGTTGTTGAAATATCAAACATATTTTAAAGAATCTTTAAGATTAACAAAATATGATGCTTATAATATGAATGAAACTTATTAGATATCAGGCATCATTTCTTTAAAAAAAATACCCTGAGAAATATTCCTATCATCAAACACTACTTAAATATCCAAACGTCATAATTTAAATTGCAAAATCAAATCTAATGTAAGTTTAAGTTTCAAGTCCACTTTATGTGCCAAATTAACATTTATAGTAATTATAATTTTTGACAAATTTCTTTCTTAAGTGTAATATCTATATATTGAGAGTGTAAAGATTTATAAACCGTCAATATCTACCTTTCATTTATATTAATTTTATTTCAGAGTCAACGATAATAAATTATGAATGATAAATGATATAACGACACTGTAAAAATCTGTTAGAATGTGTGTATACATCTTTTTCTCTCATGTAGTCTCCCCTTTATAAAACTGAAGGTTTATGTCCTGTTACATCCAAAACAAAGAAAAGGAAGAGGAATTCTCAAAGAAGCAAAGCAATGAAGTTTCCAAGTCCTACCATTCACTTTCTCCTCCTACTTCGTTTCTTCTCTCTACTGCATAGACCCATCTTTGTAGTGAAAAAGGTGAGACATAGAATATGCAACCTTAGAAAAGGTACAACAGCTAGGAAAAACACTAATATTTTTCTTATGCACTAATCCTATGATTATTTTGTTATAGTCATATCTGGTCTACTTAGGAGCCCACTCACATGATCCAGAATTGCCTTCAATTCATTTCAATCAAGTCACAGAATCCCACTGAGTTTCTTGGATCTTTCGTAGGAAGGTATGATAAACTGTATAAAATCTTCTTTCTTCTAATAGTTTAAAATTTATGCATCGTCACTATATTATCCATCATTGATTTGTATTACTCAACTGTGGCTATCATATGAATGGTGAATGATTTGCTGACGTTGTAAAAAACACTAACATTGTCAGTGCATAAATCTCCCTCTATAAAATGGAATTTTGGGCCTCCTTTTATATTTATGAGTGTTTGTTTATGAGATGAGTGCAACAACGGTACATTGAGCGCACCTCCTTTCACATCAGATCCTTCACACAGCTTCTTTCATTGTGGCTTCCACACTTAGTGTCATTGCACTAAGCTCAACTCCTACATTGAGCGCATGTGAGCTGATTCATAGCTCTGCATGCTTAGCCCAACGTTTTCCCATTCTTGGCTCAATTAACCATTTTCCCTCCGGTTTAATGATATTCTAATGTACAGAAGTGATGAATAGTTAGTTGTTAGAAACAAATAAATAAATAAAGAACAAAAGAATAATAAAGTTAAGTGACCTTTATTTATTTACTCCCATTCGGGTTCCTTTTATTAACAAACCAAACTTCTTTCTTAAGGAAGGTTGGTATTAGAGAATAAATAAATTGCGGAATGTAAATAACAATAAATAAAAGTTAGTAAGTTAGTTTCATCACTTTTGTATATTAAAAGGTGTTTCAACAAATAAATTTATTGATAACACTTTACTATTTTACAATTTAAACCTCTTTCAAGATTCAATTGTAGTATAGTATAGAGTTATGTCGAACCACAAGGAATTGCCTAATAGAATGAATCATATGAATATGTCAATGCACAAATAATGAGTGAACATATTTTGGTTGTTTTTTATTTGATTTGATATGCACATAAATACTTAACCATAAACATAAACTAAGTATTAACAAATTCTTGAGGAGACAAGAT
>NC_032019.1:17194215-17268032 GCF_001865875.1 Lupinus angustifolius | reverse complement strand
TCCACAAAGAGACTAGGTTGTCACACCCTAATCTTGGCTACTCTAATATTGAAGTAGTAATGAATATAAGATCTTAAGAAAAGTATGCTTAACTTGGCTAATAAACTAAGTAGTACAACTACTTCTTAGTTTATTTGTTAAGTGTTTGAGACAAGTAATTTTTCATGACTTGAAATCGGTTTTTAGGTGATCAATCTAAAAAGAGCATTAAGAACTTCTCAAACAAATAAAATTAACCAAAGCACCAACTTGAATGATTAAAATTCAAATTTAGAATAAAAGAAGAAGAAGAAATACATAATCAGCTTTCAAATGAAATTGTTAGGAGAATGAGCCATACATCCAAGGATTGGATGCTTTAAGTTCCAAATGAGATTACAAAATGGATTTTTGCATCTCATTTGCCTTTTCCTTTCTCCTCTTGAATTATAAACTAAAAACTATAAAACTTACTTACAAAAGCTTCTATGAACCGAGCTTTCAAACTAAGAAATAAGAAGAGAGAATTGTGTTTTTTCTTAAGGGAAGAAGTCCTGTTGAATGAAGGAAATGCCTTCATATTTATAGAGTTTTAGGAAATGCCTTCCTATTTATAGAGTTTCCCTGCCACCACTGAGCTGCTTCTTTGCACCGCTCAGCATCTGACCAAATCCTTCAGCATGGGTTTGGTCACTTGGTCAAGTATCTTGGTCACCTCCTTAAGCTTGACTCACCAAGGCTAGTTGTGAGCTATGGGACCAACTACGGCGGACTACTTGAAGTTAGGTCATGCATGACTTCATGGTTTCTTGATGGCTATGTTAATTCTGGGTGCACACCGCTGAACACGCATGTGGCACCGCTAAGCTGCCTACTTGAGCAGCTTTGATCGTGCTGACTAAGACATGGATTGGTGCTTGCTGATCTGGTCAGGTGTCTGGTTCACCGTTGAGCACACATGTGGCACCGTTGAGCTGCCTGCTTGAGCAGCTTGGGCGTGTGCCAAGCTTGTGTCTGACCGTGTCAAGCTTGTGTTCTGACTATGTCAGACTTTGTCTGGTGCTAGGTTGAGCAGTCAAGCAAGTCCGCTAAGCTGACTGCTTGAGCAACTTGGTCTGTGCCAGGTTGGTTTGACTGAGCCAGGTGGGTCTGACCGTGCCAGGATGGTGTCCAGGTCAGCTCAGCATGGCTTGGTCCACGCTAAGCTGCATACTTGAGCACCTTGAGTTTGACTTCTTTTTCTTCTTGGACCATGAGTCTTTATTCTCTTTTCTTTTTCTTTCTAAATCCTACAAAACACATTAAAGAGAAATACAAACACAAATATACAAGATTGTGATATTCTGTCCAAAAAGTATTGTTTTTAAGTTGGTTTTTCTCAATTATGCTTAAGATAAGTGCCATAAAAGTGTAAGAAATTTAGGTATGTTTGGCACTTATCAATTAGTACAATTTATCATCAAAATCTCAACTATGATTACATAAAGTAAGCATTTAGAGTAAAAAAGTGTTAAATTATCCTTATGAATTAAAGTAATTTCTGCACTTAACAACTCTCCCATACTTTACCATCCAATGAAGCTCATGGTGATCTATTGATGACATAGAATGCCATATTAAGTGCCTTTACCCAAAAATCCTTGGAAAGTCCAACATTCAGCCTCAAACATTTAGCTCTCTCTATAACATTTTTGTTCATCCTCTCTGCATCACCATTTTGTTGAGGAGTCTTCTTTAATGTAAAGTTCCTATGAATGTCACCTCACAGAATTTCAGAAACTGTGAGTCCTTATACTCCATACCATGGGTTGACCTCAAGTATTTGACTTTTTTATTAGTCTGGTTCTCTACCTCTACATTCCAAACCTTGAACTTGGAAAAGACTTCAGACTTATGTTTCAAAAAATATATTCATACCTTGCAAGAAAAGTCATCAACAAAGGTAACAAAATACTCAAAACCTCCTAGGGATGGTTCCTAAGTGGTGCCCACACATTAGTGTGAACATAGTCTAGAATGCCCCGAATTTGGTGTTGGTTAGCCTTGAAACTAATACGTGTTTTTTCTCAAGCACACAATACTTGCACAAATCTAGCTTGCATCTTATGACTCCCCTCAACAATTATGTCATGCCATGCACATTGGTATGACCTAAACGCATGTGCCATAATTTTGTAGCATCATGGTCCCAAATAGCTTGTAAGTGCTTCCACACTCCTCTTGCCCTTCATCATAGTTAGAACACCTTTGCATACTAGGAGAGTATCATTGTCTCCATAAGCTCTATAGCTAAATCCTCTAGCATGCAATATCCCCAAAGTAATCAAGTTTTTCTTCAAGTCTAGTATGTGTCTAACCTCACAGAACGTCTTCACTACACCATTATCCATAACAATTCTTATTTCTCTCATGCCAATAACTGCACATGCTTTATTATTTCCCAGATACATGAAACCAAGTTTGCCCTGCCTTTATATGGTGAACCATTCCTTGTTTGGCATCATGTGGTGAGAATAATCAGTATCAAGTATACACTTATCTACACTATTACTTGATGATTCAGTTAGTAGTTCACATTTACTATTGTAACCATAGTCATATTTATGTGCAACATTTATATATGTGGATTAGGGGTGAGCATGGGTCCGGTTGGGACGGGTTAAGGCTTGTCCTTACCCGACCCTAAATATTGGTCGGGTCACTTTTTTGAACCCGGCCCCGGCCCTACACCTGAAGCTAACCCGATCCTAAATAGCAACCGAGACAGCCTTTAAACCTGACCCGGCCCTAGACCCGATTAAATATATTGCATACTCATTTTAGATCAAGACTTCTCAGTATTATTTATTATTATGAATATGTAGTTTGATATATAAAATGATATATGAATATATGTATTATTAATCATGTATATATTATGAAAAAATTAATGAATAAATGATACTTTCGACCAAAAGGGTATCATTACTCTATACACATTTGAGTAGAAACACATATAAACATGATGAGTGAGTGACCCTGGGACGGGACGGGTCGGGTCATGCTTGGTCCCTACCCGACCCTAAATATTGACTAAGTCTATTTTTGGAAACCGACCCGGCCCTAGACCCGATCAGACCCGACCCTATTCGAACCCGATCATGATCGAGTCGTGCAGGGTAAGCGGGTAGGGTCGGGTCCTGCTCACCCCTAATGTAGATGATCAATCTTTCCCCACCGGCTTGCTAAGGCTCCATTCATTGGGACAATCCATTTTGTGATGTCTAATCTGTTTGCACTTAAAGTACTCTACTTGTGTTCTGATCATGGAATTTGGTTTTTCCCTTTGGTAGAACCTCCTCTGTCTTGCCTCCTCCCATGTGCTTGCCTCCCTTTCACATATAGACCATCACCCTCACACCCTTCCCCTAAATTTTGTCTTCTTTGACCAATTTGATTGAGCATTTCCCTCACAACCTCCTCTGCCTTGCCTCCTCCCGTGTGCTTGTGTCTTTAGCCCTCTTGTGTCACAACCCAAAATTATTAGTTTCATCGAACTTCTCCATATCGAATTTGGCACCTGGGTTAAGATTCATATGATACTAATTGCTGAGAACAAGCGAATAATCAAATAGTAAAAGAGAATAGGGAAAAGAGATAATAATAAAAGGAATTCGGTAACAAGGTTCGACCAATTGTGCCTATGTCCCAAGGACCATTGAGATATTACTATTATGTATTAGAGAATAATGATTTGTATTTGTAGCTATTGCTATCCTTCACATTAGGTTTACGTCTGTTATCTTGAGAAAGGTAATCTAGTGAAATATGAGCCATTGTATAACATTAATGATACCCACACACGTGAAAAATGATTCTTGGACCGTCTAGAAAGTGAAAAGGCACCACTATAAGTCAGACATAGAGGACATAAAATTAAAAAAAAACCCACCAAAGAAAGGTCAAAAGAATCTTGGAAATAAAACCATAAACTAATATGGTTGAAACATACTTGATTATGACCATCTCACTACAAGCAAACAAATTATTCATATTAGAGATCCCATACATATTAGACTGGTCATGAATGACTAAATAGGCCAAAAGATTGAACAATCGCAATGATGGAAGGGTCCAATCAACAAGAGACAAAAGCCAATAACTTCTAAGTTTGATGGTGTGAAGGTTATGACAATCCAACCATAGTGGAAGTAATTGTTCCTACCAATAGGTCTATGAGATATTGAATTGGCTACAAATGACTCAAAAAGTCAATGAGCTGACCTACTCAAATAATATTACAATCCAAAAGACCCAAGGTTCTCCCATTATCCAAAACGATCAATTAGGTCCAAAATTTGGCCTATGATATAACTTACGGGAGAAGACAATTCTATGGGTCACCTTGGAGCCACTATAGGCCAAGACATAGGCCTACCAGATGACTCGCTGAAATGATTGAAGCATGCTATCACCCATGACATCATTGATCCTTTGTTCAGTACAAGGCAAGCTCATCTTATTCCATATAAATAGAGGAGTTTGATGCACATGAAGTAGATCTAGTAAATCATATCTCCACTTTCTCTAGTTATCTCATACCCACTATAAAAAGTTACGTGAGCATGAGAGTCCCTTTTCATGTGCCCACCCATGGTCGGTTCTCGGCGAAGTTCAACATAGAAAAGGAACTCCATGGTTGATCCTCAACCCGATTAAACCTATCTCAAATAAATCAAAGTTGGTATCAACCTGGTTTAGACCAAACTCACTCCTACTACGTCGTCATCCATCCAACGAAACTAAATATCAATTATGCTTCTAACACTCCCTCATATACTTTTTATAAGGCCATTTGGAGTTTTATTTTAGACCTATATAATTTTTAGAGTAAACACTCATGTGGGTCATTATATTTTCCATGGGCACCAACTTAGTTCCTAATAAATTTAAATTATCATTTTAGTCCCAACTTTTAAAATGGATACCAATGTTAGTTCATCTGTTATCCCTCATCTATTAACATTAACAGAATCACTAATGTGGCATGTTAACAGCAGGCGTAGTGTTTCCATACTAGAAGTTTTCGCAACTCAGCAAAATGACGTTGTTTTGATTTTAAAAAAATTAAGACACAAAGCAACGTCGTTTTGTGTCACCTTCCTCACTCCTCATCTGCTCCAAGAAAAAAATATTCATCTTAGTCCTTCAAGATTTCTGAAAGCACCATATTAATCCCTACTGGTAAACAAAATTTTGGACCTTCTTTATCTCCAAATCATCATCATTGCAGGGCGAAATTCCATAAAAGAGGAATTCACTAATTGTGAACCATACATGTTCAACAAACTCAAGCTCAATCTTTCAATGGTAAGCATAGTTTGAGCTTAAGTTCTGTTCTTTCGTGGATGAACGATTTGGTCAGACTATAGGTTCGGGTAAAGCTACTTTGCTGGTATCTGGGTTGATGATAACTTGGACTCGCTGATGGAGGTATCTGAAAAGGTTCTCTAACGATCAAGTCAGCATGAAACTAGAGAGGTAATGCTCAGGAGCAATAAATGAGAGGCAAGAAATAAGTAGCGAGTAATAATGACAAACATTGAGGGAATATTAATACTTCCTGTTGGGGGAGACCCCTATTTATAATGGTTGAGGTGGGTGACATAGTTTCGGAGGATACTGTTGTCATGGCTGACCATTCTAACCTGTCGGGTGCTGCTTTTTCCATGTTAGACGTCTTTGGCAAGGCCATACTCTATGCATGGTTGACTTATAGGTGGTGTCAGGTCTAGTAGCCATATTGTAGTCTGTCCTTGTCGCGTTGACAAGGGATATATGAGATTGCAGGTGGCATGACAATGTGTTGTTGGCGGTGTGTCAGGCGAAAGTGATACCAGAATCGACCTATTGGGCCCGATCAACGAATATGTGAGATCCCCTAATTAGTGTGATCGGATCTTGATCGGTTATGAAAGAGAGCTATTCGGAGATATGGGATATCCGGATGACTGGGATAGAACATACAATTTTCATTGCGATTGTGAAATATACCCTTGTTCCAAATACCATACTATCTATTGACGGATGGCCTTGCTAATTTAAGATTTCTTTTGGAGTTTTCTTGAACGACGTGGTATATTAATCATTACATGATTTTTGGTTATTTTGAAGTTATTAAGTACCAAGTAATCAGTTTCATCCACCGTATATGCTTGTTTCTTGTTACTTGCTTCATCATTTTCATTATAATGCAATGAACAAAGAATACAATTCCTTTTAGTAACTCCCAAGATGAGATCTTTTATGTTATAGTAATTTATTGATTTAATTTCCACATGTAGATGGTTATGCTCACATCATCATAATATCAGCATTTTCTACTATCATTATGATTGAAAGATTGAAGTTGAGTTTGTTCAACATGTATAGTTCACAATCAATGAATTCCTCCTATATGGAATTTCACCCTGTAATGAAGATGATTTGGAATGAAGAATGTTTGAAAATTTCGTTTACAGTATAAACTAAAATGGGGCTTATATTAAGTGTTTTTTATTGGAGCTGGTGAAAAGAGAAGAAAATGATACAAAACAGTCATTTTGTATCTTAATTTTAACCAAAAAATGTTCGACACAGCATTTTTGTTGAGTCAGTAGAAATTTTAGCATGGAATTGCCATATGTGCAATTAACATGTCATGTCAGACGTTGTTTGTTCCAATATTTTTTATAAACTTGCAAGAAATATTTTGGTATTCCTAAAAATTGAACTTATCTATTGCCTTTCTCTTTCTCATCAAACTCATGTAAGGATATATCGCTAACAAACTCAATTAATATGCATAAAATTTTGAAAAAATCATATAAAAATGGTGAAAACTAAAACCTAAAAATTATCTATAAAAAATGTAGAAGGGGAAATACCTTAGAAGGTAATATACTCAAAATTTTCATTTTTATTATAAAATTATTTTTATGCTCTCTATTTCCAAGCTTTTATTTTAAGCAAACAGTTGTTGAAATTGATGGGAAATTCAACACAATAACGATATAAACTCTAACAAAGTATATATAGTGGATAATAATTTCCCCAACTTGCTAGAATCCATGAGGAGAAATATCAAATAATGCAGTAACACACAAGGGACACCAAAATTTTAACGTGGAACACCTTCCCAAAGTTAGAAGTAAAAACCACGGCTACAAGTCAGTCAATCAAGCTCCACTATAATCAAAATAGGAATACAAGAATGTCTCCAAAATACAGCACAAAACGTGCTCAACAATACAGCATACAACAGAGTAACAAGCTTGAAAATGAGAACCAGAAAAACAACTGCTGTAACAACTCATTTTCTACCTCCTCGGACGTCGTCTCACCGATCCCACATTTCAGAATGAAGTACTATAAGCTGTGAACCTGCTGTCCAAATTTCAGCCCGATCTAACTGTGAACGAAGATGTAGTCACGAGTTTCCCACGGCTGCTCGGGGTTCCTGCGGGTTGAGTTTTCTTATCTTCTCTCACACTTTTCAATTGCCTCTTTTTGCATAAATTGCCTTCACTACTTTTCCACATCTGACCCATAACTATTAGATTAAGTGGCACAAGTGGACTTTGTCCAATTGGGTCTTTCTCTACATAGAAAAGGAGCCCAAACCCAACAAAAATATCAAACATATTTTAAAAAATATTTTAGATTGATAATTAAAAATATGAATGAAACTTATTAGACATCAGGCATCATTTCTTATAAAAAAAATGTGCTGGAAAATATTCCTATCATCAAACACTAGTTAAATATCCAAACCCCATAATTTAAATTGCAAAATCAAATCTTATGTAAGTTCAAGTTTCAAGTCCACTTTATGAGCCAAATTAACATTTATACTAATTATAATTCTTCACAAATTTTTTTGATGCGTGTAATATTTATGCAAAAATTTATATATTGTTACTGAATCATCAATCTTTCATTTGTACTAATTTTATTTAGGGTCAATTATAATAAAATATGAATGATAAATAATATAATGACAATATAAAAATCTATTAAAACATGTGTATACATATTTTTCTCTCATTTTATTAGGTAGTCTCCCCTTTATAAAACTGAAGGTTTATGTCCTGTTACATCCAAAACAAAGAAAAGGAAGAGGAATTCTCAAAGAAGCAAAGCAATGAAGTTTCCAAGTCCAATCATTCACTTTCTCCTACTACTTCTTTTCTTCTCTCTACTGCATAGACCCATCTTTGCAGTGAAAAAGGTAAGACATTGAATATGCAACCTTGGAAAAGGTACAACAACTGAGAAAAACACTAATCTTTTTCTTATGCACTAATCCTATGATTATTTTGTTGTAGTCGTATGTGGTCTACTTTGGAGCCCACTCACATGATCCAGAATTGTCTTCAATTAATTTCAATCAAGTCACAGAATCCCACTATGAGTTTCTTGGATCTTTCCTAGGAAGGTATGACAAACTCTACAAAATCTTCTTTCTTCGAATAGTTTAAAATCTACACATTTTAAGCATATTATTCATCATTAATTTATATTACTTTCATTTGAGAGACAGTGATAATTAGTATACGATGAATGATTTGCTGACAGTGTAAAAAACACTTACACTGTCAATACATATGAATTATATGATAATATATACTTTGTGTTTCTTTCCATTTAGTTCTAATACAGCAAAAGAGTCAATATTTTACTCTTACACAAGACATATCAATGGTTTTGCTGCAACATTTGAAGAAGGAGTAGCAGCTGAAATTGCAAGTAAGAACCTTAGATTTTTCATCATTCTCTTGTTTTCTCTTACTATGATATTTAGATCCTTTTCCTCATGTGTATTAATGTTAAAAATGGTTGTAGAGCATCCAAAAGTATTGTCAGTGTTCTTGAACAATGGGAAGAAATTACACACAACTCGGTCATGGGAATTCATGGGGCTAGAACATGATTATGGGGTGATGCCATCAAGCTCAATTTGGAAGAAAGCTAGATATGGTGAAGGTGTCATTATAGGAAACCTCGATACAGGTGAGATTTTTTTATTTGTTAAAACTTCTCATTCTTCTTTGCTATCTTACACTATTTTAAATGGTAGATATAGTAGCCATTATATAATTATTGTAATTTCAAGTTTTGTGATTAAAACATATTTTTGAATTTGATGGATCTAATATGATTAGTCCCAAACGAATATATTATTGTAACTCGATATAACATTACAATTGCAATGTAATTTAGTTATAGCAATCATCACGACTATAATATTACTGATGTATCATATGATATGATCCATTATTTAAATCACTCCTATTACGTAATTAGTATACATAAGGAAAACATTTTTTTTTGTTCTTGATGAATCTTATCACAATAATTCAGAAATTAAAAAAACCAGATGATTAACTAAACAATCATACTAATTATGGTAGATAAAGTGGAACATGATGTTCCCTTCTATCATCACTTATAACTACTTCGTAAATATTAAAATATAAGTGTAAGAGAAAGTGTAACTCTTGAAACTTTTAAAGAAAAATATTATCCCAAAATGACATTTTCCTTCCGTTACTCTAAGAGTCTTTTAAACTTATTCATTATTATAGTCATCGATTCTATAAGTATCTAATGGTTTAGATCTATTAACTAATTCAAATAATTGAATTTTCATAAAATTGATGACTAGAATGAGGAGTAAGTTTTAAAAACTTACTTTTAGAATAAATGAAATCCTTCCTTATTGAAATATATATAAATAAAGAAATATAAAGGGTAATTACAAATATATATATTGTTTAATTGTAAGTAGGTATTTTTGGTATTACCAAGAATATTCTCTCATTTTATGGTTAAAAAACCAATTACTTTTATAGTATATGATTGTCTCTCCTAACAAATGTCGCTCCCGAAAATTAAAAAGCAGATAAACTTTAATTCCTTATAAATAGGAAGAGGGGAGGACTATTTATTATTTAGATTGTTGACTCACGCACATGCAGAAGATGCAGATCTCTATTCCCACCACCAACAAGATTTTTTAGAGAGTTTCATATTTTCCTACGTATTATTTATTTATTTATTTGAATCTGGGGTTATTGGGTCATGAAGACCGACCTATAGTCATGCTCACTTATGAATGATGTTAAAGAAATTGCAAAATATTTTGTGGGTGAGGAGTTGTATAGATCATGAACATAGCAATAAGATTATTGTTTAGTGATTATAAGGTTTTAGATTCAAATTCTAAAAATAATCTACTATTTTGAGTAAAATTACATATATTTACTCTTCTAAATTTTATGAAGTAAGAGTCTTGTATGACTATTTTTTTTTTGTTTTTTTTGGAAGTAACATCTAATAATGTGAATATAGAATAGCATAAGGTATGATGATACATGATAGGGTAGCAGAATTTCAGTTGTTTTTCCCCAGGTCCACCATTGAAAAAGCCGAAGCTGGCAATTTGGAATCTTATCCTTGAGTTGTTATAATATAATTTTAATTTTTTGCTTTATACTCAATTTTGGCTGAATCTCATGCATGGTGTCACAAACTAAGTATGTTGACATATTTACAATTATGTACGTATATATAATATACAGTTCAGTTTATGAATATGCATTCATTAATAACATTTGTCGTAAACCTTATACTTCATTGTCAAGAAACTATATTATGATTCCTTTTTCATTATGTGATTAATAAAATTAAAATGGATATGTTTATTTTTAAGTATGAGGTGGGGCTAAGAGGGCCCTTTAAGATGGGACTAGACGACTACTCTAGGGGTGAAACAATAAGGTCACTAATAAGAAAATTGTCATGTACACTATCTATAAGTCAGCTTGATATTTAATAGAAGAGTGAATATTCAATTTGGTCATTATACATTTTGAGTATATGATTTTGATTTTAGGAAAAAGTAAAAATCTAAATTAGTATTAGAAAATTGGAATTATGAGTCAAAATAGTTCTTGGCAGAGATCATAAAAATACTAAAAGTGAATAATATGACTCAAACATTTGATTTTTATCTAGACTTTTTGGGTTTTCCAATTTTTTGATGACCAACTTGTTACACGCAAAAAAATTAAGCGATCGGAATAGGTATTTACTCTTAATATAACATAAAAAGTCAAGGTTAAGGGTTTGATTCCTGAGAGCGACATATGTTACATGAGACAACTACATATCCCGAAAGAGATAACTTGTTACACGTAAAAAATTTAAGCGACCGAAATAGGTCTTTACTCTTAATATAATATGAAAAGTCAAGATTAAAAGTTCGATTCTTAAGAGCAACACATGTTAGGTAAGATAGATACATATCTCAAAAGAAATTAGTTATTTAGCCATAGGGATAGAATATGATTGGTTATATAAAAAATATAATATGAAAAGTGGAAGGACAATAAGAATAAAAAGGACCATGTTGCTAGCTTTAAGCTAATTTGGATGAGATTGAAATAGATACAGAATCTCTATTTTTACAATCAAAGCTTCTTAGTGGTCATCTTACTTTCTTTTCCCATGCTCATAACTTTTGCTTCCTATAGGAGTTTGGCCTGAATCCAAGAGCTTTAGTGAAGAAGGGTTGGGACCAATTCCATCAAAGTGGAAAGGAATATGTGATAATGGAGCAGACTCTGATTTTCATTGCAACAGGTACCATCTTTCTCTATATATTCATTACTTATTTTATTGGCCAAGTGTTGTTTTTCCAATATTTTTCTTTTAATGATTTCACCTTACTCTTGGGAAAATTATGAAAAAGGAACATATTTAATTCATGAAAATTTAAAATTCTTAATAATGTTATTATTTTTATTTCTGTCAATATCCAAACACCTTACAAAAAATACCAGAGTTAGTTTGTGTTTCTCATTCTGTCATCTTTGTATAAAAATAGTGTAATATTAATTCTCTAAATAAACCAGTTTAAAGATCCTCCTAACCATAAAATGTGGAGGCTTATATTACTTTCAACTCATAACAAATTGACATATTTTTGTTATGGTCAAAATGCTTTTTAGGCTATTTATTAAGAAGAGATAATTATTTTCAAAAATCAGCCTCCTTTATTTGGAATATGCAATGGATCAGTTTATTCCTTATAAAGCAACATTATACCTATCTTTCATTTTTAACTTTTTATCCTGGTTGTTTTCACACCAATTATACTGCCAAAAAGAAAGAAAAATGGCACATATTCTTACTATGAACATAGTTCACTTTGAACATCCAATTCACTAAAGAATCTAAATTGAGTGATGGGTAGAATCAAAGTCTTAGTCTTACACTGGTTCCTTCATAACCAATCAATCCAACCAGTATATCCGAGAATCAAATCTCATACTCCCAAATACATATAGCATCAAAATTGACATGTTTTTTTGGTTGTTGAAATAACAACAACAGTTAAGCTTTTGTCTCATTAGTTGACAAAATGAATCCAATGATATTATAATATTTTACAATAAGTTATATTTATATTTAAAGTATTGATCTCTAAGTTTTTTAATCACTTTACATATAATTTTTTTGTTATTCCTCCCGGAATTAGACTATATACCAAAATGGCAATATAATATAGATATATATTTAATTTTATCAGAATGTAGTTTAATAATAAATTATTGTATAAATTAAGTTCAAAGAGAAATTTTAAATTTTCCAAAAACTTGTGCAAGCAGTTGTAAATTTTTCTCCGAGAAATCTTAGAAATTGTGCTAGAAGACTAAAAGTAAAATAATAATAATAAGCTAAAAACCATCCCTCTAAACCTAAAATAATATCCTATTATCCCCTAAATTTAAAAATAAGAAAAGATATATATATTGATAGTATATGAGTTTTATACAATGTCACTATATTATTTATTATTGATATTTAATCATCATTGACTTTTCAAGAAAAATAATCTCATTGAATGATGGATAATTTAATAATTATATATATATATATATATTAACTCACATGTGGGTTTGAAATATGAATAGAAATATGTTGTCTCAAATTATGTATCGACGTTATTCCACACCAATGAAGATATTTAAGTAAATTAAAATTTTTAAATATTCATTATTATCGTTATTTTTCTTCATTTTTATTGATACAAGATAGTGTATAAGATATGATTTGGGAAAATATATTTTTCCTCTTGAATTATAGTGATAATTCTAATTTATACCTCTCTTTCACTCATCAAACTCCTAAAACTTTTTTTATTGGGAAAGAAATGAAGATAATATGGATGGATAAATTTGATTTGATGAGTCCTAGACCACTTGAGAGATGGGGGAGTCGAGCCTCTTAGGCTTTGTTTGGGAGTTAAGAGGGAAATGAAATGAGAGGGATGAGAGGGTAAAGAGGGGGAGGAAAGGAGGGAGAAGAGAAGGCAAATCCAACTAACCCTCTCCCTTATTTGGGAGTGTGGAATTTAGATAGGAGGGATGAAGGGTTAATGTAATACAAAAATACTATTTTACCCCTCCCCTTTAAAAAATCAATAGTATATTATGTATTATATGTTATAGAAATTAGTAAGGGTAGTTAGGTAATTTGACTTATTTTCCTCCAAAAACACCCCAATTTGGGGGAACTAGGTATTTTGGTATTTGGAGGGTATGAGGGGGGTTTGAAAGATCCTTCAAAACCCTCCCCTCCACTAAACTCTCAAACAAGGGAGTCCCTCTCCTAAACCCTCCCCTTCCTTCCCCCCTCCAAAGTAGTACTCCCAAACACACCCTTAAAGTCCTAAAGCTAATTTGATTTGATAAGGAAAAGCTAATTAATTATATCTTTTGTTCATAATATGTGTTACTTTATATGTCATAAGTTGTATTTGATCAAAAAAATATTTAATAATTAAAATTTTATTTTAACCAATCATACTTCATGTCATATGAATTGACACATAGGACAGAAGATATACTTTTTAAATAATATAAAATTATGCTAATAAATAATAAAATAAATAACATAAAATTTGAAATTCAAAAGAATCTTTCAGGGTTGGATATTCTTATCAAAGTTAATGTATACCTGCCATAAACAATCTTTTTGCAAAGATTGAAACTGAACTTTGGATAATGTAGATAAGCAAAGAATGTTATTTATTTCAATTTTTCCTTTACATTTCTTTTTATTTTCTAATGACATAAATACGTTTTTTTTTGCTTTAAATTTTTATCAAATTAAGGTTTCGGTTCCCATCATCTTTATTTACCAAAATACTAAAATAAAGTAAGGACTAAAAAGTAAAAACTGGAGGACCGAATTCAAAAAGAATCTATACTCCCTCGTGTAAAAACCTGTTTAATCCTTTTACAAAATTATTGTAGTTATTATCATTGTTCTTGTGATCACAGTTGCGGTTATGGTTGTGGTTATTATAGTTTTGAATTGGATATGAACGATGTGCCTGATGCGGCCCAAAAAGTGTTATGGCTCAATACCCTACACCATTGTGATTCAATAACACATTATAATTATGGTGTGATGATGTTGCAATTGCTGTATTGTGGTTATTGCGGTTATTCCTGTGTAAATTATTTTGTGATTAAAAAATATTTTTGAATTTGTTACAATTTGATGGGTTCCAAATATGGTTCAATGCAGCACATTATTTTCATTTGAAGTCACACCATAATTGAAATATGATGCAGTTGCGGCGGTCACCACAACCACAATATTAATATTGCCTAATATTGGGGCCCATCAAGTGATGTAGTCCCAATTTAAATTACTAGTTGCAGCCTTCCGATGGCCGCAATATTGTAGACAGATCACGTGACCCGGTCCTCACTATAAATCATTGGTTTTACCTGAACTTTGATGTAACAGTGATTGTAAAGCAATGATATGGTGAATGATGCAGGAAGCTAATAGGTGCAAGGTACTTCAACAAAGGCTATGCATCAGTAACTGGACCACTAAACTCTTCCTTTGACTCACCTCGTGACAATGAAGGCCATGGATCCCACACCCTTTCAACAGCAGGTGGAAACATGGTACCTGGGGTCAGTGTCTATGGCCAAGGCTATGGCACAGCAAAGGGTGGCTCACCAAAGTCCCATGTTGCAGCTTACAAAGTTTGTTGGCCCCCCATTAATGGTGATGAGTGTTTTGATGCAGATATATTGGCAGCTTTTGATATGGCTATTCATGATGGTGTTGATGTTTTGTCTTTGTCACTTGGTGGAGGTTCCACTGATTTTTTCAATGATAGTGTTGCTATTGGATCTTTCCATGCTGCTATGCATGGCATTGTGGTTATTTGCTCTGCTGGTAATAGTGGCCCTGCTGATGCTACTGCTGAGAACCTTGCACCATGGTATATTACAGTTGGTGCTAGCACTATGGATAGAGAGTTCCCTAGCTATGTTGTCCTTGGCAACAACATCACCTTGCAGGTTTGTCACTTTTTCAAACATTATTGGTTTGTCACTTTTCAAGACATGATTAATGTAAGGATATGTTATCTTAAACTGTGTCTCAAACTATGTCATCCTGGATAAATGATATTGAAACAAAAACAGAGAAATAATAATAAAATTTAAACGATATGATATGTTTTTATTACTCAGGAATATGGTTTGAGACACAGTTTGAAACATTAAATCCTTATCCCAGTTCAAAAGGCAAATTATGTCCAATTTTGGAAAGGTTTTTTAAGAGCTGGTACGATTAATTCAATTAATGAGCTACATTTTATAAAATATTATAACATGAAAATGATTAAGGCTATTGATGAAGATTGTGTTAGATGATATTTTGATTGATAGAACATTATCTTATTTATGTTTAAGTTAGTTTCAGTTTATTTGAATTTATTTAAATTTTATGTTTATCTTGTTAGTTATTATTTGGGTTGTTATCGTTTGTAACGGTTTTTGCTTTTATAATAAATTGTTTGGACTTACTCATACTTGAGTTAAATCAATCTTTATCATCCTTAATTTCTACAGATCGAATGTACATAAACTATTTTTGGATTGATGAAAATGGATGTAATGGAGCCAAATGGAATGAAATGATACAAAACTTACATTGTTTGGATTGTTTAAGATTTGATGGCATAGGATGAAACCTGATTGAAATATATTTCATCCCAACTTGACTGTATGGGATGGAATAATATGCAACCAACTTATTATTCATTTCCTTGCATCACAATATACCCAAACAATGGTATAGTGATCTTGTTCCATTTCATTCCGTTCCACTCATGATTAAGTATTCAAGGCAAGCATAGACTAAATCTTATACTTCATAAAAATAAAAAAACAAGAAAATGGAATGTAGGTACAATTTGTTGAGGAAAACTCGTTTTTGTTGTATGGACCTAAGTGAAAAGCAAAATTATTGACTAACCACCTCATTGTATGCTTGTATACTGCATTTTCTACAAGGATATTCTGAGTTCTGACTCAATAATAAACTTGTATGTTTCATTTGAAGGGTGAAAGCTTATCTTCTGCAAGGTTGCCACACAAATTCTACCCGATTATTAAAGCTACGGATGCTAAATTGGCTAGCGCAACAGCTGCAGACGCGTAAGTACAAAAAAAAAAATCGAATCTCGTTGTAATCTTGCTGAATCAGAATTTACATTTACCATGGACATAAACATAGTACTAGATATGATAACTAACATTCATGTGAAGCCATTATAATCTGATTTAATTATGCAGTGTTCTGTGCCAGAATGGAACACTGGATCCTGCCAAGGTGACGGGTAAAATCGTTGTATGCCTCAGAGGGATAAGTGCAAGAGTGGACAAGGGAGAGCAAGCTCTTCTAGCTGGTGCTGTCGGAATGGTTCTTGCAAATGATGAGGCTAGTGGGAATGAAATTTTAGCTGATCCTCATGTTCTTGCTGCATCTCATGTCAATTTCACTAATGGTGTTACTGTCTTTAGTTACATCAACTCAACCAAGTAAGATATCTTGCATTCTATTCTAGTCTAGCATATAGTATCATAATGCATGTTTGCTAGAAATACTTTGGGGGAGATATGCACAATTGCCAGATATTTTATCTGCAATGTATCAACCCCGAAAGGATAAGGACAACACTTAAGTGTTATTTTCTGTGTTTGTGGTGTTGTTTTCCGATGATTATATAACATATGTAACAAACCATTAATGAAAATGTAACGTGTGTAGCGACGTTTTTTATTTTGATTGGAGATCATCGCACAAACACACCTAAAGAATAACAGCTAAATTTTGTTCGAAAAGTAAATGCGAATCTCAGTTTTCAAGTTAAACTTGTTGGTTTATTGCTAGGTTTCCTGTGGCTTATATTACACATCCAATGACAAAACTGAATACTAAGCCAGCCCCAGTAATGGCAGCATTCTCATCAAAAGGACCAAATACTATTATACCAGAGATCTTAAAGGTGTCATTACCCTACAAAAATTAAACTTTGCCTTGTAATTTGTTGTGAAGTTCTATATATCTAAGAACTATGGTTTCATTTTTCAGCCTGATATCACTGCACCAGGAGTGTCAGTTATAGCAGCTTACACTGAAGCTGAAGGGCCTACTAACCAGGAGTTTGACAAGCGCCGCATTCCATATAACTCAATTTCGGGCACATCAATGTCATGCCCTCACATTTCAGGCATCGTTGGCCTATTGAAAGCGCTATATCCATCATGGAGTCCGGCTGCAATTAAATCAGCAATCATGACAACTGGTAAGAAGTTCTTCAAGTTTCTTACCCCTCAAACTCTTTCTATTATGTCAATCTACAATAAAATCACTGAGAAATAACAAGTTTAGCTTCTTGCAGCATCCAATGATTTTTCATTATGAGCAAAACATGAATCACACACCCACCTAACTCTATTGTACAACTTTCATTAAATTTTTGAAATCTTCATACTTATATAGATAGAAATATCATACTTACTAGATAAATATTCGTCTTTTATTATGTAATGTGATAAGGCTATGTCCTATAAGTTTTAAAGTTTGTTATATCGATGTATCCATGTCTTATAGTATTTGTCTCCAATGTCAAATTTGTGCTTTAGAATAAGAAATCACTTGTGTAATGTGCACATGAGGAGTTGGTAAATTTTCCTCTGCTACTTTCAGCTACAACATTAGAAAACGACGCGGAGCCACTTCTGAATGCTACTGATGGCCTGGCTTCACCATTCAGTTATGGTGCAGGACATGCTCAGCCAAACAGCGCAATGGATCCTGGCCTTGTTTACGATTCAACGATCGACGATTATCTGAACTTCTTATGTGCATTAGGCTACAATGAAACACAAATATCAATATTTTCAAAAGGTCCTTATAACCGCCAAAGGAAATTTAGTATCCTCAACCTCAACTATCCTTCTATCACAGTCCCATATCTCTCAAGATCAGTAAAAGTTAAAAGGACATTAAAGAATGTTGGTTCTCCAGCAACGTATATTGTTCATGTTCAAAACCCGAATGGGATCGCGATTTCTGTGAAGCCAAGCATCTTGGAGTTCAAACATGGTGAAGAGAAGAGCTTTAAAGTAACCTTGAAAGCTAAGAAAGGGAAAACAACAAATAACTATGTGTTTGGAAAGTTGACATGGTCAGATGGCAAGCATTATGTAAGGAGTCCAATTGTGGTGAAGGCTTTCTAGCTAGAAATTTAGAAATTGTTGGAACGAAATCGTGACTCTGCCGTAATAATCTTCGGTGTCATAATTAATTGTTACAAGCTGTTCCAACAGAAATTAAGTAGTTATATGTGAATAAGCTAAGTTACCTTTGTAATTGATTAGTAGCATATTCCAAATTATATCAGTTGCTTCTGAATTTGTGCGTTATGTAATTTCCTCTTATCAATAATTGGATAAGAGTAAAGGAATAAAAAATTACTTAGCTGGCTTTCTTTCTCCATGTTTTCTTCATGAGAATAAAGTACCGACAAAACTTAGGTACAGTATCTTAAGTACAAATGGTATTGGTGACCAATTATAACTGGACATGTGTACTTTTTTTTCCTCATCATTGACATGGCTAATCAAATGGGATTCAAATGGAAGGGCTTCTCAAACCCAGACATAATTGGTTTTAGAAACTTGAAGAAGCAAGCAACTGCTAAATTCAGATTAAAGTGATAATATGTATATACAAAATTTCCTTACTAGTAGTATTTTTTTGTTATTTGTAGTTCTATGTATGATAATAAATTATTAAGATCTGTCTGCGTAAGTGAAATTTGAATGAGGGAATGAAAGAGAGTGCCTTATACCTAGAGAGAGAACAAAGAAGATGATACAAACTGGGAAGACTTCACAGTGTTAAGTATTATTAATTATTAGAAAGAAAAAATTACATCTGTCCAATTATAATTGGTTACCAGGATAACTTGTATGTACGGTACTACACCTAAGTTGTGTCCATAAAGTATCTCATAGTATTAAGAGCTAACTTTGTATCTTTAAACTAGTTAAATGTTGACACATTGCTTCTTAACTCACATGTTAACATTTAACTGGTTTAAGGAGATAAAATTATTTTTTCACACCAGAAGATACTTTATTTTCTTATTTAGATAAATAAAACAGTATTTCACTATTTTGTAGTGACAAACTGGTTGAGGATATGAGCCTCCCAATGCAGCTGATGAGATGAAGGTCTTCAAATAGGGAAGACAAAATGTTCGATAATGAAAATTAAACCTACAAAAACACAACCAAATAATTAAAGGAAAAACCCATTAACAACAAACAAAATGAAAAGAAATGGAATGGATGGAAAAGTAAGAAGATAGCAGTGAAGGAACATGAATGGTATCACACTTGTGATTTAAATTACAGACTATATCACTTGATACGGTCACAATATTGTGATTATAGTGACCGCCATAATCGCATTATACCACAATTTGTAGTATGACTATGAATCATAATAATGCGGACGTATCAAGCCGCAATGCAACTGCATCTAATCGCATTTGGATAGCATCAATCCGCATCAAATTCAAAAATATTTTTTTAATAACAAAATAATTCACTTCGCATTGGCCGCAATCCACATTGCAATAGCCAATCACAATTGCAGTAACCGCAACCACTACCACAATCACGACCACAACTACAATTTAAAACACTAATGTCACACTTAAGGAAGGATAATAAGTCGATTTAGATGCCATAAAGTGATTAATTCTTTAGTCGGTTCACTCAACAACCTAAGTGACCACCATCACAAATCAAAAAATTTTGAACTCAATTAAATGTGTACTTTTAGTTTTTTCTAGGATCTTAATAAGAATTGAAGGGGTAGTTATTACCAAAATGATCCATTTGACTAACAATTGGTATTCAAAGGAGTATATTTATAATAATATGTTTTATTTCTTTACAAAATTATAAAACAGATATGTGTATAGCATATTATTGAAAAGTATATAACATTCTACTATACCTTTAGTATTGACTGAGATAATTTAGTCATTTCATTATGGAAATAATAAATTAATGTGCAAGAGTACATAAGGAAGCATTTATTGCAAAATGTTTCTGAATGCAACTTTCCATTTTCTCCACATTATGGTAACATATTTTTCAAACTTTCTACCCTTTTCTCCTTACCTTTGCACAAGTAATCACTTTTACTATGTTTGCTTCACAAAAGAAAAATTAAGGAAAGGAAAGTTGAGAAGAGAAAACTGTAGAAAGCTTGATGATTTTTTAGTTGTTTGTTATAAGAGAAAATGAAAAGAAAGTGAAGAGAAAATATTATAGTTATTTTTAATAATGACATTAGCAACATTGTATTGTACTTTTTTTTTAATTTAAGGAAATTAACGATGTTTATAAATGTTGCTAACACGACATACAATTTTTGAAGTGTATATGGAGTTAGGGATGAGAAAATCCAATTGAATGAGTTGTTGTTATTATTATAAAAATACTTATGCTTGACATTTAAATATGTATATTTGTAATAACATGTTTTATTTGTTTAGAAAAATTATAATACAAAATTGCGTATAGTATATTACTAAAAAATATATAACACTTTACTATGCATTTAGTATTAATGGAGATAATTTAGTAATTTCATAATGGAAACAATAAATTAATGTGCTATAGTGCACCAAGTTGCATTATTGCAACAAGTTTATCTATGGAACTTTCTTTTTTCTCCACAATATGGTACCACGTTTTTCAAACTTTCCACCCTTTTCTCTTTACCTTTGCACCACTAATGACTTTCACAATGTTTGGTTCACTAGAGAAAAATAAAGGAAAGAAAAGTTGAAAAGAGAAAAATAATAAAAAACATGATGGTTTATTAGTTGTTTGGTATATGTGAAAATGAAAAGAAAGTAGAGAGCAAAACCTATAGTTATTTTTAATAATAACATTGAAAGCATTATATTTTGTTTTTGTTTGGAATTTTAGGAAATTAACGATGTTTATAAATGTGACTAACAACAAATACAATTTTTTAAGTGTATAGGGACTTAGCGGCTAGAAAATCCAATTGAATAAGTTGTTGTTATTACCAAAATAGTTACCTCTCTTGACTGACACTTGACTGACACTTGACTAATAAAAATTATAAAACAAAATTGTGTATAGTATATTACTGAAAAATATATAGCACTTTATTACGCCTTTAATATTTGTGTGGATAATTTATTCATTTCATAATTAATTAATGTGCAAGAGTACACCAGGTTTTATTTATTGCAATATGTTTCTCTATGCAACTTTTTCTTTTCTCCTCATTATGATATCACATTTTTCAAAATTTTCACCCTTTATCATTTCCTTTGCATGAGTAATCACTTTCGTTATGTTTGGTTCATAAGAGAAAAGTTAAGGATAGATAAGTTGAGAAGAGAAAAAGAATAGAAAACATGATAATTTTTTAGTTGTTTGATATAAGAGAAAATGAAAAGAAAGTAGAGAGAAAAGATTATAGTTATTTTTAATAATGACATTGAAAGCATTGTATTTTGCTTTTGTTTAAAATGTTAGGAAATCAGCAACGTTTATAAATGTGGCTAACAACAAATATAATTTTTTAAGTGTACGCAACTTTTAGGTTACTTTATTGCAACAAATACAATTAGTGACATTTTCAGGTTCATTTATTGCAACAAGTTTCTCTATGCAACTTTTTCTTTTCTCCCCATTATGGTACCATATTTTCAAAATTTCCACCCTTTTATCTTTTCTTTTGCACGACTAATCACGTTCACTATGTTTGGTTCATAAGAGAAAAGTTGAGGAATGATAAGTTGAGAAGAGACAAAGAGTAGAAAACGTGATGACTTTTAGTTGTTTGGTATAAGAGAAAATGAAAAGAAAGAGAGAAACAATTATAGTTATTTTTAATAACGACATTGACAACATTGTATTTTGTTTTGAAATTTTAGAAAATTAGCTATATTTATCAATGCAGCTAACATGAAATACACCTTTTTAAGTGTATAAAGAGTTAGCAACGAGAAAATCCAATTGAAGGGGCTGTTGTTATTACCAAAATAGTTATTCCCTTTGATTGACATTGGGTACTCAAATGAGTATACTTGTAATAACATGATTTATTTGTTTAAAAAAATATAATACAAAATTGTGCATAGTATATTACTGAAAAGTATATAGCACTTTACTATGCCTTTAGTATTTATGGGGATAATTTAGTCATTTTATAAAGGTAACAATAAATTAATGTGTAATAGTGTATCATATTGCACTTATTTTAACAAGTTTCTCTATGCAACTTTCTCTTTTCTGCACAATATGGTACCATATTTTTCAAACTTTCCACCATTTTTTCTTTACCTTTGCACAAGTAGTCACTTTCACTATGTTTGGTTCACAAGAGAAATGTTAAGGAAAGAAAAATTAAAGAAAGAAAAACTGAGACGAGAAAAAGAGTAGAAAAGTTGATGATTTTTTTTAATTGTTTGTTATAAGAGAACATGGAAAAAAGGTGGAGAGAAAAAATTATAGCTATTTTTAATAATGACATTGACATTATTGTATTTTGGTTTTTTTTAATTTCAAGAAATTAGTGACATTTATAAATGTGACTAACATGAAATACAATTTTTTAACTGTATAGAGAGTTAGCAACGAAAAATTCAATCAAAGGTGTTGTCGTTCTTACCAAAATAGTTATCATTTTTGATTGACACTTGACATTCAAATACGTATATTTGTAATAACATGTTTTATTTATTTAAAAATTATAAACTAAAATTATGTGTAGCATATTACTAACAAGTATATAGTACTTTATTATACTTTTAGTATTGATCGAGATAATTTAGTCATTCGCAATGGAAACAATAAATTAATGTGCAAAACTGCACGCGGTTGCATTTGTTGCAACAAGTTTTTTATACAACTTTCTCTTTTCTCCATATTACGGTACCACATTTTTCAAACTTTCCATCATTTTTCCTTACCTTTGCACTGACAATCACTTCATTTATATTTGGTTCACAATATAAAAGTTAAGGAAAGAAAAGTTGAGAAGAGAAAAAGAGTAGAAAACATGATGATTTTTTAGTTATTTGTTATAGGAGAAAATGGAAAGAAGGTGAGGAACAAGATTATAGTTATTTTTAATAATGACGTCGAGAACATTGTATTTTGTTTTTTCCCTCGAATTTTAGGAAATTAGTGATGTTTATTTATGTGGTTAACATGAAATTTAATTTTTTAAGTGTACAGAGAGTTAGCAACATGAAAATCCAATTGAAGGGGTTGTTGTTATTACCAAAATAGTTACCCCTTTGATTAATACTTGATATTAAAATGAGCATATTTGTAATAACATGTTTTATTTATTTAAAAATATTATAAAACAAAATTGTGTAGTATATTATTGAAAAGTATATAGCACTTTACTATGCCTTTAGTATTGGTTACCCAAAAAATGCTCACTTCTATTCATGAATTAAAAGATGAATCAATATGTATACATCAAACTTGTGTTACTTTCAATCCCAACAAGGGTTTGAGCTACTCAAGTTCATAAGGTGTAAGTAGGATAAGAATAAAACACAACTCATGAGATGGTAGAACCACACACAATTGAGTATAGATTAACTTCTCTAATACTTACACCTCGATCCCATAACTAAAATGAGCTAAACTATCCTAGAAACTCAGAAAAGAAGTATAACATATCAATATTACAAAGTGTATGTTCAATGGTTTGAGTTGGAAGTCTATAAATAGCGTTATGGATGTTGATATATGGGCTAAGCGCACCATCAACTGTCTATTTGCGAACTTTCAGTGCACCAACTTGCGTTGGGCCCACCTCGGTGCGTAAAGCGCACCACCCCTTGCACTGAGCGCAACTAGGTGCGTTGAGCGCATACGAAATAGTGGCTAAATGTTGATTTCCGCTATTGTTTGCACTAAACGCGAAAACATGTGATTATCATAGAGCATGTTTCATATTTCGAAGATCCGACTGTTCGTATTGAAGATCCATGAGTTAGAAGCAACATATCCAAAATTTAGCTCGATCTAACGGTGAAGGAATGGATTAACGTGATTTAACTCGGACTAGTAATGACTAAATTCTTGTTTTTGTTCAGCACTTATCTTTTTTCCATAACTCCTCTGTATTAAGCCTACAAATCACTACAAAGGTGATGTTAGATATTTTATGGAATGACAAGCGCATCGTATCGTCCAAGTAGTAAAATTCGGTAACTTACCAGGATATTTTTCTCAAGTAGCAGAGTGGATTTACACTCATTCCTACAAGAATTAATTGAGCAACTATTTACACGAATTTGTTTGATAATTTGATAATGATTTTGTAACAAGGTTAAATTAAAATAAAATGTTAACTATAAATTTAAAAGAGTTGGGGTCGAAATTCATCATCTTTCCCTTTTGACATCCATAGATTCAATTCCAAGCAACTTGCAATTTACTGATTTTGAGGTACATTTTCGATAATTCATTTACATCAATTCCTTGAGTGTAAAATCCTTAGATAATCACTCAATTTCCAATTCTTTGGCTAATTGACTGATTAACTAACATTAAAAACTATGTAAAAGCAATTCATACATCATTATTCATTCCTGAAATAATGATGTATGAAGGAAGATAATCCACATCAAGTATCAAATTTAACTTTCCAATTAAACTTGAACCCAAGAACAAGAATTCAGTAGCTAATTAAACTCATGCATTAAGAACGAGATAAACTTTCCAAAATCAAATAAAAATTACATAAGAATTGAATCCAGGAGTACAAGGTAAGAAGATTACATTTCAAATCCCAACAACGAAGATCTAGTCACTTCTTCTCGCTATTACAACACTCTAATCATGAAAGTACATAAGAAAATTCGATTTAGAGTATGTTCCCACGACTTCTATCTTCTTTCTTTCATTTTCTCTCTATTTTTCGTGCCTCAAAGCTTTTGAAAAGTGAATGGAATCCCTTTCCGACTTCCGAAACAGCCAATATCAGTTCCAACTTCCAAGCCCTCGCCCAAGCTAGAGATGCTCGCTTGGGCGAGGTAATAAGAGGCTTTCAGGCCTGAGCACCTTGCTTGGGCGTGGATCCCTCGCTTGGGCGTGGA
Source organism: Lupinus angustifolius (assembly GCF_001865875.1). Lineage (NCBI taxonomy): Eukaryota > Viridiplantae > Streptophyta > Magnoliopsida > Fabales > Fabaceae > Lupinus > Lupinus angustifolius. The sequence goes on along the minus strand of NC_032019.1, from coordinate 17,242,462 downwards.
TCCCTCGCTTGGGAAACCTATTTTCCTCCTATTTGTGGCTTGGGCGACCTTCTCCTCGCTTGGGCGAGGCTTGCAGTGCTCAGAAGCACCAATCTTCTCCTTTTTCTCCTTTTTTTCTTAATTCTTATCCTGAAATAACATAAACACATAAAATTTCCTACACAGAACAAGATTATCTAAGTTATCAAGAATCTTATGCAATTACAAGATAAATGCGCACTAAGTGCCCTAAAAGCATATAAATTTCCTTAACAATTTGGCACTTAACAAACTCCCCCAACCTAGAATCTTGCTTCTCTTCAAGCAAAGTAACAAAGTGCAGTTCAATAGTATCTGGTTTTTCAAAAATAATCCTTCATCCAATCATGGCATATCTAGAATCATTCACTTGATGTTCACAAAGACCTGTTTCATGATCAATCATAGTGGACCAAGTTCCAACTAATAACAGAATGCAAATATAGTTCAATTTCCAACAAAATAGCAAGAATAACTACTGAGACTTATTTTTCACTTATTTCTTTCTTTCTGTTGCTTCATGCTTTACCACTTAACATATGGTTGAAGAATGAGCCTTTTTTATTTCACTACCCTCATAAACACAGACTTCATTCACATTTCCCAGCAAGACTCATATGCCCAAATGATCTCTCTCCACAGGTATGGGGATTGATACATTTTGATGTGCTTTTGGTGCATAATTTTCACAAAAAAGAAAACTTTTTAGCTCAAAGGGGCTAACAAAATCAGGTTCATAATTCATCCGGGTAGGTTTTCTGGCTGTAGTTCAACTATCCTAAACTAAGCCTTAATCATTTTCATGCTATTCCCTGCTTAATGAGAATAAAAAATCAGGCAAATTTCATGGGTGAAATCCAGTAAAGACACTCATCTATGTTTGGGTGCATCTCTCACCCGGTTATAGGCTTTGTCCTTTGACTAATTGCTCATTATTCAACCTATTCGGTCTCGTACCCTAGTCAAACTTCATACCCTAATCATTAACAATCACAAAGTCTTATCCCAAAATTTCATTCACATGTTTCTAGAACATCACAATTGGACAACAGTAAACACACATTTAACCAAACTTAGTTTCATTGACTACACATTTTGTCACTAAACTTGAAACAAACAGAATACAGAAGAAAAACACATAAAAATTACTCCTACAGCCTAAACATACATTCGAAACAGTAGTCCTAAATAAACATCCTAAACAATCCTACACATACATCCTAAACATTCATCCTAAACATTCATCCTAAGTTACAAAACAGAAATAACAAAACAAGTAATAGAGGAACCAGTTTCATTCAGCTCAAATGTGCTCATCAGAGCAGAAATTCAACATTATCTTCAGCATCACCATCATCATCAGCAACATCACCAACAAAATCAGTTCTATCTTCAACAGGTCCAGCAGCTCCTGACGCTTCCGAAAAGGTAGGCCTGACCCCAGGCCAAGGAAATCGTTGAATAAAAGTGTCCGTAGATCCCCATAATTGGTTCCCCGAACTCAAATTCTGGAAAGCAGCAAACAACCCTTGCTGCTGGAACACTTGCCCTTGTCGCAACATCTCATTTTGGAGCTCCAAATGCTCTATATGTAGTGTTAGCCAGTGAAGCTGCTCCTAAGTGGAGAACTCCTGATATGGTGCCAAGTGTGGCATTGATTGTGGTTGTACTGGCTCAGGTGGAGGTGGTTGTGGTTGAGATGATCCTTGGTCCTGATCTTGGTCGGGCTCCTCTTTGCAATTTTGAGTGATGTACTACAAGGTAATAGGAGGTTTAATCTTCTCGATTCTGTTCACCGCAACCCCATGTTGTGCGCACAATTCAGTAATCAGAGAAGGGAATCCCAATACACCCTTCTTTCCAGCCCGCACCACTGTTTTGTACATCTCCTGTGAAATGATTCCAGCCACATCGATTTTTAAGCCGTGGAGGACAGCATAGATAAGATGGCAGTCAATCAGTGGTAGAGATGATACGTGACTATTTGGGATCACGTTATGCAAGAGGAATATCATCCACAATTGGGCCAGTGAAGTCATGTGCTTTCGGTAAATCCGCAATGGATGGCCATCAGAGTTAGTGGTGTAATATTGTCCTGGAATGCACAACTTCTGAGCGGTGTTACTCAGGTGGAACCTGCCTTGGGCTAGATTACGAGACGTCTGAATCATCCAGTTGTACTCGTCCTCGGTCCCCTAGGTTGATGCATCATATGGGCTACCCAATAGGTCATTGATTGTATCTCTGTCAAATAACACCGTTTTTCCTCTCACCTAGGATTTGTAAGCCAACTCTTCTCCCCCCTCTTCCAGCGGGTAAGCATTTGCATAAAGTTCTTGTACTACCTCTGGATCAAATTTCTCATTGGGGGTGGCCAATATCCACCATTTCAGCAGATCTAGAGGCATAGTGAAAACTGGAAGGCCCTCTGCCTATAAATGCACTCACCTTTTTGGCACAAAAATCCAGTTGAGGAGCAGGAGATAATGATCCTCCTTGCCCTTCTTCTTGAATTTGGTTCCGTCGAACGCTTGCGAAGCTTAGAAGGTCGATGCACCTTTCAATTTCTTGGGAGGAGGGGGATCATTTTTAGCAATAGACTTTCTCCTTCTGTAACACAGCAAAACCATATACATAGTCAGTGACATTACATAAATTAATTCACAAATGATATCCATTGCGACCATGTCACTATTACAACTACTTAACCAACTCGAACACATGAGTGTCACTTTTATGAATTATATTTGGGGTTCCCATTTAGAAACCCCAGGTTTCTTGATGTAGACACTCATGGTTACACAACAACAATGCAATGCAATACTATTGATAAAGTAACATCAAGAGCGACCTAAGGTACCTAAATGTGCGTAAACGAATAAGAGTTATCAAAATGCACAAATATAGAGATAATGGGTTCAAGATGCTAAAAATGCACTTACATTGATCCGCTCATGATGCAAAGCTTGTGTGTATGCACTAACTGATGAAGAAGAAGAGAAATTGGGCTCTTGGAGAGACTCACAAGGTTTTTTTTCCGTGTTTGATTGCAATGGGGATGTGAGGAGTTGGACCCCTGACCCCTGTTTTTAAAGCAATTTTGTGGTCTCTCGCTTGAGTGAGGTACTCTCGCCTAGGCGAGGAGCTCTCTCTTGGGTGAGAATCTAAAAAAAAATGGACATGTTAGCCTCACCTGGGCGAGGATTGTCCAGAACATTCCAAAAATTTAAGGCCTTCTTCGCTTGGGTGATGCCTCTCTCGCTTAAGCGAGGTATGCCTCACTTGGGCAAGAATTGCCTAGAAATTCCTCTTTTTTTAAGCTACGCAAGCATAAAATAAAGTTGGATTGCCTTCCAGTTAGCGCTTGTTTAACGTAATTAGATCGACGCATGTTCTGTTATGCCTTTGATAAGTTGATGACTGTGGTGAGCCGCTCGACGTCACCATCCAAGTAAGGTTTCATCCTCTAGCCATTGACTACCGAGCTTCTTTGAGACGCTGGATTTTACAATTCGATCGCACCATGCAATTTAACTTCCTTAATTAGGAAGGGTCCTGGCCATTTAGACCCCAGTTTACCCGGAAATAACTTCATCCGGGAGTTGAATAGCAGCACACTCTGACCCAATCAGAAGTCTTTTTGACGGATCTTCCGATCATGATACAACTTGACCTTCTCTTTATATAATTTGGAAGATTCATAAGCAGTGAGCCTCATCTCCTCCAAATGTTGCAACTGAAGTTTCCTTTGGTCACCTGCTGCTTTGGGATCCAGATTGAAAAACTTGAGGGCCCAAAATGCTTTATGCTCAAGCTCTACAAGAAAATGACAAGCCTTCCCATATACCAGCTGACATGGGGATAATCGAATGAGTGCTTTGAATGATGTTCGGTAGGCCCATTTGGTATCATCCAATCAAAGAGACCAATCATTCATTGTGGTTGACACTGTTTTTTCCAGAATTCTCTTGATCTCTCGATTAGACACCTCCGCTTGTCCATTTTTTGCGGATGATAAGGTGATGCTACCTTGTGTCGGACCTCGTAGTGTTGTAGGACCTTCCCTAATTGTGCATTGCCGAAATGTGATCCTCCATCACTAATAAGTACCTGAGGTGTGCCAAACCGACTGAATACATTCCTCTTCAAAAACTTGATCACGGTCTTAGCATCATCCTTTTGTGCAGCTACAGCCACTACCCATTTGGACACATAATCCACCGCCACCAGAATGTATACTTGTGAGCACGACGATGGAAATGGTCCCATGAAGTCAATCCCCCAGCAATCAAACACCTCAATTTCCTGAATTTTTGTCAATGACATTTCGTTCCTCTTGGAGATCTCGCCTGATCTCTGGCATTTATCACACTGCTGTGGATACTGATGTGCATCCTTGAATATAGAAGGCCATTAGAAGCCAAATTGGAGGACTTTTGCAGTTGTCCTCTCTCCATTAAAGTGCCCTCCATATGGCGAACTGTGACAGTGCCATAAGATGCTCTTAGCCTCTTCTATGGATACACAACTTCTCAATAGTCCATCCAACCCAGTCTTGAAAAGATGAGGGTCGTCCCGCACATACTAACAGGATTCTCGCAAGAATCTTTTCTTTTGATGCCACGACAACTCTTCGGGAATTACCCCTACAACTTTAAAGTTAGCTATGTCAGCAAACCATGGCCTTTCCTGAACCATGAGAAGCTTCTCATCAGGAAACTCCTCCACCAGCTCTAATTCTCTCACTGTGACCTCTTGATTGACCAGTCTCAACAGATGATCTGCTACATAATTTTCGCTCCCCTTTTTATCCTTAATCACCAAGTCGAATTCCTGCAATAACAAAACCCAATGCACCAATTTCGGCTTGGAGTCCGATTTAGTTACAAGTATTTTATAGCAGCATGATCAGTAAAAATTATGACATTGGAGCCAATCAAATAGGATCTAAATTTCCCCAAAGCATACACTATAGCTAGTAGTTCTTTTTCTGTGGTGGCATAATTAACTTGTGCCTCATTGAATACCTTACTAGCATAGTGTATACCATGGAAAACTTTAGCCTTTTGTTGTCCTAGTACCGTGCCGACGACATAGTCACTTGCATCATACATAAGTTCAAAATCAAGATGTCAGTCGTGCACTACTATAACAGGAGCAGAAATCAGTTTTTGTTTCAAGGTTTTAAAAGATTTAGCACACTCAACATCAAATTTAAAAATAGTATCTTTGTTGAGAAGATTACTGAGTGGCTTTGCTATTTTAGAAAAGTCTTTGATAAACCTTCTACTGAAACCTGCATGCCCAAGGAAACTCTAAATTTCCTTGACATTAAGTGGTGGTGGAAGGTCCTTGATGACCTCAATCTTTGCCTTGTCAACTTTGATGCCCTTGGAAGAGATCTTGTGTCCCAAGACCACTCCCTCACACCATGAAGTGACACTTCTCCTAGTTCAGTACCAGGTTTGTCTTAACATATCGTTGTAGAACGATGTCCAGATTTGCCAAGCAGCTCTCAAATGACAACCTAAAAACCGAGAAGTCGTCTATAAAAACCTCAATGCACTACTCCACAAGATCAGAAAAAATATCTAACATGCACATCTGAAATGTTGTTGGTGCATTGCACAGTCCAAATGACATCTTCGTGTATGCGAAGACACCAAAAGGACAAGTGAAAGCTATTTTTCCTGGTCTTGGGGATCCACAATGATCTAATTATAACCAGAATAGCCATCCAGGAAATAGTAAAATTCTTGTCCAGCCAATCTCTCAATCATTTGGTCCATGAATGGCAGAGGAAAGTGATCTTTGTGAGTAGCCTGGTTCAGTTTCTAGTAATCAATGCACATTCGCTATGCAGTGACTATTCTGGTCGGGATTAATTCATCCTTGTCTTTCCTAACCATAGTCATACCCCCTTCTTTGGGACCAACTGAACAGGACTAACCCACTTACTATCAGATATGGGATAAATCATCCTAGCATCTAATAGTTTAATCACTACCTTCTTCACCACTTGCTTCATAGTGGGATGAAGACGCCTCTGAGATTGCGCCACTGGTTTGTAATCCTCTTCCATATGGATCTTATGCATGCAATAAGATGGACTGATTCCATGCAAATCAGCCAGTGTCCACCCTATCACCCCTACATTCTTCCTCAGCACCCCATTTAATAGTTATTTTTCATCACATGAAAGGGCACTGCTGATGATTACCAATTTCTGCCCTCGTTCTTCTGAGAACACATACTTCAAATGTGAAGGAAGTACTTTCAACTCCACCTTTGGAGCCTCAGATGTCTTCTATTTTCCAAGCTCTTCAAAGTGATTCTCATTAGATACAACCTTGCGGTGGCATCTAACTCTGCCAAATATATCTTGATCATCTTGTCCTCCTCCATACTGTTTCCTTCTAGGTCTCCCCTCAAAACCTTCTCCAAAGGACTACTCCTATTCAAATTAATGTCATCGAGCATGAATAAGTCCTCAATGAATTCCACCCGAGAGTAGTGTTGCTTGTCCATCGGATGTTGTATAGCATCAAAAACATAAAACTTCACCTTTTGGTCTTCAACTCTTACCTTTAACTTTCTATCATCAACATCAATAATAACCCGAACAGTCTTGATGAAAGGTCTGCCCAAAATAAGAGGAACCTCCTTATCCTCTTCAATATCCATGATGACAAAATCTACAGGAAAGACCAACCCATCTACCTTCGCCAAAATATTCTCTACAACTCCATAAGGATACTTGTCAGATCTATCAGCAAGTTGCAAGGTCATCCAGGTAGGTTTGATCTCCGAATCCCCAATTATTTTCAGCATAGAAAATGGCATCAAATTAATGCTGGCACCCAGATCAAGTAGAGCCTTTCCCAAGATAATTCACCAATAGTGACCGGAATAGTGAAGCTGCTCGAATCTTTAGTCTTCTCAGGCAAAGACTTCTGAATGATAGCACTACACCCAGCTTCTAAGGTCATTGTCTCTTCCAGAAACTTTCTTTTCTTTGTTAACAAGTCCTTCATGAATTTAGCATAAACATGCATTTGTTCCATCACCTCCATGAATGGAATGTTGATTTGGAGGTTCTTGAATAAATCTAAGAACCTACCATATTATCGCTCCTTGTCTTTCTTGGAAGGTCTCTTTGGATAAGGGAGATCCTTCAACTAAGGTAGGTCACCCTTCCTCTTATCACTGTTCTCTCTTATATCATCCTCATTAGTAGCAACCCTTTCCTCATCTTGTATCACATCACCATTCTGTGTCTTTCTGATTACCTTCTCTGATCTTCCAGCTTCAGTCTCTCTCAGAACCTCTTCCTCAACAACCAAGTTCTCACCAATACCCTTACCAATGACCTTACCACTTCTAGTAGTGATAGATTTGCAGTGTTCTTTTAGATTGGTTTGAGTGTTGGCGGAAAATTGCTGTCGATCTGAGTTTTGTTCTGCCATTTGCTTAGCTAACTGACCCACCTGAGTCTCCAAATTTCTGATAGAAGCATCAGGTAATCATTTGTCAAAGAATGTGTAGATATATAAATTCACTAACATTTGTTTCCCATTTTTCTGTTTAATTATCATCTCAAGCATTTGGTTCCGTATGTTGTAGTGGAACCCACCTAGTTTAGAAGAAGTATCAGATTACACGGTTGAATATTATTTTTCTCTATTTAACAAAGTTGAATTTGAACTGGTGCTGCCAACAACATTGCGAGAACCATACATTTGAGACAAACACACCTTTCATAGTTTTTGTTATAAGTATAAAAATGTAGTCCAATTTTTTTTTTTTGTATAACTAAATATACCACCCAATTAGTGTCACTTCTAAAAATTAAATTTTATATTTGACTTAATATAACACTTATAGATCTAGTAAGACTTTAAACAACTAGAACAATATTTTATTAATATATGTTGTCTTATTTGTTCACACGTTGGTGTTTCAGTTTGTTATCCATTCCTCAACTTTCCTGTAATGAATGGATGTTTTATCTTAATTTTTATAATGTTTAAATGCTTTGTTGGAGGAGGTTTGTGACAACTCTAAATTTGTTCATCAATAAACTACACTTCATTTTATCAAATCTAAACATTTTATTTTGCTTGAGGAAAAAGGTTTACCATATGTTAATCGAACCGAATATCCACTATACAAAAGTTTTTCTAGACTACTCTTATAATTCTTTACAAATTTTAGTTATTTTTGTTTAGTACAAAAAATATTATAATATTATCCGATCTATATAACCAACCATACCTAATAGAATAAAATAATGGCTATATGCAACAATTTCTCTATGTGGAAGAATTAATTACCAATGTGTATACTACAATTTACAATCAACTAATTTAGACGCCAATTTATTTTGGGTATACCTTTTTCATGATGGTTTATTGATTATTTTTTTGAAGTGGAAGAAATTTTATTAATCAAAATTGAATTCAATAAGCAAACCTTAATTTTATTAAATGACATCATCCATATCTATCAAACGACTTCGTCATAATATCATATCATATATTTATTGACAAAATATTGATCTCTAAATCTTTGTAATCATTTCACCTATAGTTTTTTCTTGGACTTCCTTTAAAAATTAAACTAACATTTATTTGATGTATTATTCTTACTAAGACTTTTAACTATTTAATGCTATATTATATTTTCTACAATTGGGACTAGTCCAACTTGTGAATACAAATGTGAGTGGCATTATTTCCATGAAAACAAAAGTTGAAGTTTGATGAGACAAAGCATGGAAAAACCTAAATCAACAACAACAATGAAGACTCAAGTTCAAGCATCAAAAGGATCAACAAAAACTTAAGAATAATCTTTATTTTCTTAGGTAATAAGATGTTTTGAATGGGTAGAGTCTAAGTAAGATGAACCAAATAAAAATCTCACAAATTAGAATGATGATTGTGATGCATATGAGATTAACATTGATACATGATTTTGTTGGGTATCAGTAGGTCAGAATACACCTAGAAGGGGGTTGAATAGGTGTCGCAGATTACTTACTCCGCTTTTCCTGTATTTTGCGCAAAACAAAAAGTTACTGCACTTAATCGATTCAGCTTGGTATTAATCGATTAACCCGTGCTGGACTTAATCGATTATTCATGTGGATAATCGATTATCCTATGTTCTTGCAGAATCTTGATTTTAATGGTTTCTTGCTACGTAATTCACCGATTACTAATCCTTATACACTTAATTGATTTTAGAGATAACAGAATGATGTTTACACAGATTAGAACATGTATCACAGAATCAATCAAATAATAAGAATATAATCAGCAAAAGTAAATGAGATAGGGTAAGAAAATTGTGCAAGAGGAAATTTTTATCGTGGTTCGTTTACGGTCCAGTGCAAACTACATCTAGGTCTCCCTTTCTGATCTTGGGAGATTTTTCTTCTTCACTATCGAAAAATGTTTGATACACACAAACTTCCAATATACGACAAACTAAGATACTACTTTCTTGGACACTACAAGCTTGACAACCTTGGTTTGACTTCTCTATCTCGCCTACTAAGATTCCATATCTTTTAGCGATTAGGCCCCAGCCAAGTATCGCTTGCACCAAGACCTCCTAGTATTCATGAAGAATAACACAATCTCTTCTTCAAGTGAAATTATTCACCAAGTGACCACTTTCCTCGATCAATACAGATTTTGAGTTTTCTTGAGTACTTAATACTCGAATATAACAATGTAAAACTCAACTCTAAAACACAAAGCAGAATACTCACAAGAACTTATTCTATATGAGAAAATTATGCAAAGGTTTTTACAAAACTGAATTTCACAATTTTCAGAAAAACAGATTTTTCTTACTTTCACTTTACAATTAATTAAGAAAATAAGAATGAATGTGATGCATGAAAAGCCCTAGAGATGCATGCTTCAACTTCAAATTCTAAGCTCTATTCGACATGCCCTAATTCTTTAAACTTTTCTAATTTAATCTATATGACAATGTATGCTCAAAAATCTTCTGAATATGCAAGATTTGAAAATATGAATGTTATGCCACATTGGCCAGAATTTCAATATTTATACCAAACATATTGATACTACTATTAATTGATTAATCATCCAGTTAATCGATTAATGGGCAATTAAAATTTAGTATTCTATCATGTCTTAATCGATTACACAACTTCTTAATCGATTAATACACCATCAACATCAGATTGGTTAGCTATTGTAATTCTTGATAATTGATTACACATAATACTTAATCCATTATGCTGATTGAAAATATTTTTATTTATGTAAGGTAAACGACCTATATGATATGAACATGCTATACATAGTTTTTCAAATATAATACCTTTAATGATAAGACTATGTATGTGAATGCATGAGTCTACTTATCATATTATATCTAGATGTGATATCTCAATTTTAATCTTGTTTGTATTAAGGCTCTTGTGAGACTCCACCGAGGTTTACCTAACCTAGACTCGATCTAAGACAATCATCTTAAGACTTCTAGTAAAACATAAAACTTACAATATCCTAAGTCTATAGATGTAACCCTTGAGTCTTTGACTCGTTGTTTATTGTATGATCTTCAAGCTTTCTTGTATGTCCTTTATCTTCATCAAAACATAGGTTAACATCAAATGTACAAGTCTTGATGCTTTCCACTTTCAATCTCCCCCTTTTGATGATGATAAACTCTATACCAAATCCTTGTCTAAGGAGCTTGATGATGATCAACATGTGTTGGCTTAGGTTGGTTAAATGTCAAAGTTGTGCTGCTACCCCTCACTTTGTTCTCCCCCTCAACCAAGCAATGAGGTGATTTAATCAAGAGTAGGTAGTAAACTTATGGAAGCTCAACAACCTGAAACACATCAAACAACAAAACAACATTTCTCCCCATTTTGACATTATCAAAAAGTATAGACAATTAAATTACAATAACTGGTCAAAAGTAAGAAGAGATATTATAGTTTGTGAAAAGAAACTATAATTAATCATTAAGTGCATACTGTGATTGATTAACCAGTTTTTAGAGAATTGAACAAGTGCACAAATCACTGCATTTAATTGATTATCATAGGCAATTAATCGATTATCATAGGCAATTAATCGATTAAACTGACAAAAACAGAATATGAACAAGGTTTGTATGACAAATCCAACATGTATAAACACAATCAAGCATGAAAAATTAATATTTCTGATTTGTTCAGGTTAAGCATCTATTAATCAAACATATATAGTATACACGCAAGATATGATCAAGATTCTCAATAAAACCACAATTCATAAACTATCGACATAATTAGATATAGTTCAAAAAAACATGAAATAGCGAATTAAAAAAAGTACATAACAAGAGTTTGAAAACATATTACAAGCAAAAGACACAATGCCCAAAAAGAAGTGAAGTACAAGAACCAAAAGGTATACTAAACCACAATACATAACACCCTAAAGGCTAGACACTCCTAAACTATTCCTAGGGTGGTGAAGGAGGATGTCTTGCTTGCGGATGCATGATGTCGTGGCTGGTTTAGATGAGGAAGTCTAAGCGGTTGATTTCTTCATTTAATCGTTCATTTTGTCTCTCAAACCCCGATTGAATGAAGTTCCTCATAGACTCATAGTGTGTCAATGCGAGTATTAAGCCTCTGTTCTACGGCGTCCAAGTGAGCTATCCTGAAAGGTGGGTTCTTGAGGCATAGCTGCAGCCTCCCCCTGATTCTCCGAAATCTGCTCATGCATAGAAACGTCTTCATCCGACAAGTCCAAATCCATAGTAGTGTTGTGATCTTCCTGGTACTGTCAGCCATTATCATACTTGTCAATTCCCATTTTGTGGAATAGGTTGTCACCAATCAAGTTCTCATGAGAGTTCGTGGAGATGATCATCGTATCAGATGTATCTATTTCTAGATGATCAATGATGCGGGATATGAAGATACCATAAGCAAGCAACTTGGTTGAAAAGGTCGAGTACAAATCATAACCTTTGGAATCTCCTCGGGTCAGTTAATCATTATGTATTATCGGATAGCAAACATAAACTTTAGGTCGTTGATTGTTGGTTGGGCATGGTTTGTGTTTCATTGAACAAGTATATATGCCACAATATAATGCAGAAGTCGGTTTTGAACCGATAGCAATCTAGCCTTAGTTAACTCTCCTTGCACATACAAGTGTGATCCTCTGAGACAATATTTATACATTTCATTTGCATCAAATGAGTTCCATAACTCATTTGAGCAGTGTCTTAGGCCAAAACCGTCACTAGACAACCCACCCACATCCAGAAATAAGGTCTCATTCAACTCAAACAATTTTCCCGAAACCATAGATTAATAGCTACCATCTTTGTATCTAAAATTAGCATAGAACTCCCTAAATAGAGCAAGATATACCTTTTCATTAAGCTCAAGAAACTGGTTCACACCATGAATTTCCAACTCATGAGGAAACTTGAGACCTTGTTCAACCATCCAAGCCATATCCGCATAGCGGATGTATGTTGGCTTCCTTCCTTGGAATTTTTCTAAGCGAGTTTCTTGTAGAATTAGTGAGTAATAAGGGTCACCTCGATCCCTCCTGTCACCATGACCAAATGCAGAGCTGGATTCAGTTCCTCTTGAACGATTAGCTGTTGTTTTGACTCTTTTTTGCTTACCATCTTCCATTTTTCAGGTGTTGGAATGGTTTAATCGATTATGTAATCAATTTAGAGTGATTTTGGGCTAGGGTTTGAGATTTGGGGAAAATGCTAGGTTTTCAGATTTCTTCTGAATTGAGGGCTAATTGATGACTAACTAGGCTTGATAGTGCTCGATTTGGATTGCTATTTAATTAGGATAGATCAATTTTGCCAATTGGCAGAAAAAAGGGTAGGAATTTGTGATTTAGGGTTTGAAAAAGGTTTTCCCAAATGCATATTGAATCTGTTATACCCTACTGCCGTTAATCGATTAAAGCACTCTTTAATCGATTAAGACTTGTTAAAGTCTTCAGCAGCTGAGCCCAGTTAATCGATTAAGACTTGTTAAAGTCTTCAGCATCTGAGCCTAGTTAATCGATTAAAGGAAGACTTAATCGATTGAAGATAGAGATTTTCAAAAAACTTAAGCTATTGGAACTCTGTTTAATCGATTATAACACAGGGTAATCAATTAACATAAGTAAAATTTTAGATTTGAGTATGTTTTTGAGATTGACAAGTCATGCTAAGACACTTAACCTAAGAATATATTCTAGATAGAATTAAACACATTTAGCACATAAGCATTTGATCAAGAACATAATTTTTATGCACAAGAATGCAAAACATGATTCTTGGATAGATTTATGGCGCTTGTATTATCATGAACTAAGCCTAATACTCACAAGAACCTATTCTATATGAGAAAATTAGGCAAAGGTTTTCACAAAAACGAATTTCAAAATTTTCATAAAAACAATTTTTTCTTACTTTCACTTTACAATTAATCAAGAAAAACAAGAATGAATGTGATGCATGAAAAGCCCTAGAGATGTATGCTTCAACTTCAAATTCTAAGCTCTATTCGATATGCCCTAATTCTCTAAACTTTTCTAATTCAATCTATATGATAATGTATGCTAAAAAAGCTTTTGTATATGCAAAATATGAAAATATGAATGTTATACTACATGAGCCAGAATTCCAACATTTATACCAAACATAGTTTTATGTTACGTCTTAATCGATTATACATCGTCTTAATCGATTAACACACCATCACCATCACATTGGTTAGCTACTGTAATTCTTGATAATTGATTACACATAATACTTAATCGATTATGCTGATTGAAAATATTTTTCTTGATGTAAGGTAAACTACCTATATGATATGAACATGCTATACATAGTTTTTCAAATATAATACCTTTAATGCATAAGACTATCTATGTGAATGAATGAGCCTACTTATCATTATATCTAGATGTGATGTCTCAATTTTAATCTTGTTTGTATTAAGGCTCTGGCGAGACTCCACATAGGTTGACCTAACCTAGACTCGATCTAAGACAATCATCTTAAGACTTCTAGTAAAACGTAAAGCTTACAATATCCTAAGTCTATAGATGTAACCCTTGAGTCTTTGGCTCGTTGTTTATTGTATGATCTTCAAGCTTTCTTGCATGTCCTTTGTCTTCATCAAAAATTAGGTTAGTATCAAATTTACAAGTCTTGACTCTTTGTGCTTTCATATTTTCTTACATTAACATTCATACATGACTACATGATTTTGATACATTAAACAAGGTTAAAACTTACGTCATTTCAAAATCATGCATTATACATTAGTAAATCACGTTAGAGGTTCATAACATATAAACTACTTGTTTTTTTAGAAAAAACAATTAATATATTAAGGTAATAGTTAATTGATCAAGTCTTTACAAAATAGAAAACTCGTTAATCGATTAAGTTTATGGCTAATCGATTAAGTCAATGTCAATTTTGAAATATTAGATTTTTAAAGAACGTTAATCAATTTAGTGTCAACATAATCGATTAAACTAACAAAAAACTGATTGAAACTGAATGTGATAAGAACTAACAATTCTCATGAGTATTAAAAACGTTTTTCAAGATCAAACAAGAATGTTTCAGGAAAAAAAAAGGTTAGAGTCTTTGAATCACTTCAAGAGAATTTTCATGAATCTTTGATAAGAGAATTGCGAGCATTCATCATCCTATCAAAAGTTTTTCAAGAACATTTGCATCTCCTAATCATACATCACCATATTATGAGATTGTGAGATATTTCAAGAAGGTTAGATATTCTGAATTGAGTGTAAACTAGCACAAGAAAAGGTGCAAAATCATTGTACACAAGAATATGATTCAATTTCTAATTCATCTCTTAATGTGTGAGATATCATTAGAGAAAGAGACAAGAATTCAGAGAAATCCTAAGCTAGAAGTGACGAGACTATCCATTAGAAGTTAGGTCCAAAAAGTTTTTGGTGGAAGATTGTTTATAAGAATATTCAATTTCTTGATAGTGAAAGTAAATCTATCTATCAGAAAGGGAAGACTGAGTATAGGTTGTAGTGATTAACAATTGAACCAGGATAAAATCGAAGGTGTTACTTTCTTTTATCTCTACTCTTTTACGTTTAAGCAATTATCAATTTCCGTTGTCTTGAATTGAATTGAATTCATATTAGGATTGTTGCATAAGTGACACTCCCATGGTTAATCACATAAATTGATTGAATTGTTAAAGTACATGTAAGAACATATTGATCATTGCATATCGTTGTGTCAAAAACTAAAGATTTTTTAATAAACTGATCGAATTAATGATTAACTCGAGAATTTTATTAATTGATTAAGTAAAACTATTAATTGATTAAACCAGGGAAAATCAACAAATATTTTTCAAAAGTGAAAAGTTTGAATCATACACCACTGTACATATTCACTCCCTCCAAGTATGTGTTAGAGCCCTTGTTATCTAAGACAACTATCTCCATAAGAAAATCATTATGAATCTTATCTTATTTAGTGTGTCCAATTATCTATATAAAAAATCATTTTGAAAATCAAGTTTATTATGTTGTTTATATTTAATTTCCTAACATTAATTCTATATAATATTGTGTATATATTATGAGATTAAAATTTAAAAACAGGAAAATTTGGTTTGTTTAAAAAATATCATTGCCACTGATCCAGGGACAAAACTGTCTAAAACTCTGAAGATGTAAAATAATAACTGAGAAGGAAAAAAGCACCCCTTGCCCTTTCTCGTCTTCACAGTAGCGCCAGCAACCACAGGTTTTTCCATTACTTTCTTGCAATGCTTCTCTATTTTCCATTTTTTCTTTATTTATTCACACTAAATATCTCGTAATCGTTTTCATGTTTCAAATTCATTTATTTTTTTGTAAGAAAAAGTAAACAGCCAGGTTTCACTAGCTGGAATAATAGGTATCAATAATAAAATCATATTGGGATTTCTGAATGAAAAAAACGTAAGAACCGGAAAAATGAACATGAGGATTCCACTCTTTCGTAATGGAGTTGATATTGTATCACAATTATTGTGTTATTTTAGAACCCGAGAATCAATTTCATTCTTGTTCGTTTCACAAGCTGTTTGGTTTTTTAGTTTTGTCTACTCTAATAGTTATGGTCGGATGTTGGTATTATGCCCAATGTTTTAAATTGCAGTTGCCGTCGTGATTGCGGTTATGGTTATTGTGGTCATTGTGGTTACTGTGATTGCAATTGTAGTTACGGATGTTGGCATTCTGCTTATGCTAAAACACTGAATTTCTTTTGGATTTCTTCAATATGTATTAGCTGCTGACGTTTCATCACGTGATAAATCTTGGATTTTTTATAATAATGGTTCAAGTAAAATATTGAAGTCCTTATAAAATTCTCACTAAGTGTTCAACTTAAGATGTTCTTTTGGGAATTTGAAGATACCCAAATGATGTTCTCTGTGAGGAAGGTCATGTGAAGGACTTGATCAACAGCCGATGCGTTACATGGCAAAGTACAATTACAATTTGACTTTTAGTATTTTTGATTGTTAGGTATTTGGTTTCCTGGTAAACTATGGATAGATTGTTAGTAGTGAATGTGCTATAGTGATAAACTGATAGCATGACAATTACTAATGACCTCAGTTTGCAAAGTTGGGTGCTAAGCTTGATGTTTGGTGTTATGGTTAACCCCCAACTACTTGTCTTGTTGTACTATATGTGTTATGTTGTCCCTTGCACCGAAGACATCCAAAAACTTAGTCAAAGAGAATTGTGATATTGATTTTACACTCAAAACTAGCACCAGCTAGGAACACTGATACAGATGACAGATCGAAGAATGAAAGCAGAAGAAACAAGCTGTTTTTTTTTTGCTTATGAATTTATTTATTTGATGCTATGCTAGCATGTAAAGTTATTATACTTTTCTTTAGTGTCAACCAATTAACGAAATGAACGTAATCTTTCTTTGTCGTTTTATTTGATTAGTTAAGGAAAAGAAGATGGAGCCAGAGATAGTGGAGGCAGAGCTAGTGTTGCCAAGCCACTTCAGTTTTAAAAGAGTTCATATGTATGAAAAGTACCCTAAAGGCCAAGCCAGAGGCAGGCACTGGAAACATCTTAAGCAAATTGTTCAAGCCGAGAATTACCAGAATTACCCACCTGATGAACCCAATTGTGAGATATCAGTGCCATGTCTATTTATCCTCTTTTTCTCCTTTTTTTATTCTATGCCTAAGCCTCCTTACTTGATATAATTCGTATGCATTTGATGCTCTCTTAAGAAATCTCCATAGCCGCTGCTTTTCTACGAATGTATTTACAATAGCTGCTTTCGGAGTTCTTATATGCACTCTAGTTTTCTTTATTTACTGAAAATATATTTGTAATTTTGGTTTATTTGAAAGTGAAGCTGTGTGGATGATTAGTGTGTTAAACTTGAGGTGAAGCTCTTTTTATGGCTGCAATAACCAAAAAGTTTCAAAGAAATCACTTCAGAGCTTGTTTTTATGGTTTGGTGATAAGGAGGATAGTGATAGTCCCTTGGCAGTTTACAAGTTTTGCAGTTCTGTGGGGAATGTGATTAGAGTAACATGCATGGATTTCAAAGGGCACTTCTTTGCCCCTATGTCTGTTGTGCAATAAGACTGTTTTTATGCTTTCGTTTTGTTTTTATGCTTTCGTTTTGTTTCTCTGCTGATGAGTGTTTTAGGCAGTCTGTTCCCAATAGGTAGAGACCAGCATTATTTCACTCTTAAGCTTCTTTAGTTTCTCACTTTTTTTTAAAAAGAAATAACTCTCTTAGGACACTACACAATAGATTATACGATTAGTAATGAATGCATCTGATAGAAAGTTGGGGTGACACCAATTGTAGAAATATATGGTTGAACCTCGCAATTAGTTTCTATAACATGCATATAGATTGGTAATAGATTGCATATAGCCTTAGTACCTGAGACTACTTCCTATTTTCTATGTTCCAATTCCTATTGCTTCCCTTATTTCTTTGTTATGTGTGCCATCTGATCCATATCGAATTTTATTTTCAAATTTTGATCGTTTAATTCTTTTTATCCTTGTTGCAGATGTCAATATTGAGTCACCTCCCTCTATGCACCCCTGCAAGAGAATTTGCGATATTACAGGCTTTGAGGTAAGTAGTGGTTTTTTGGTGTAGAAGTGTTCTTTCTTGTTGAATGGTTACTATTAGTAATCCATTTCTCTTTATTCAATACAAGTTTTAGTAAAAGAATTCAGGTTTAGCTTTGCATTTGTAGAAGTTTTAGTAATTGATTCCTGTTTTTGCTACAGAATCAATTTTCTCACCACATAGCTTTGACCATCATTATAAGCTCCCTCCTTATACTCTTTATTGTCTGCATCTGATCCATAGAAAACTTCCTCTTTTCGCTCCACCAAATATTGACTGACTTCCTTATTTGAGGAGGCAATCATTGGATCTGGGACTGGTAGCAGATAGGGATTTTGAAGTGTTTGGTGCTTCCCTCACTTCTAGTGCCTTATTCTACCTGCCACTCACATTTCTTCCTTGAACCGGTCAAGTACGTGCAGGGGTATGAATAGCTCTGATCTACCCTGATCCTGGACTATTGTGTAAGTATTGGCACTATAGTCACTGTGAGGGAAATCGAAATCAGATTTCCTCCTCCTACAAAATCAAAATAGTCCTCAAAGCCTTGTTCCTTTCTTATAATGAGGATTATACCACTAGAACCCCAATTCTGTTTTGCTAGCTGGTTCTGGATCAGTTAGATTCTTTGCTACATGCTACAATTAGGACTCCCTGAGATCGTTCGTCTCTACTCTACACCTCCTGGAATTTAGCCTTATCCACCTTGCTGACACTCCACCTTCAGACTACATGAAATAAGCTTCACACACCCTCCTTTCTTTTGGGATATTCATCTGTTTCTTCAAGCCAATCCAAATTCTCCTCAGTGTCCAAATTGCCATTAAAGCAAGGAAAGCTACCTTTAATTAAATAAAGTTTGTTGCTATCCATCCTTGTCACTCTCCCTTCCCAGATCTCATATTGCTTCTCATGTTCCTCTTTGATATCGTCTTCCTGCGAGTTGTGTCCAACCCAATCATAGTAAATTGTTTGGTGTGAAATGTTTGCGCTTACTTTGTTTGATTATGAATGATAATGATGATTATTATTATTTATTAATATACCATGCCATCAATCAGCACTTGTACTGGACAATTGATTGATTAATTTACTGTGCAGGCACCTTATTATGATCCCCGGACTAATCTCCGGTATGCAAATACTAATGTTTTCAAGATTGTCAGATCACTTCCTAACGATTATGTGCAAAGATACCTATCTCTAAGAAATGCCCAAGTTGTTCTTAAGTAGTTCTCTCACTTTCATGACCTCTGAGACACATTGATCTTGTTCCTTCATTTTCATCTTATTATTATAAAGTAATTATTGAATGAAATCTCTTGGGAAGTGAAGTAGATTTACTAGTAGGACATTATTAACTTGTCTAGTCTAACTTTGCAGCCAAGGTGGTATTGTCTTGCAAGATGGTATATTGATAAATAACATATTCTTACTAATCAATGATGTTGCAACTTGCATGTACAAGATAAAAAACCTCATTCTATTCAGAGGAAAGTTCAAATAAAATCTATGTTGCAGTATAGTCTTTGTCCCATCTATGATAATTGATAAACGTTCTCAATATTTTCAACAGGTGAAATTCAAGATTTTTTCTTTAATGGAGGTACGAACTCTAAACCAAGCATGCATTGAATAGTAGACAAATGAAAAGTGTATATGAAAGAGAATATAAAATTGAAACCCAAATTTTAATCCAAATGAGAATTTAAAGCGGAAATAATTGATTTATATCTGTAGTCATAATTTCGTTTGTGTAAAATCAGCTGAAGCATTTTAGACACCAAAAAACAAAGGAAAAACTAAAATGTAGGCCTCAGAAAAATAACTTCTACACATATGAATGATGTTATAGATGAGCGGTCAAAGAATTATCTTCTGCCAGAATCAGATATGGAATGAGTTGTATTTTAAAAAGAGAATTAGATATTTCCTGGTATAAGTTATCTCCCTCATCTACTAAAATTATGACATTGTGTTATATTTAATCATTTTGAAACAAAAATATTTCTAAAACTAAACAAAACAATACATATGTCAATATTTTAATGACCAAAGAAGATAAATTATGTTCTGATGTGATAAGATATTTTATTCTAGAGGTGCCAAAATGGGTAAGCTCGGTCGGACCGGCCCGCCAAAGCCTGAAAATTTATAGGGTTTGGGTATGATTTTAGACACTTTTTTTATTGAACTCGGACTTTTAGCCCAGTCAGGCTATATGAAAACCGAGCTCAGGCCGGGCTTACACGGGTTGGTTCAGGCTACTATCTTTTTCTTATTTTTTAATCTTTTTTGGGACATTTGGCTTGGTAATAAACCTTATGTAAAAATTATTTTACAAAACAATTTATAATAAAAAATATATAATAAATATTATGTTACGATATTGAATAAAAAATAGAATAATGTCTATAACATAAATATTTATAAATTGCAATAATGTTAAATATTATATTATTTTTCCTATTTTACATAATATCATTTTAAGCCCAATAAAAAGTAATGTATCAAATTAAATTAGAAGACATTAAACCATATAAATTTCACTTTTCCTTTCTTAATTGTGTATCTAATTAGCTTTAACTTCTACAACAAAAAACATAATAAAGAAAATAACTTTTGCAACAAAACTAAAAGATAACATATTTTTCCCCATAGAAAACTCCATACAACCAAATTTAATACAACTGTTCATAATTAAAGTGTTGATAAAAAACATACAAATGATAATATTTTTGATAATGTCTAAAAGTTTATATATTATAGTGAAGTCCAAATTATATTGTGTTAAAGAGTGAGTGACCAATAAAAATGAGATATTTAATAAATGGGTTATGTTAAAAATTATACATGTGGACTTTACGTATTAACTAAAAACAAGACATTAGATCTATAAGTTTAGTTGTATTATGCATAAGAAATGTGTTAAAAACGTTATACGTTATACATAAATATCAAATTATATATATATATATATATATATATATTAAATAGATTAAATAAGTTAAAATTTAAATAATTTTTTAATATTATGTGGGCTGGCCCGCCACAACCCGTAACCCATTTAGGGCAGGTTTGAGCTACAATTTGATATGCATGAATTATATCCGGGCTTTTTAGCCCGACCCAATTTAGCTCAAACTCATCCGTGTAGTCCATTTTGACACCTCTGCTTTATTCTCATTTAAAAATGATATACAAATTTATAATAACTTGTCTCCTCATCTAGCATAATATTCTCATATATGCTATTTGGAGTCTATTCTTTTGTTGATATTTTATCACCCAATATTCTGTCATGTATAATATTATAAGTCTTGAAGTTGTGTAGTAAAACTCCCTCTAGAATTTTAGTGGACCTTTTTATATATGGCACTTGAAGCACTCCATTATTTCATCTAACCCGCTTGAATCTCATGGTTCACGTCTACATCAATTTCTCCATCGTCTTATATGATTGACCAAAAATACCTAAATTTAGTGATTGTGATATGATATGATCCTCTAAATGTGCACTCCATATACTTTGTCTTACTTTGACTTGTATGGAAACAATGTGCTTTTAATGTTTGTTGCCATATTTCTAGCTAGGGATGGCAATAAGTACCCGAATCTACAGGTACCTGTTAGGTATCAGTGGAAGAATGCACCTAGAAGAGGGAGGGTGTTGAATAGGTGTGGCGGAGCTCAAGTTCCACTTTTTTGGTTTTTACACACTTGTTGAATAATGCCCAGTTAATCGATTAACCAGTGGGCTTAATCGATTAAATCACAAAAGAAACAAAATTATCAGATCATCAACTTGCACAGTTATTTAACAACAGATAAGCAAAGATACAACAAATATCTTTATGCAATATTAACAAGGATATAGCAAGGTATAAGCATACAAAATATCAGCTTCAAACTCAAATTAAAACAGTAAGAATTATAAAGGAGATTAAGAGAGAACAACTTGCACAAGGATTTTTATCCTGGTTTGCTTGCGGTCCATTGCAAACTACATCCAGGCCTCCTCTTCTGATCTTAGGAGATTTTCCTATTCACTATAGAATACAATGTATCGTTACATACACCAATTTAATTACAAGACTCGAACGCTCCTTTCTTGGAACCCAAAGAACTTCGTCACCCTTGGTTTGACCTTTCCCAAAACTGCCTCCCAAGAAAACCTTTCTTACCGCGATTCGGCCCCAGCCAATGTATCGCTCTTTATTCCAAGACCTCCAAGTCTTCGTGAAGAACACCTTACCTAGCCACAGCTAGGATTTTCCTAATCCTTGAATTACAACACTTTGAGTTATGAATGAGTACTTAATACTCAGATCTTACAATAACGAAAACTCAATGACTAACCCACACTTAAGTACTACAAGCCATCATGCATATGTGATTTAATACAAAACAATAAGCACAAAATATTTCTCTTAAAATCTCTAATAAGAATGCATGAACATGCAAGAAAGAATGGATGAGATTAAGCATATGAAAACAACATGCAAAACACTATGAACAACTTCAACTTAAGCATGTTAATCTCTCTTTCTCACACATGCATTTCTCTATGCTAATTACAAAGTAAATCACGAAAATATGCTCTCTAATCAATTCTAAACAATAGTATGCAATGCTATGTGTTTCTACAATTTGCCAAAACTTATACAAAACTGATTTGACCCTACAAATTGTTACATTTAGTTAAGCAGTTAAAACAGAAAACAATATAGTTATAACATAAAACATACACGTTAATCGATTAAGTTACCATGTTAATCGATTAACTAAAATAACGTGATTAATCAGAAAACAGTTGTAACAAAAAAACATATATAAAAGAAAACAATTGAGTTAATCGATTAAGTCACCACGTTAATCGATTAACCAACATATTAAAAACGTGATTAAAAGACAAACTTACTCATATGTTATGCTTAACTCCTATACACGTTTTAGCAATTATATTATGCTTAATATGCACATATAACATGTAAGATTAATACATGACCATACAATAAACTAGATGATATGCCTCATAAATATGATATGACAATTATAATGACTTGTAAGACTTGCATCTAGGTTTACCTCACCTATACTCACTCACTAAGGCACACATCACAGACTACTTAGAAATATGACTCTATTGATATAACCTAGTCTAGATATGACCAATGAGTTCTAGGCATGTTGATTGTTGAGTCATCTTCAAGCTTTAATAAAACCTTGTCTTCATCAAAAAATAGGCAAATGATTGCTGTGCAATCCTTTACACTTTGCACTTTCAGTACCCACTAGTAATACCCACAACGGATCAGATCTAGATCCTTATTTTTAGACCTACATGTAGTTAGGACTGAATATTTTGGAATTCGTTGTTAATGGATCCGAATCTGGGTAATGAATTACCTAGACCCACAATTCCTCTATATATATATATATATATATATATATATAATAATTGTGATGTTATATTCTTAAGTAATAATGTTATATTTGTTAATCCATAATTATGAAGTAATGTTATGTAGATGAAGGGATGTTGGAGGTTTAATATGCTTTATTGTCTTATTTTAAATTTTGTTTTTTGGTAAAAAGATTTATTTTTAAATGACAATTTTAAATTGTGTACTTGTACTTTAATTATTTTTTATAATTGGTATTATCATTTTTATTCTTCTTTTTATTATCTAAAATAACATGAATGATTATAAGAAATATATGCACAAATATATAAGTTGTTTTAAATTTTGTAAATATTTTCTATATTTAGGGTACCCACGAATTAGTTGGGTACCCAAGGACTTGTGGGTAACAGACTCAGTGGCAAGGGTTCAGGGCGGGTATGGTTCCCAAAATAGCCAAATGGGGCGGATCTGGATAGTGTACTACCCGGATCCATTCAGACCCATTGCTATTCCTATTTCTAGCATCTCATTTAATCCTTTATTGAGTTTCCCACTAAGATAATATCACCTACAAAAAGCATGAATTGTGGCACTAGTTCTTGGGTATGTTTAGTATGTACATCCAGGACCAATATGAGCAAATATGGCAAATTTTTTTTCCTTTAGACTCTGTCTTGTATTCTCATATTAGTCTTGACTCTATCATACACATCTTTGATTGCTTGAGTATATGCAATTTGAACACATTTCTTATCTAGATCTTTCCATAAAACCTCTCTAGCCACCTTATCATACATCTTCTCCAAACCAATGAAGACCATGTGCAAGTATATAGCCTCCATGGCCGACCTCCATGGTTTCCGACAATGGTTTTTTTAAGAACGTTCTTAAAATAATAAACATTGTTGGACTCGGACGCTCAAATATTACGATATTGCTAGACCCAGATGCTAGAACGTTCTTAAAATGAATAAAATATTGTCAGACTCAGACGCTATAACGTTCTTAAAATAAAAAAGCATTGTCGGAATCAGACGTCGAAATGTTATAACGTTGCTAGACCTAGACGGTAGAACGTTCTTCATGAAAAAACATTGTTAGACTCAAATGCCGAAATTTTATGACGTTGTTAGACCTAGAAGCTAGAACGTTCTTAAATGAAAAAAAAAAACATTGTTAGACTCAGACGCCGAAATGTTATGACATTGCTAGACTAAGACGCTAGAATATTCTTTGGAAAATACATCGCACCTACCTTTTACTTATCTCGAGTTCTGACAGTATCCAACCTACATTCTCGCACCTACCTTTTATTTATCTTGAGTTCCAACAGTATCCAACCTGCGTTCTCGCATTTACCTTTTAATTTTCAAGTTCCGATAATACCCGACTTGCGTTCTTGCATTTACCTTTATTGTCTCGAGTTCTAGCAGGAATCAACCTGCATTCTTGCATTTACCTTTATTGTCTTGAGTTCCAACATTACCTGACCCGCGTTCTCACATTTACATTTATTTTCTTTAGTTCTCGTACTACTCAACCAACATTCTCGACGAGTTCCTAAAGTATCTATGTGTTCTCATACTACATTATGATCATTGTGTCGGCCTTAACAAAATTAATGTTCATTTCTTTACTAGTTACTTACTATGATATCATATAAACCTCAATTTTTCTTGCTATCGAGTAAACAACAAGTAAAGCGAGGTAGCTATGAATACCCAAGTTTGTTTGGCCTATTCACAAAAATAAAAAATTAAAATATTTTGTTCCACTAATTAAATTAAATGGTTAAATAAATTTATTTAAGGGTATAAACGTTCATGTTAGTAGCGATGGTACCGTTTTATCCCGAGCTCAGAATCTCTATTTAAAGACTATTCTTATCAAATTCGGGCATAAAGAAAGTTTTCTACGTTTTAATCACAAAAAACGTAGTGACGACTCCAAATCAATTGTGAGAGGTAGAAATCGAGTTTGCCTCCTCCTAAGTCGTAATACCGGTCTTCCAACTGATATCGGGTCACGACACCATATAATCAAATTGATTTTCAACGACATTCATCTCTTGTCTTAACGTCCACTCAATTATCCTATCTCATAGGTTCGTAATATGACTTGTGAGCTGAATACCCCTACAATTTGTACAATTTTGTATGTCACTATCACGACTCGATTTTCGGTTGGAAGAAAAGTTCTACGACTTAGGAAAAGGTGAACTCGATTTCGACCTTTCCCAAGTGATTTGGAGTCGCCATTATGTTTTTTACAGTTAAAATGTAGAAAACTCTCTACTATGCCTAATTTGGATAATATGGTCTTTTGAACCTCAGTTTTGAGCTCGAGAGTTAATTACGGATCAAGGAAGGTATTGGCACCTCGTCCGCATGTATTAAAATAGTATACTCACTAATGGCATGAAATTTTATACCCTTACACATTATTTATTAAAAACTCAATTACTAAAGCAAAATATTTTATTTTTGTGTCTGACAAGAGTTCATCTTGATCATACATATCCCTAGATGCAATAGAGAAATCAAGACTACATAATTCTAATTATAGAAGTGATTGATTTGTTTGGTTTGGTTTGGTTTGGTCATGGTAGAAATAGTTTTTATAGTTTTATGAAATATGGATTAATAGGAAAGAGGCGAAACTAATTATAGATCGACTTTCCACTTTAGAGCGGAAAAGAAGAGATGACATAAGCCGTAGATTGAGCTATCATACTTCATTTAATGACATTCAAATTTTAACAGATAATAATAAATAATTTATTTTTAAGAGGTGATACTAATAGCAAAGATACAACACTACCAACTTTCCATTTTTAGAATGGAAATGAAGAAATGTCACGGGTTGTAAATCGAACTATCGAACTCTAATTAAAATATTTAAATTTTAAAATATGTTTGGAAACTAACCTAATTTTCTAAAAATGTGAGATTTGTGATAAGGAAACATATTTAAAAGAGAAGTACATAGTCATTAGGTAAGAATATGAGAATTGGTATAGGCCTTTACCTTAGATGGATTAATGACCTAGAACCAACCAACACCAACAAATAGATAAAAAAGAATTCAAATAATGGTTAAAGAGTTAAAAATATATGCATACAGTGTAACGTTTTTTACACTGTTAGCATATCATCCATCATTGATTTGTATTACTTTTGTTTGAGAGTTAATGGTGGTTAATAAACCAATGGTAGATGATTTACAAACAATGTAAAAATACTTACACTGTTAGTATATACATATTAAATTCATGGAAAAAGAGAAATAGATGTCATAAATAAAAAGAAGAAAAAAATGATAGGGATTAACCTACTCTCTTCTAAGGTGGCAGCGACGATCTAGATGTGGAGGCTGGCAGTAGTTATGGTAGACGATGATGGAGGAAAGAGGCAACCAAGGAGCTTTCGGCGGTAGAGGGTAAACCAATCAAGAAGGGGTAGGGATTTTCGTCCGACCTTTTTAAGATTCTTCATCCTTTTTAAAACTTTTTTGACTTGTAACTCTCGAATTCTACGATAAAAAGTATAATTTTGATATTCCTCTTTTGTGTGTAGTCTAACAAAAAGTGAGGAATAATGTCCCTCATTGAAAAGCTTGTGAAAATAGTTCTTTCATCTTTCCTTATTATGTCTTTGTCATTCACCAAGACTTTTCCATCTTTGTCTTTAATGCATTTCAGTTGGTCTAAGTCTTTTGTCTTTCATTCCCTAATATTTGCATGTCTGTAGACACTTATTTCCCCTCCCTTGATATCTCAAGATTTGTATAACTCATCGTACGCTTTTTTCTTTCTCTTTCTTAGTTACCGTTATTTTTCCAAACTTTCAAATTTTTTACGCAATGATCATGATTTAGAAATCTCTTTTTACCTTAACTTTGTCTTTGACACTTTTTCCCACTACCATGATTATTTATCTTTTGGTCTAGAGCCTTTGATCAATGCATAATTGATGCGCACTTTATGTGATATGATAGTTATGATTGGATTTATTTTGTATATTATTTATATAACTTAGTTGAGTTATGACATCTTAGACTTATTTGATATTTTAATGGAAAATTGCTTAACTCGTCATTTTTAGCTTTCATGACTCTTGCCACCAGATCATGATCATGTTGAATCAAGATCTTTAGTGATCCAAATGAGGCAAATAATATATCGTTGAAAATATATTAGGATTCTACCCAACTTTCACATTGAACCAATATTTGTAATCTACCTCTACCTTAGTCAAACTCACTGTGTAGTCCTGCTGATGATGGAAGTTGTGAATCTTAACAATTAGAGTTAAAATGATCGTATCTTGGGCTATAGAACTCAAAAGTGCATGCTACAAGAAGTCACAAGAATCTAACTCAAAGATATAATATTTTAATATAGAACTTTAGTGGAAATTCAACCGTTAAGTGTCTCACATTATTGGGCCAAGACTGGTCTACAATATAAGAGAAGAGAATATAAAAATTATCTATAAGCTAATTATCATTATAACTAGAATAATATTAGAACTAAAGGGAGCAGTTGTTCTCCTTTCTAAATCCTTGTTTTTCTTATCTTCGTATGACTTGTTAAACTCTCGGTGTTATCTTCATATGTTTGCGGATATGAGATTCACTACTTTAGGAATATTCTTTGTTGCTTTGAAATTGATTTATGTTTTCTGTCTCTCAATGATTTGAATGTTTCCTAATAAGATTTTCCGATTGGTTAAATTCTTATACGATAATATTATGTTTTTATTGTTTATTAAATAGAGAGATACTATTGATAGACGATTAACATCGATTGATCGTTAGCTTTGTGGACTATATGATTTAAGATTACCCTTTTGCTTTAAAGGGACAATTGTCACTTTTTAACTTGAATAAGTCAAATTCTAGCCGATTATCTAGTATATAGTCATGATTCACCAATCCACGATCGTGAATTGGGATCCAACCCATGAATTTCATAGATAATATCTAATATGTATTTTATGATCTAGGGTGGCCTACTAAATTATGAATGACTATATCCTTAAGATTTCATTTTTCTTCAATTGATTTCAAATCATACATTATCCTTCTTACTTTAATTGTAAATAAACAAATCAACCCAAACTCTATCTTTTTTACTTATGATCTATTCTTCTCTTAATTGATAACTAATATGAGTCCTCGAGATTGATCTAGATGTCTTTGATCAAGGTCGTACCCAATGCAAATAATATAATTAATACTATATTACTAGGAAGTGACTCCTAGGTCGTTTCCCAAGGATTATCTTTCAAGAAAAGATTCAAACACCTTATACTCATGCATGCAAGGAGATTTTTTGTGTATGGTATGAACATAAAGTAATACAAAAACAATAAGTGAGCAGTATAGTAAAACGACTAAATCCCTTTGATTCTTTGTTCACAACTCAATCCTCGATTTCAAAAGATCAATTCCGATTCGAACTATTAACTTCCTAATTTGTTGAGAATCAATTAAGTAAGTGATAATAAATTCACAGTTCCATAACCTAAGCCTCTAACTAGTGAAATCAACATAAACATGGAACATTAACAAATCCACACAAACTAAGCGTTCCTGCACTAGAGAGTAAATTAACTAAGTGAAGATTAACTCACAAAACCTATTTCTAAACAATGGAATTAAGCAAACCACATTAAAAAATAGGATAGAAGAAATCAATATAAAACAAACCGAAAATGCATTAAGAACAAAACCTTAAGAGTTGTAATACATCTCAAAGGAATCTAGTCTATAAATTTAGCCTTCCATGAAGGAGTAATCAAAATAAAAAATGAAGAAGAAGATAAACTAAACCCTAGTAGAGCCAAACCGGAGGAAACGAAAATTCTAATGTAAAGCAAAGTGATGGAATGAAAAGAGATGGAGTAAATTCGGATTCCCTCCTAAGTAAATAGGTAGAACCGAAATGGGCTGAAAACCAGGACCCAAAACTAAAAACTAATTTATAAATAAAAACTCCTAAATTAAAAATACAATCTTCACTTCAACATATATCCTCGACTTCTGTAATGCCCAAAATCCCCTTGGTTCCAAATATGATCTGAAAATGATAATAGATTAATCAGGCTAAATAATCCCAAATTAACTCATTTTAGGAATAATAATCCAATAAATTCTAAAACACTAAACTATATCAAACAAAGTCAATTTGGCACGAAGAATCATCAATAATGGTAAAATAAGGTTATGAATAGTGTGTAATATATTGCTCATCAAATAACCCCATACTTAACCTTTTGCACTAATGGGCAAAATCAAGAAATAAGGTTTTGTTAAGAAACATGCATCAAAGTGAGTCATGTAAGAAGATAAAAAAAACTAGAAAAATGCAACACATAGGAAGATCACATACTATACAATGAAATGTAGGAAGTATAAAGAAATGAGCAAAATTAAACACACAAAGCATGAAAGAATCAAAGAGTCAAGATATCCACGAAAATCATCCGATCAATTCAAGTGTACAAAGAAACTGATCAAACCAAAAGGCGAGTCACAATGATGATAGAGTCTCACAAGATATGCTCTCTAAAGTGTTTACACTTAAGTGTCTTAGGTTGTAAGTGTTTAAACTCAAGGCACTTCATGAAAACAAACACAATCATATGCTTGACAAGTCTCTAACATCAACATCACAAGCACATGCACATATAGATCAACATAAATTTTCAAGGTTGTAATGGGGCCAGATACAAGATAGGATAAATATGGGATATGTAGCTAAAATCAAATGGAATAGAGGATCAATGGGGAATAGGTACAAAATAAGAAAAAATCAACCCAAAAGAAGCATAAGAACTAAAACCTCTAATTCCAATCCTTTTTGCCTCACTCAACCTTTTATTCACTTTTGTTTCTCTTTTTGTTCTTTGTTTTTCCTTTTTATTTGCTTTTCCCTTTTCCGCGATGGAAAGACCACACTTATGTACACAATTGTATCAACCATAAGACATAACCAAGAATCCACAAGAATTGAAGAACAATGCACCCTTACATACTTAATATCCATTCTCAAAATAATTCCAAAGCTCCAAATTTCTCTTGGTTAGGACAATCATGGTTTTTCACTTATAAGCTTGTAATGTGCTAAATCACAAGGAAGGGGATAAAAGGGCTCAAAGGGGCTATCAAAGGATAAATTCATTCAAGGTAGGCTTTATTATAAAGAAATGCCTAAATCGCTTCAATATGTGCATGTGAATATCAAGTATCAACAAGAAACAAGTCAAGTTCTAGAGTGCAAGTAATCAAGATTGCAATCACACATGAAAGAAATTAGATGACGTACAACAATGCATCCATAATTAAGGCTCAAACTCTCATAAGGGACAAGTCGATCACAATTGTTTCAACCTCTCAATTCTCAAAAGCAACTTAGCACATAGATATGCATGGATTCACACCACATGATATCATGACTTAATTAAAAGAAAGCATAAGAGAAAATTCCCAAAATATAAGCAAAACCTAAACATCAAAGAAAAACATGCATCAATATAAGCCTTCGACTTACAACCTATATCCCCCCCACACACACACACACTTAAACTATACATTGTCCCAATGTAGCACAATCAGAAATGTAGACATATATATCAACCAATGGAATTGGACAAGTGAAATAAAAGTAAAGAAGGAGAAAAAGGATTTGTGAGGAAAGGCTTGATGTGATGCCCATTAACCTTGAAGCTTTTATCTGTGGATTGACTTTTTATTTCGATAACATCATAAGGAAACATATTAGTAACAACAAAAGGACCAATCCACCTAGAACGAAGTTGACCACTCATGAGTCCAAGCCTAGAGTTATATAACAACACTTTTTGGCCCACTAACAATTCCTTTCTAGAAATCAAACTATCATGGAATCTTTTGGTCTTCGCTTTGTAGAACTTAGAGTTCTCATAGCCTAGTATGCACGATGCTCTATCTCAACAGGAAGATGACATGCTTTACCAAAGACAACTCGATAAGGGTACATCCTTATGGGTGCCTTGTAGGGAGTCTTATTTGCTCAAAGAGCATCCTCAAGTCTATTGCAACAATCCTTTTTGTTAGTCTACACTATATTCTCCAAAATCCTCTTTATTTCTCTATTTGAAATCTCAGCTTACCCATTAGATTGGGGGTGATATGATGTGGAAACTCTATGAACAACCCTATAAGTATTAGATGACAACTAATAGGGGGATGGGTGAATTATTGTATGTGTTAATGGTCAATTTTTCTACTTAAGGTATCAAAGTGTTTATGTAGCGGAAATATAGCAAAAAGATTACCAATCCATAATTTCAAAATAAGGAGATAGAGTAGAGAGAAAAGAAAAAAACACATGATATTTATACTAGTTCACATTCTTGTCCACCGAAGGCTACATCTAGTACTATTGCAGCACAAAATATTACTTTACTATATATTTTGAGTAGTGATTACAATCTCTCTCCTCGCGACTCTTTGTACCTTACACACTCACAAATACCTCACACCCTTGGAAAACAACCTTTCCAAGTACTCTCTTTCCCCTTCTCACCACACTTATATAATGACAAGTTTACAACAAGTTTGAAGTATGAAATTTATGGCAGGATGCCTTTACAAGATATAAAAATTTCTATAACTTGCAATCCTTAGACTCATTACAGTTAGTATACAATGCTCTTGAAAGTGATTAAGTATGAAAAATTTATAACTTTGCACTTCAAGAAAGTTTAGAACAAAAATTGCAAGGAAAAAATGCAGAGAATTGTATTTGAAAGTATTGATTAGTTCGTGTGTGTCAAGTGTGTTTCAAATGAGAGTCTTGATTCTTTAAATAGGCTTCCAATCAGACAATATACCCTTACATGAATTTGGGACACGATTGGAATGAAACCCATTTCGTTTGGATGAAAGCTATATAATTTGAATTTGAAAATCTGGTTGCGACAACTCTATGTAATCAGTTACAACAAGGTGTAATCGATTACTCAACCTTTCTGTCCAGAGATGTAATCGATTATTCACTAAATTAATCGGCTACTCTGTGTTAGTTATGATTGGTAACTATTTACTCAGTCAAGTAATCTGGTAAGCAGTTCCAGTATCATGTTACCAATTGTTACATAGTTCCTGTAGCCCATTACCAAGGTCTGGTAACCTGTTACTCAGGTCAAGTAACCCATTGCTTAGCTTTTTGATAATTGTTTAATATTTTCTAAGATATTTCAATTTATTTCAAAATTGTTTTTCACTTTCAATTGAGCGCTACTTACTAATTATATTGGAGTATAAAGGATAGAAGTACCTATTGAAGACTTAGACTCTAATTGAAGCTTGATCTTCTTTTGTCTTCCTTCCTTTTTCCTTCTTTTTGTGTGATCTTTTTGTGTTCATGAAAACCTTACCAAGATCAGGAGCAAGATCTTCTCCATATTCTCCCTTTTATGATGATGACAAACCAACACATTTTGAAATTGGAGTTTTCTGAGTTCTAGCAAACTTAATGAGATATGACATGTTTTGACTTGAGTATGCCCCATATCTTGTATGCTCCTCCTTTGCTTTTGAGTATGTGCCTGAAATGAGTGTTGAGAGAAAAAGTACAAACTCCAACTTTTCTCTCCCTTTTGACTTCATCAAAAAGAAGGAAAAGCTAGGTATCCAACATAATATATATATATATATTTGAAAATGATAACAAGATATATTGTGACTTTATTTAAATTCCAAGGTCAGAATGCATGAGATGAACTCAGTTTTTGGAAATGCTATAAGATAATGAAAATAATGTGAAATACCATAGCATTATAACATAGTAAGCATAGTAAGTTCATACATAAACATCAACAACAATAAACAAGTAAGTGTTCAACCAAGTACGTAAAGTGCAAGAATAGAAAATTCAAACAAGTTCAATAACAACATCAACAACAAAACAACGAAAACACTAAGGAGATCCTAGAAAAAGTACTCTAAGATCCCTGCTCAGCCTGATCAGTTTGCTCAACATCCAAGTCCATGTAGTCTAATCGATCAGAAAGTCGACAAAGCTCTGCTTGGACTTGTGGATTTGAAACATTAAGAGCATCCATGCGAGTAGTAATGTGGCCTCGAAGTGAGAATAACTCGTTCATAACTATTTGATTGGATGGCATGGAACTGAATGAAGATAACTCAGCTTGGAATGAAGAAGGTTGTTGAATAAGAGGGTCAGCAGAGGGGTTAACAGCTTGAGCCGCCTGATGATAATCATGATGCTTATAGATTATATTAGTGGTATCTTGTAAGAAACCCATTTTGTGGATGACATCCACATCAATCTTATTTTCCTGAGCATCGAGAATGATATTCGACTCCCCATCAAGAGATATACCAAAGTACTTAAAAATGGCAGTTATGGTCATAGAAAAAGGTAAGAGACCAAAATCACCTCTAAAGGCTCACATTTGTCTCATTACCATCAATGCCCAATTTATCTGGACATTTTGTTTAATATCATACATCAATTTTATTACCATATCATTAAGTTGTGAATGATTTGACATTTTTGGATCTATGATGTAACTAAGAAAGTAATAAAGCAAGCGTTCCTCTAGGTTTAAATATCCATCAAAAAGGATGTTTCTACTTTTTACATTATCACCTATGACCCTTTGCTTATGCAACTCAAGTTCCCTTTTGGAATATCTACACATAGAGTAGTAGAAATCCCGTTTAATATATCCTTCTAAGTCATCACACTATAAGCCTGATTCTACTATAGTCCTTGTATATGGTATGTTACCGCAAATTGAACCTAATATTCTAAAATCTATAGCAAGTTCTTTGCCTTTGACATATGAGAAGATTTTATTCCTCTTGAAAGTCAATTTGCATTAAAATACCCTTACAAGTTTCAGGTAGTAGGCGTAGTGCAATTCATAGAAGTTAAATAAATTTTGTTGTCTAAGAAAGGTCGGGAAAATGAAATCATGAGACTTAAAAGAGTGTAACATACCAAATTTTGGAGCAAAAATGGGTCTCTGCATGAAGCTCTCTGTAAACGGTCTGTGTTGTTCTTCTGTGCATGAATTCGAACTAAATCCAATAGATTAGTCTCGGAAGAAGTTTGTTGTCTTGTTGGAGCC
The DNA here is from genome assembly GCF_001865875.1 of Lupinus angustifolius. Taxonomy (NCBI): domain Eukaryota; kingdom Viridiplantae; phylum Streptophyta; class Magnoliopsida; order Fabales; family Fabaceae; genus Lupinus; species Lupinus angustifolius. The sequence goes on along the minus strand of NC_032019.1, from coordinate 17,207,694 downwards.
ACATTGGTTCATTGCTTCTTGGTTCTTGAAGATGAAGCCTTGAATTTTGAAGGTTTGAGAAATTATGTTTTGAGATTTTGGGATTTTTTTTATTCAAGCCGCCAAACACGAAAATGAGTATTGCAAAATGTTTGGAAATGAAAATGTGATATGAATGTCTTCAAAAATCACTCAAAACGATTGAAAATAGAGGCTTTTAGAAGTTGTGGGGGTTACCATAGTTGAAAGAATTTGAAATGAAGAAGATGAAGTTGAAAAATGTGGGAAAAATCCTTAAATAACACACAATGTAATCAGTTACTTAGAGTAGAGTAATGGGTTATATCAAGTGTATTTGCTGAGTTTTCAGAATTTTAGACAGTGTAATCGGTTGCTCTCCATTAGCAATTAATTATCATTTGCTTTTGTCCAAAAAATAATCGGTCACATAACCCAAAAATGGAATTTTTAGTATTTTTAAGTAATATAGGAACAAGTAGGCATGAGATATACATAATGAAGCACACATAAAGATATAAAAGCAAGTTTAGCATAAGCAAGCTTCATCAAAAATGTCTAATTCTCGTCTAATTTTATAAAAAAGGTTTTTTAGCTAGAGGTTTAGTAAAGATGTCTACAAATTGATCATATGTATCAACAAATTCTAAGAATACATTTTTCTTTTGGACATGGTCCCTAAGGAAGTGACGCCTTATATCAATATGTTTGGTTCGGAAATGCATCATTGGATTTTTAATGAGGTTTATAACACTAGTATTGTCTCATACAAGGGAATCCAATCCAAGTCTAATCCATAGTCCCTCAATTGTTGTTTTAGACACAATATTTGGACACAACAACTACCTGCTACGATATATTCTACTTCAGCAGTACTTAAAGCAACACAAGCTTGTTTATTACAAGACAATGAGACTATCGCATTTTCTAGAATATGGCACGTACCACTAGTACTTTTCCTCTCAGATTTGCATCCAGCAAAATCAGAATCTGAATATCCCACCAATTCACATAGACTTCATTTTGGATACCATAGTCCAACATCAGGTGTGTCTTTAAGATATTTCATAACTCTTTTAACGGCAATAAGATGTGACAGAATTATGAAATATCATTAAGATAAATCAATACATTTTTTAGATTCACGAGTATCTATGTATATTCTAGAACCCATAGGAGTGACAACTGGTTTGCAGTCATTCATTTCAAAGCGTTTTAGCAGATCCATATAGTATTTAGATTCACTAATAAAGAAACCATCCTTGAGTTGTTTGCATTGTAGTCCAAGAAAGTAATTTAACATTCCCATCATGGATATCTCAAACTCCTCTTGCATCATTTTACCGAAATTACTACACAAGAGATCATTAGTATAATCGAAAATAATATCTTCAACATAAATTTGTAGAAGAAGTATATAATGATCTATTTTCCTAAAAATAGTATAGTATAGACCTTTCCTTTGGTAAAGACTTTATCAAGTAAGAAGCTTATTAGACGATCATACCAAGCATGTAGAACTTGCTTTAACCCATATAGAGCTTTCATATGTTTATATACATGAGAGAGATGTTTATAATCTTTAAACCTCAGAGGTTGTTTGATGTATACCTCTTCTTGAATATAACCATTCAGAAATGTACTCTTTATGTCCATTTCATATAACTGAAAATCCAAAAAGCATGCATATGCTACCAATAGTCTAATGGCTTCAAGTCTAGCAACCAGAGTGAATGTTTCATCAAAATATATTCCTTCTTCCTGATTGTATCCTTGGGCTACTAGTCTTGCTTTGTTTATGATGATAATACCATTTTTATCTGATTTATTTTGAAAGACCCAATGTGTTCCTATGATATGCCTATCACGAGGTCTAGGAATAAGTTCCCAATCTCTGTTTCTTTCAAACTGGTTAATTTCTTCTTGTATAGAAAGAATCCAGTGTTCATCCTTAATTGCATCATAAATCTTGGATGGTTCAACTTGAGAGACAAAGACCATGTTTAGATAAGTATCATTTAGCTTTAGGCGAGTGGTGACTCCCTTGCTTATATCACCAATAATATTGTCAATAGGATGATATCAATAGGTTCTCCATTCTCTAGGTAAATTAAAATGAATATGTTCTTCTTGTGAAGGTAAAACATCTTCTATTTTCAAATGCTCCATGTTGGTTGTGGTTTCAGAATTGGATTTTTCTAAGGATGGACTGGGTAAGTCATCATCATCTATAATAGACCTTTCTTCCATAGAAGAGTTAGTCTCATCAAAAGTTACATGAACAAAATCTTCCATGGCTAGAGTTCTCTTATTAAAGATTCTAAAAGCTTTGCTAGTAAGAGAATATCCTAGGAAAATTCTTGCATCAACTTTTCCATTAAAAGTTAACCAAGTTATGATCACCATTATTAAACACAAAACACTTACAACCAAACACATGCAAGTGAGAAATATTTGTTTTTCTACCTTTGAAGAGTTCATAGGGGGTTTTCTTTAGAATTGATCTTATAAGAACTCGGTTAGAGACACAAAAAGCCATACTAACTACATCAGCCCAAAAGTACTTTGGCATATTAGTTTCATTTAACATGGTACGAGCTATTTCCTCCAAAGACCTATTATTTTTGTTTACAACATCATCTTGTTGAAGTGTTCTAGGAGCAGAGAAATTGTGAGTAATACCAAGATCATCACAAAATTCTTCAAAAGAAGCATTTTGAAATTCTCCCCCATGATCACTTCTTATAGCAGTGATTTTCAAGGATTTTACATGTTGAACTCTTGTAGCATATTTGATAAAAGGCATTGAATGCCTCATTCTTATGTACCAAGAATAGAGTCCATGTGTATCTTGAAAAATTGTCTACTATCACAAGTGCATAGTAGTTACCGTCAAATCTCTTTGTCTATGAGGGACCAAATAAGTCCATGTGTAGTAACTGTAATGGTCTATCAGAAGAAACCACATGCTTTGGTTTGAAAGAAGTTTTTGTTTGTTTATCTTTTGATAAACACTACATAGTTTGTTTTTAATAAACTTCATGTTAGGTAAACCAACAACTAAATTTTTCTTGATCAGTTTATTCAAATGATCCATATGAATATGAGAAATTCTCATATGCTATAACCATGCATCATGATCATTAACAGCTAAGCATATAATGGGAAGAGAAGAATCATTTAAGGTGATTATATAAATATTATTAATTCACTTATCAATCAATTTTGAAGTTTCAGATACCTTAATGCCAATAATGCATTTGTCGGGGTAGAATGCCACATGGAACCCTTTGTCACAAAGTTAACTGATGCTTACTAAATTATGCCCGAGTCCCTCCACATATAGAACTCCTTCTATTGTAGTAGAAGGTGGCTTCCCGACTCTACTGACTCCAAGAATTCTTTCTTTGTTGTTTTTACCATAAGTGACGTATCCTTTATCCCTCGGAGTAAGGACATGGAGTTTTCCTTTATCATTCGTCATGTGTTTTGAGCAGCGGCTATCCAAATAACATAAATCACTGGCAGTTCCTAAACATTCCTGCAAAATAGGTTAAGTAATATTAGGCACCCAATTAGTTTGTGTTCTAGATGGTTTTCACCTTTTTCTACCCACTTAAAACAACTTAGGGGTACACTAATTTTTTTAATCATGCAAGTGTTAGGTTTATGCCCATGATTTTTACAGTAAGTGCAAATAGGTTGATACTTTTGTATCATGGTTTTAGATTTAGAAATATGATGTGTATGGATAATTTTTTTTTCAAAAATAATTTTTGTAGACATTTCCTTTTTCAAAAAGACCTCTATGGTCGGTGGATTGTCTTTGCATTTTCAGTAAGTTGTCCAAGTTTTTACTACTCTTGTTGTTGTTCTTGAGTTCTAGACTCAAGGTGGAAACTTTATTTTCAAGAGTAATAAAATTTGGACAAGATGAAGACGAAGGCTTGTTTCTGAATATGTCTAATTCATTTTTTTTTGTTTTGAACACAATTTAGTAAGTTTAACATATTCACTATGCAGTTCATTAAAGGCGTTTTGTAAATCAAAAAAAGGATGGCTTATCTAAAAGTTCACTTTCACTTACCTCCTCATAATCATAATGATGAGACACCATTAAGGATAGACGAGTCTGCTCCTCATTTGTTGGTTGTGTCATTGTCTTCCCTTGTAATATGGGCTCATCTTCCGGTCCTCTTTTCTGATTTTCCTTTGAAGAGATTATTTTTAAATGTTGGATAATCCATCTTCATGCGACTATTTTTTCCACATTCAAAACAGTTGAAGTTTTGAGTTGAAATGGAAGCTTCATTACCCTTGGTAAATTTCTTTGAATGTTCAACCTTGATTCCTTTATTTATTTTTAGAAATATGTGGAACTTCTTCACCATCATGCTCATGTCCTCCGTCTCTTCTTTTTATAATTCATCTTCTGAAGACTCATATACCTCTGCCTTTGCCTTCAAAGACATCTTTGATAAGCTTTTCTTTTCAGAGATGTCTATCAGTTTAGGTTGCCATTGTCTGGTTAGTGATCTTAGAACTTTCAAGTATAGGTCACTATTTGATAGCACCTTTCCCATTGCAATAAAGTGATTTGTAAGATAGAGGATCCTCTTTTGGAGATCAAGAAATTTCACTCCTGGCTTCATGGGAAACATCTCATACTGTTAGGATAGAGTATTGAGTCTTGATTGCTTATCTTTTTCAGTCTCTTCGTGTGTGGTTTCTAGAGTGTTGTTATGGTAAATCGCAAGTGTACAATTATGTCGTCAAGTAATAAAATATCGATCCCACGAGAACTAAAAAATTCCATTAAATATAGCAATTAATTTATACTTAACTCAAATAAGGAATAAAATTGAATTTAAAACAATTGAATAGTTGATAAGAATTATAAAAATATTAAAAAACATTGAAATCTAATTTAGGATGAATCCGATGATAAGGGTTACCGCCTTTACACTCACAAATCCTTATTTTGCTCCTTTTCATGAACTTTAACTTGTGAGGGTGAATTTCTCTTTGATATGTGTCATAATCTCTCGAGCTCTGTTACGTGTACTAAATTGAAATCGCACCTACTCTCATGATACGATTATCAAATGAATCCTTTATTTGGATCTTTCTATCCAATCACTTTGTAGAAACCTAAGGTGAATAAAAGAAACACTCAAGAATCATAAGACTACTCTCATGAATTAGGATTCTAGTTTGAATAACTGAATGATCGGATAGTTGGGTTTACCACTCGGTCCTTCCCAAATGTATCTATAAGGTGTCATTTATTGGCTATACAACTCACACAAATAAAACTCAGTTTAATGATTCAAATCATAACAATCAATGAACTAGAAGTAAGAACAAATGTTTATTGAATGTAAAAGGGTATAGTCCCAATCCTAGAAACAAAGGGGATTACACACTCATAATGGAGAAGAAAAATACCAAATTCTAAATTAGAGAATTGTAATGTAAAGTGTCTTCCCTCTCTGAGGGAGAATCATCATTTATCCTAATTACAAAATATTGGGCTAAGCCCAACAAAACAAATCCAAAAATTAGGAATAGAATATAACGTCCACGACCGTGGATGTTTGTGGCACCTTCACTTTAAATTGCTTTTCTTCTATCCAGAATCTAAGGCGAATTCTTTTGGCCTTCAATTGGTCTTCGCATAGCCGCAACACCGAATTCCATATTCTTGCAACCTGGCTTCTTTTGACAAGTTTGACATAGTTCTTACTTCTATAGATTGGAGGAAGAAAGGCGCTTTCACCTTTGTAAAGGATTAATGTCAATATGGTAGTTGTTGTGTGTTTTGTGCTGTTGTAGCAATTGAAGGTATTAACCAAATCAAGGCAAATAAGCTAGTCTCATTTCTGAATAAGAGCTTATGGATTGTGGCAATAAATACAATCGTGGCAAAGGTTGGTTAATGGAAAATGCTTGTGAGATTGTCAAGCAAAATGGTAGCATATAAGATAAACTAATTACCCTTATATGCATATGGTGTGGCAAGGCTTAAGAAAAGTCATACATGTATACTCTTTTCCTTTTCATATATAATTATTTTAAGTAGTTTTATATATTCTCTTTTCTAACAAATATATAATTATTTTAATAGTCTAATAATTTTGAATAACGATAATTATTAAAAATAATCATGACTCAAATTTTATGGAATTTATATAGAAAAATTATGGTTCGAGTCATCTCTAACTTCTCTAAAAATGGGAAGAAGGTCTATGACCAATACTATCTAAGCTATTAATTCCATATAAATAACTAAAAAAATAATTCATCACCTCAATGAATTTTATGGATTTTTTATTGTAAGGTCATGGTTTGAGTCATTTTTAACTTCTCTAAAAATGGGAAGAAGGTCTACGACTAACACCGTTTCTAAGCTATTAATTCCATATAAAAAATAATTCAAAATTATTGTTATCACTTAATTAATTTTGGAGTTTTTATAGTAAGGTCATGGTTCGAGTCGACCCTAACTTCTCTGAAAATGGGAAGAAGATCTACAATCAATACTGTATGTAAGCTATTAGTTTCATTGAATTAAAAAATCATATATTATAAATATTTTGGAAGCAACAAAAATCAACTCCACCAACTCTATCGATATTTTATCAACAATAATCAACTAAACCAATTAATTAATTTTCAAATAAGAACTACACAGTCTTGATTTTCATATTGCGCCTAGGGATACGTAAGAGCAAGACGAGCTCTTGTTAGACATAAAAATAAAATATTTTGCTTTAGTTATTGAATTTTAATGAATAATCTTTTAAGGGTATAAAAAGTCCATGCTGTTAGTGAGGGTATCATTTTAATAAGGGAAGACAGAATGCTTATACTTTTCTCGAACCGTAGTCGACCCCCGAGCTTAGATATTAAGTTCAAAAGACCAAAACTATCCTAATTGGGCTTATTAGAGAGTTTTTTATGTTTTATCCGTAAAAAATGTAGTGGCGACTCCAAATCAATTGGGAGATGAGAAATCGAGTTCGCCTCTTCCTAAGTCGCAGAGTTGGTCTTCCAACTGAAAATCGGGTCGCGACAGTTGGCAATTCTACTAGGGATGCCCATAAGAGAGTCAGGCCCAGAGCTACTAGTTACATGGACTTAAATACCTTTTTTGTTTTGTTTGCTTCTTTTTGTGTTTACTTTTTTATTATAATTTATTTCCATACTTTCTTGTACATAAACTCTTGTGGTTATTTTTGTAGCTTTTGGGGGATAAGAATCTATTTTTATTAAAAGGTTTGCATGCTTCCCCACACACAAACACAATACACTTGATTACACACATTTACGCTGAACTCGAATATTAGTGATTATGATTTGAGATAGAAGGGATATTTGCTTTGTCGGTAAGTGACCTCGTGTCACATCTGGTATTGGCGTGATGAACCATCTAGATTTTTTCCAGTATCATGAGTTAGTGGCTTGGAGGGCACGATCCTTCTTGTTTCTAGCCCATGATATTTGGTGTCATTTCTTTCAAGATTGGAGGCAATCTGGTGACCAAGAAGTCTAAAGCTCTTATCGAGTTCACTTTAATCAAGACCTAGTACCCTGTAATAGGGTTGTGACCTTTAAACTATACAAAACCTTGTAAGTGTACCTTATTTAAGACACGGGAAGCATAACCTTAATTTTATTCATCATCATTCATAAACTAGGTCTTATGTCCCATAAAAAAATGTCCAATGCCTGAGTGTTATGAGGGTGTCATTGCATTTTGATGTCCATGTGCCATAAGGACGGCTAAATAATTTTCATTCCCTCCAATGGGATAAACGTCCTAGAGATAATTTTCATTTCCTCCGATGAGCTAAGCGCCCTAGAGATAATTTGGTTTCCTTTGGGGCTAAACACTGTAAGGATAATTTTCATTTTTTCTGATGGACTAAGCACCCTATGGATAAGTTTTCTATCATCCTAATAAGCTCGGAGTTATGTTGATTAACTCCAAGGTGGCCTTTACAGTTTAATATGTGTCAAATCCACCATGACATTTTATTTTATTGTAATTGAGGCTATATTTCCCCTAAATAAGGTTTGCCACACCAAACATACAAAATGCATTGACATCACTACATTAAGTTCATGAATTCCATTCATTCATACATATTCATCATTCTAACATTCATAAAATAAATAAGAAAAAAATTATTCATACATTCATTGAAGTATACATCATTCAAACATTCATTAAAAATAATAATTCATATATTCATCAAAATATACCTCATTCAAACATTCATAAAAAAAATAAAAGACATCATTCAAACATTCATCTACATATGCATACACTCATAAGAATGATAAAAAAATCATTCATATCATGCATTACATGCATAACCCATTATCTAAAAGAAAAAATTGAGAAATTCATGCACTTTCATAGGCATACATTATCCCAAAAAATTATTCCAACATTCCATTTCATGAAATAGAATACCATGCATTGCATACACCACTATAAACTATCTAAAAAAGCCAAGTAAATCAAAAGCGTAAGTGTAGAAGATTATTTATGCACAATTCAACCAAGTAAAGCAAAAGTAAATAACCAAAATAAGTAGAAGAAGAGTACACAAAGAGTTTTTATACTGGTTCGCCTTCTTTTCCGCCGAAGGTTACATCTAGTACTCTTGCCACACAAGAGATTTTTCCACTAGATAATTTGAGTTGTAATTAGAATTTCTCTTCCCGATATTTTTGTACCTTACACACTTAGAACTTATCTACCCTTGAAAATTCCCTTTTCAAGTGAACTCTTTTCCTCTTCTCAACACACCTTTGTGTCGAAAAGTTTACAACTAAGATGAAGAATATAACAATGACTTTGGATTGCCTTTACAAGTTTTAACAATTCTATAACTTGAAATCCTTGATCTCATAATATGAATACCTAGTATACAATTCTCTTAATATTTTTGAAAGTTTAGAAAACTTTGCACTTTATCAAGCAACTTCAGAAAATATGAAAGTTTAGAAACAAAAGATGCTTAAAAAAATGTGCATAAAATTGTTTATCAAGTGTTTGAAAGTTTTGTGTGATTGTAAGCAATTGTGAATTTTGTGTGTTATGGTGTCTATGAATTTGGATGTCTGAAGGCCTTTAAATAGGCTTCCATTCAACCATGATAACCTTCAATGAAGAGGAGATGCGATTGGAAAGAAAGTTATTCACTTTGGATGAAAGCTGTTCATTTGAATTTAAAAATCTAGTTTCAACAGCTCAATGTAATCAATTGTCACGAAGTGATAATTGATTATCCAAATGTTCTGTCCAAGGTGGTAATCGATTAATACAATGAATTAATCGGTTACATCAGTTAGTTTTGCTTTATAACTGTTTTCTCAGTCAGGTAACTTGTTACCTAGTTCTGGTAACTTGTTAGCCAGGTCAAGTAACTCAATACTTAGAATTTTGACTTTGCATTTTAGACATATCCAATTTTTTTTAAATGATTTTCATTATTTGATTAGTTGAACATGGCTACTAAATATTAAAGTGAATGTAAGGCTAGAAGTACCTATATGTAGACTTTAATCTATAATTCTCTTGAAGCTTGAATCTTCTATGTATTCATGGTCTTCTTCCTTTTCTTCTTTTTGTGATCTTGGTGTCTTCGTCAAAATTGTGTCATGGTCAAGAGCAATATATTCTTCACAATCTTCCACTTTTTGTTGATGACAAATAGTTTAACAGCAAGATATTTTGACGTAATACCTTAAAGCACGATTTGTCTAAAGGTCCAGATTTGTCTCATTATCATCAATGTCCAATTAATTGGAACATTTTGTTTCATAGCATACATCAACTGTACTTCCATGTCATTTACTTGTGAATGGTTTGAAAGCTTTGGAACTATGATGTAGCTTCAAATGTAATGAATCAAACGATCTTCTAAGTTTAAGTTACTGACATATAAAATATTTCGGTTTTGCACAGAGTCACCGAAAGACCTTTGCTTACACATTTCAATTCCATGTTTGGAGTATTTACACATAGAGTAGTAGAAATCCATTTTATTGTACCCTTCTAGGTCGCATTGGATGCCAAACTCGACTATCGTTTCTATGTATAGTATGTTACCGCAAAGTGAACTCAAAGTTTTGAAGTCTATGCCTATCTCTTTTCCTTTGACATATAAAATATTTTATTTTTCTTAAAACTGAGATTGCAGTAAAATACCCGTACAAGTTCCAGATAGTATGAATAATGCATTTTGCAAAATTTAGAGAGTTTTTGTTGTTAAAAAAGAGTTGGGAAAATGAAATTGTTATCCTCAAAGGAACATAACAAACCATACTTCAGATCAAAAATGGGTCATTGCATGAAGTGCTCCTTGAAGGTTTTGTGTTGATCCTTGTTTGCCAAAAGACGTAATAAATCCAACGTGTTGACTTTAATTGGGTTTTGTTGCCTTCCTTGAGTAACAATGGTTCTTTGCTTCTTGGATCTAGAGGATGAGTCCATGTTGTTGAGTTTTGAAAAACTTAGGTTTTGAGATTTGAGGTTTTTTGATTTTGAGCTCTAAACACAAAAATGATGGTAAGAATGTGTTTAGGAGTGAAATGTAGTATGAAATCCCACAAAATCAAGCAAAACGATTGAGAAAAGAAGTTTTTCGAAGTTGTGGGGGGTTACTATGGTTTGGAGGAGGAAAACTGAAGAAGATGAAGTTCAAAAATCTGATTTTTGCCTTAAATAGTGCAAAGTTTAACGGATTACCACGATTGAATAATCTATTACTCAAGTTCACTGTTTGGTCAATTAATCGATTAATTCATCCTGTAATCGATTACTTTGGCTAGATTTTTAATACTTTCTGCCACTAATGCCCTGTAATCGATTACCTTTCCATGATAACAGAATACATACCCCAAAATAATGAAATTTAAGCATTAATAAGCATGTTGAAGTACAACTAGGCATGAAATACATATAATGAAGCACATATAATGTATATATCATAATGTTAAGATAGATATGCTTCATCAAGTATGCCCAGTTCTCGTCTAAGTTTATTGAAAGGTCCTTTACCCAAAGGCTTTGTAAAGATATCAACGAGTTATTCATGTGTATCAACAAATTCTAAGAGAACATCTTTCTTTTGGACGTGGTCCCTAAGGAAGTGATACCTTATATCTATATGTTTAGTCGAGAATGCATAATAGGATTCTTTGTGAGGTTTATAGCACTAGTGTTATCACATCTTAGGGGAATGAATCCTAGGTCTAATTCATAATCCCACAATTGTTGCTTGAGCCATAATTTTTGGGTGCAACAACTTCCTACAGCTACGTATTCTACCTCAGCAGTACTTAGAGCGACACATGCTTGTTTCATAAAGGACCAAGAGACTAGGGCATTTCCAAGAATATGACAAGTACCACTTGTACTTTTCCTTACAGATTTGCATCCTGCAAAATCTGAATCCGAATATCCCACCAGATTAAATATACTTCCTTTAGAATACCATAATCCTACATCAAGTGTGCCGTTAAGATACTTTAGTATCCTTTTTACAGTAGTAAGAGATGTGACTCTTTGGGTTTTGACTGGTAACATGCACACAAACAAACACTAAACATAATATGAGGTCTACTTGCGGTAAGGTAAAGAAGGAAGCTAATCTTACCTCAATACTTAGAGATGTCAATGCATTTTCCAGACTCATCCACATCAATGTATGTTCCATAACCCATGGGAATGGCAATTGATTTGTAGTCGTCCATTTCAAAGTGTTTCATAAAATCCCTACAATATTTAGTTTAACACACAAATATGCCATCCTTGAGTTTTTTGATTTGTAGCCCAAGGAAGTAGTTCAACTTTTCCGTCATGGACATCTCAAACTCCCCTTGCATCATCTTACATAATTCACTACACAAAAGATCGTTAGTGGAACCGAAAATAATATCATCGATATAGATTTGGACAAGTAAAGTATGATGATCTATTTTGTTAATAAATAAGGTAGTGTCGACCTTTCCTTTAGTAAAACATTTATAAGTTAAAAAGTTTATTAGACGATCATACTATGCGAGGGAGCTTGCTTTAAGTTATAGAGGGCTTTCTTAAGTTTATAAACATGAGAGGGATGCTTGTAGTCTTCAAACCCATGAGTTTGTTTGACATACACCTCTTCTAGTATATAACCATTCATAAACGTACTCTTTACATCCATTTGATATAACTGGAAATCTAAAGAACATGCATATGAAAACAATAATATAATAGCTTCAAGTCTAGCAACAAGAGCGAAGGTTTCATCAAAGTCGATACCTTCTTCCTAGTTGTATCCTTGTGCTACAAGTCTTGCTTTATTTCTTACAATGATGTCATTTTCATCTAATATATTTCGAAACATGTTGAAAGATATTTTTGAGAGGTTTTCCCCCTCAACAAATCGTCCCGACAGTAGTGCCAATTTGTTGAAAGGTTATTTCTCTCTTTTTGGTGTGTTTTTCCTTTTTATTTGATTAAGTAAGTGAACTCGGTTTTTTTCTTTGTTCGCCATCTCGGCTTTGTTGAAGTAAATTCCAACATCGGTATAATGGTTTCAAGAATATTTCAGTTACAACTTACTTTTAATAATCATGTAAATAAGTTATTCCTTCTTTGTCTCATCTTAGCTTTGTTAGAATAAATTCTAACACTGGTATAATGGTATTGAAGCATTCCCCTATAACATAATTATTAAGTACCTTTGAATACCATCTCGGTTTTGTGGAATAAATTCCAACATCGGTTTAATGGTATTCTAATCTACTTAAGTGATGAGTAGTTAGTTTTTAGAAACAAATAAATAAATAAAGAACAAAAGAATAATAAATTTAAGTGACCTTTATTTATTTACTCCCTTTCGGGTTCATTTTATTAACAAACCAAACTTCTTCCTTAAAGAAGGTTGGTATTAATGAATAAATAAATTGCGGAAAGTAAATAAAAATAAATAAAATTAGTAAGTTAGTTTCATCACTTTTGTATATTAAAAGGTATTTTCAAAAAATAAATTTATTGATAACACTTTACTATTTTACAATTTACACCTCTTTCAAGATTCAATTGTAGTATAGTATAGGATTATGTCGAACCACAAGGAATTTCCTAATAGAATGAATCATATGAACATTTCAATGCACAAATAATGAGTTAAACATATTTTAGTTTTGATTTGAATTGAATTTAATATGACCAATTAACAAGAAACATAAACTAAATATTAAAAAATTCTTGAGGAGACAAGATCATTTTTAGTAAGGAAAATATTTCTCAATTTCTTATGAATTTGAACTACTTAGACAATTTCTTATGTTTTACTTTGATTAACCCCAAACACCAAGGTCTAAAATCCTCATTTGAGTGTATGTCCTAAAATGGTAGAATGATGATCACTTATATTTATTACTAAACAATATTACGTCCACAAGAGACTAGGTTGT
>NC_032019.1:17193810-17194115 GCF_001865875.1 Lupinus angustifolius | reverse complement strand
GAGAATGTGGAAGATGATGAGGATGAGGATGAGGATAGGATGAGGATGAGGATTACCAAGAGGATGAGGTCGAGGATGAGGAAAGGAGGAGGACGAGAATGAGGATGAGGATGTGGATGAGGATTAGGATGAGGATGAGGATGAGGATGAGGTTAGGATGAGGATAAGATGAGGACGAGGATGAGGATAAGATGAGGACGAAGATGAGGATAGAATAAGGATGACAATGTGGATTTGGATGAGGAGGAGGATGAGGATGTGGAAGAGGCTGAGGATGAGGACGAGGATAGGATGAGGACGAGAAT
>NC_032019.1:17193039-17193710 GCF_001865875.1 Lupinus angustifolius | reverse complement strand
ATAGGATGAGGAGGAGGATAGGATGAGGACGTGAATGAGGATGAGGATGAGGATAGAATGTGAGGATGAGGATGCGGATGAGCATAGCATGAGGATGAGCATAGGATGAGGATGAGGATGAAGATGAGGATAACGATGAGGATGAGGAAGAGGATAGGATAAGAATAGGATGAGGGTGAAGTTGAGGAGGAGGATACCGACGAGGATAGGAGGAGGATGAGGATGAGGATGAGGCGGAGTAGGAGGAGGAGGATGAGGACGAGGACGAGGATAGGAGGAGGATGAGGACGAGGACGAGGATAGGAGGAGGATGAGGACGAGGACGAGGATAGGAGGAGGATGAGGACGAGGACGAGGATAGGAGGAGGATGAGGACGAGGACGAGGATAGGAGGAGGACGAGGATGAGGATGAAGAAGAGGATGAGGATGAGGATGAGGAGGAGGATGAGGATGAGGCGGAGTAGGAGGAGGAGGATGAGGATGAGGACGAGGAGGAGGATGAGGACGAGGATGATGATAGGATTAGGATAAGAATGAGGATGAGGATGAGGTTGACGATGAGGGTAGGATGAGGATGAGGACGAAGATGAGGATAGGAGTAGAATGAGGATGAGGATGAGGATAGGATGAGGATGAGAATGTGGATGAGGATAAGGATAGGATGAGGAGG
>NC_032019.1:17189007-17192939 GCF_001865875.1 Lupinus angustifolius | reverse complement strand
GATGAGACTGAGGATGAGGATAGGAGGAGGATGAGAATGAGGATAGGATGAGGAGGAGGATGAGGAGGAGGATGAGGAGGAGGATGAGGAGGAGGATGAGGAGGAGGATGAGGAGGAGGATGAGGAGGAGGATGAGGAGGAGGATGAGGAGGAGGATGAGGAGGAGGATGAGGAGGAGGATGAGGAGGAGGATGAGGAGGAGGATGAGGAGGAGGATGAGGAGGAGGATGAGGAGGAGGATGAGGAGGAGGATGAGGAGGAGGATGAGGAGGAGGATGAGGAGGAGGATGAGGAGGAGGATGAGGAGGAGGATGAGGAGGAGGATGAGGAGGAGGATGAGGAGGAGGATGAGGAGGAGGATGAGGAGGAGGATGAGGAGGAGGATGAGGAGGAGGATGAGGAGGAGGATGAGGAGGAGGATGAGGAGGAGGATGAGGAGGAGGATGAGGAGGAGGATGAGGAGGAGGATGAGGAGGAGGATGAGGAGGAGGATGAGGAGGAGGATGAGGAGGAGGATGAGGAGGAGGATGAGGAGGAGGATGAGGAGGAGGATGAGGAGGAGGATGAGGAGGAGGATGAGGAGGAGGATGAGGAGGAGGATGAGGAGGAGGATGAGGAGGAGGATGAGGAGGAGGATGAGGAGGAGGATGAGGAGGAGGATGAGGAGGAGGATGAGGAGGAGGATGAGGAGGAGGATGAGGAGGAGGATGAGGAGGAGGATGAGGAGGAGGATGAGGAGGAGGATGAGGAGGAGGATGAGGAGGAGGATGAGGAGGAGGATGAGGAGGAGGATGAGGAGGAGGATGAGGAGGAGGATGAGGAGGAGGATGAGGAGGAGGATGAGGAGGAGGATGAGGAGGAGGATGAGGAGGAGGATGAGGAGGAGGATGAGGAGGAGGATGAGGAGGAGGATGAGGAGGAGGATGAGGAGGAGGATGAGGAGGAGGATGAGGAGGAGGATGAGGAGGAGGATGAGGAGGAGGATGAGGAGGAGGATGAGGAGGAGGATGAGGAGGAGGATGAGGAGGAGGATGAGGAGGAGGATGAGGAGGAGGATGAGGAGGAGGATGAGGAGGAGGATGAGGAGGAGGATGAGGAGGAGGATGAGGAGGAGGATGAGGAGGAGGATGAGGAGGAGGATGAGGAGGAGGATGAGGAGGAGGATGAGGAGGAGGATGAGGAGGAGGATGAGGAGGAGGATGAGGAGGAGGATGAGGAGGAGGATGAGGAGGAGGATGAGGAGGAGGATGAGGAGGAGGATGAGGAGGAGGATGAGGAGGAGGATGAGGAGGAGGATGAGGAGGAGGATGAGGAGGAGGATGAGGAGGAGGATGAGGAGGAGGATGAGGAGGAGGATGAGGAGGAGGATGAGGAGGAGGATGAGGAGGAGGATGAGGAGGAGGATGAGGAGGAGGATGAGGAGGAGGATGAGGAGGAGGATGAGGAGGAGGATGAGGAGGAGGATGAGGAGGAGGATGAGGAGGAGGATGAGGAGGAGGATGAGGAGGAGGATGAGGAGGAGGATGAGGAGGAGGATGAGGAGGAGGATGAGGAGGAGGATGAGGAGGAGGATGAGGAGGAGGATGAGGAGGAGGATGAGGAGGAGGATGAGGAGGAGGATGAGGAGGAGGATGAGGAGGAGGATGAGGAGGAGGATGAGGAGGAGGATGAGGAGGAGGATGAGGAGGAGGATGAGGAGGAGGATGAGGAGGAGGATGAGGAGGAGGATGAGGAGGAGGATGAGGAGGAGGATGAGGAGGAGGATGAGGAGGAGGATGAGGAGGAGGATGAGGAGGAGGATGAGGAGGAGGATGAGGAGGAGGATGAGGAGGAGGATGAGGAGGAGGATGAGGAGGAGGATGAGGAGGAGGATGAGGAGGAGGATGAGGAGGAGGATGAGGAGGAGGATGAGGAGGAGGATGAGGAGGAGGATGAGGAGGAGGATGAGGAGGAGGATGAGGAGGAGGATGAGGAGGAGGATGAGGAGGAGGATGAGGAGGAGGATGAGGAGGAGGATGAGGAGGAGGATGAGGAGGAGGATGAGGAGGAGGATGAGGAGGAGGATGAGGAGGAGGATGAGGAGGAGGATGAGGAGGAGGATGAGGAGGAGGATGAGGAGGAGGATGAGGAGGAGGATGAGGAGGAGGATGAGGAGGAGGATGAGGAGGAGGATGAGGAGGAGGATGAGGAGGAGGATGAGGAGGAGGATGAGGAGGAGGATGAGGAGGAGGATGAGGAGGAGGATGAGGAGGAGGATGAGGAGGAGGATGAGGAGGAGGATGAGGAGG
This sequence comes from Lupinus angustifolius, assembly GCF_001865875.1. Classification (NCBI taxonomy): domain Eukaryota; kingdom Viridiplantae; phylum Streptophyta; class Magnoliopsida; order Fabales; family Fabaceae; genus Lupinus; species Lupinus angustifolius. The sequence continues at coordinate 17,190,651 of NC_032019.1, read as the reverse complement.
AGGATGAGGAGGAGGATGAGGAGGAGGATGAGGAGGAGGATGAGGAGGAGGATGAGGAGGAGGATGAGGAGGAGGATGAGGAGGAGGATGAGGAGGAGGATGAGGAGGAGGATGAGGAGGAGGATGAGGAGGAGGATGAGGAGGAGGATGAGGAGGAGGATGAGGAGGAGGATGAGGAGGAGGATGAGGAGGAGGATGAGGAGGAGGATGAGGAGGAGGATGAGGAGGAGGATGAGGAGGAGGATGAGGAGGAGGATGAGGAGGAGGATGAGGAGGAGGATGAGGAGGAGGATGAGGAGGAGGATGAGGAGGAGGATGAGGAGGAGGATGAGGAGGAGGATGAGGAGGAGGATGAGGAGGAGGATGAGGAGGAGGATGAGGAGGAGGATGAGGAGGAGGATGAGGAGGAGGATGAGGAGGAGGATGAGGAGGAGGATGAGGAGGAGGATGAGGAGGAGGATGAGGAGGAGGATGAGGAGGAGGATGAGGAGGAGGATGAGGAGGAGGATGAGGAGGAGGATGAGGAGGAGGATGAGGAGGAGGATGAGGAGGAGGATGAGGAGGAGGATGAGGAGGAGGATGAGGAGGAGGATGAGGAGGAGGATGAGGAGGAGGATGAGGAGGAGGATGAGGAGGAGGATGAGGAGGAGGATGAGGAGGAGGATGAGGAGGAGGATGAGGAGGAGGATGAGGAGGAGGATGAGGAGGAGGATGAGGAGGAGGATGAGGAGGAGGATGAGGAGGAGGATGAGGAGGAGGATGAGGAGGAGGATGAGGAGGAGGATGAGGAGGAGGATGAGGAGGAGGATGAGGAGGAGGATGAGGAGGAGGATGAGGAGGAGGATGAGGAGGAGGATGAGGAGGAGGATGAGGAGGAGGATGAGGAGGAGGATGAGGAGGAGGATGAGGAGGAGGATGAGGAGGAGGATGAGGAGGAGGATGAGGAGGAGGATGAGGAGGAGGATGAGGAGGAGGATGAGGAGGAGGATGAGGAGGAGGATGAGGAGGAGGATGAGGAGGAGGATGAGGAGGAGGATGAGGAGGAGGATGAGGAGGAGGATGAGGAGGAGGATGAGGAGGAGGATGAGGAGGAGGATGAGGAGGAGGATGAGGAGGAGGATGAGGAGGAGGATGAGGAGGAGGATGAGGAGGAGGATGAGGAGGAGGATGAGGAGGAGGATGAGGAGGAGGATGAGGAGGAGGATGAGGAGGAGGATGAGGAGGAGGATGAGGAGGAGGATGAGGAGGAGGATGAGGAGGAGGATGAGGAGGAGGATGAGGAGGAGGATGAGGAGGAGGATGAGGAGGAGGATGAGGAGGAGGATGAGGAGGAGGATGAGGAGGAGGATGAGGAGGAGGATGAGGAGGAGGATGAGGAGGAGGATGAGGAGGAGGATGAGGATAGGATGAGGACGAGGATGAGAATAGGAGGAGGATGAGGATGAGGATGAGGAGGAGGAGGACGAGGATGACGATGAGGAGGAGGAGGAGGAGAGGAGGAGGACGAGGATGAGGATAGGAAGAGGATGAAGATAAGATGAGGATAAGAATGAGGATGACGATGAGGATAAGGATGAGGACGAGAATGAGGATGAGGATAGGATGAGGACGAAGATGATGATAGGATGAGGACGAGGATGAGGA
>NC_032019.1:17188531-17188907 GCF_001865875.1 Lupinus angustifolius | reverse complement strand
AGGATGAGGATGAGGATAGGATCGGGATGAGGATGAGGATGAGGAAGAGGAAGAGGATAGGATGAGGACGAGGACGAGGATAGGGATAGAAGAAGGATGAGGATTAGGATAGGAGGAGGATGAGGATGAGGATGAGGACGAGGATGAGGATGAGGATGGGATGAGGATGAGAATGTGGAAGAGGATGACGACGAGGATGAGGATGACCAAGAGGATTAGGACGAGATTGAGGATGTGGATGTGGAAGAGGATTAGGAGGAGGAGAATGAGGATAGGACGAGGAGGAGGAGGATGAGGACGAGGATAGGTTGAGGATGAGGACGAGAATGAGGATGAGGATAGGATGAGGACGAGGATGAGGATGAGAGAAGGATGA
>NC_032019.1:17187193-17188431 GCF_001865875.1 Lupinus angustifolius | reverse complement strand
TGAGGATGAGGTTAGGATGAGGATGAGCATAGGAGGAGGAGGCGAATGACGAGGACGATGAGGAGGAGGAAAAGGAGGAGGAAGAGGATGAGGATGAGGACTAGGATGAAGATAGGTTGAGGACGAGAATGAGGATGAGGATAGGATGAGGATGAGGATAAGGATAGGGATAGGATGAGGACGAGAATGAGAATGAGGATATGATGAGGATAGGATGAGGACCAAAATGAGGATAGATTGATGAGTAGAATGAGGATGAGGAAGATGATGAGCATAGGATGAGGATAAGAATGTGGATGAGGATAGGATAGGATGAGGATGAGGACGAGAATGAGAATGAGGATAGGATGAGGATGAGGAAGAAGATATCATGAGGAATAGAATGAGGATGAGGATGAGGATGAGGATGAGGAGAAGGATGAGGAGGAGGATGAGGAGGAGGATTAGGATGAGGACGAGGAGGAGAATAGGAGGAGGACGAGGGTGAGGATGAAGAAGAGGATGAGGATGAGGAGGAGGATGAGGATGAGGATGAGGACGAGGAGGAGGATAGGTGGAGGACGAGGATGAGGATAGGATGAGGACGAGAATGAGGATGAGGAGGTGGATGAGGTTAGGATGAGGACGAGAATGAGAATGAGAATAGGATGAGAACGAGGATGAGGATGAGAATAGGATGAGAACGATGATGAGCATAGGATGAGGATGAGGATGAGGATGAGGATGAGGATAGGATCGGGACGAGATGGGGATAGGATCGGGACGAGGATGAGGATGAGGAAGAGGATTGGATGAGGACGAGAATGAGGATGAGGATGAGGGTAGGATGAGGACGAGAATGAGAATGAGGATAGGATGAGGATAGGATCGGGATGACCATGAGCATGAGGATGAGGATAGGATGAGGACGAGAATGAGGATGAGGATGAGGATAGGATGAGGATGAGCATAGGATGCGGACGAGGACGAGGATGAAGATAGGATGTGGATGAGGATGAGGATAAGATGAGGACCAGGTGAGGATGAGGATAGGATGAGGACGAGGATGAGGAAGAGGATGAGGATAGGATGAGGATAGGATCAGGAAGAGGATGAGGATAGTATAAGGATGAGGATGAGGATAAGGAGGAGGAAAGGATGAGGACGAGAATGACAATGAGGATAGCATGAGGATGAGGACGATGATAGGATGAGGAGTAGAATGAGGATGAGGATGAGGATAGGATGAGGATGAGGAT
>NC_032019.1:17186823-17187093 GCF_001865875.1 Lupinus angustifolius | reverse complement strand
GATGAGGATAGGATGAGGATGAGGATAAGGATAGGATGAGGAGGAGGATGAGGATGAGGACGAGGATAGGACACAGACGAGAATGAGGATGACGATGACAATTGGATGAGGATGAGCATGAGGATGAGGATAGGATGAGGATGAGGCCGAGGATAGGATGAGGACGAGAATGTGGGAGAGGATGAGGATGAGGATGAGGATGAGGATAGCATTAGGATATGATGACGATAGGATGAGGACGAGGATGAGGATAGGATGAGTATGAGAATG
>NC_032019.1:17186415-17186723 GCF_001865875.1 Lupinus angustifolius | reverse complement strand
AGAATGAGGATGAGGAAGAGGATGACGAAGTGCATGAGAAGAGGATGAGGATGAGGAAGAAGATGAGGATGAGGATGTGGACGAGGAGAGGATGAGGACGAGAATGGGGATGAGGATGAGAACGTGGATGAGGATAGGATGAGGATATGATGAGGATAGGATGAGGACGAGGATGAGGATGAGGATAGGATGAGGATGAGAATGTGGAAGAGGATAAGGATGAGGATGAGCATAGGATGAGGATGAGGATAGGAGGAGGACGAGAATGAGGATGAGGATGAGGATGTGGAAGAGGATTAGGATGAGGA
>NC_032019.1:17185877-17186315 GCF_001865875.1 Lupinus angustifolius | reverse complement strand
ACGAGAATGAGGATGGGGATGAGGATACGATGAGGATGAGGAAGAGGAAGAGGATAGAATGAGGACGAGAATGAGGATAGGATGAGGAGGAGGAGGATGAGGATAGGATGAGGATGAGGAGGAGGAAGTGGATTAGGATGATGATGAGGACGAGGATGAGGAAGAGGATGAGGATGGGATGAGGACGAGCATGAGGATAAGGATAAGATGAGGACAAGAATATGAATGAGGATAGGATGTGGATGAGGATGAGGATGAGGATATGATGAGGATGAGAATGAGTATAGGATGAGGACCAGGATGAGGACATGATGAGGGCGAGAATGAGGATAAGGATAGGATTAGGAGTAGAATGAGGATGAGGAAGAGGTTGAGGATGAGGAAGAGGATAGGATGAGGATGAGAATGTGGATGAGGATAAGGATACGATAAGGAGGA
>NC_032019.1:17185402-17185777 GCF_001865875.1 Lupinus angustifolius | reverse complement strand
TGAGGAGTAGAATGAGGATGAGGATGAGGATAGGATGAAGATGAGGATAGGATGAGGATGAGGATGATGATGAGGAAGAGGATAGGATGAGGACGAGAATGAGAATAAGGATGAGGAGGAGGAGGAGGAGGAGGATGAAGATGAGGAAGAGGATGAGGACAAGGACGAGGATGGGATGAGGACCAGAATGAGGATGAGGGTAGGATGAGGAAGAGGAACTGGATGAGGATGAGGATACGATAGGATGAGGAAGAGGAACATGATGAGGATGAGGATACATGAGGACGAGAATGAGGATGAGGAGGAGGATGCGGATAGGATGAGGAAGAGAATGAGGATGAGGACGTGGATGAGGATAGGATGAGGATGTGAATA
>NC_032019.1:17184997-17185302 GCF_001865875.1 Lupinus angustifolius | reverse complement strand
TAGGATGAGGATGAGGATGAGGATGAGGATGAGGATGAGGATGAGGATGAGGATGAGGATGAGGTTGAGGATGAGGATGAGGATGAGGCTAAGGATGAGGAGGAGGAGGAGGAGGATGAGGATGAGGATGAGGATGAGGATATAGAGGATGAGGATAAGGAGGAGAATAGGATGCGGACGAGAATGAGAATGGGGATAGCATGAGGATGAGAACGAGGATAGGATGAGGAGTAGAAAGAGGATGAAGATGAGAATGGGGATAGAATGAGGATGAGGATGAGGATAGGATGAGGATGAGAATGAGG
>NC_032019.1:17184497-17184897 GCF_001865875.1 Lupinus angustifolius | reverse complement strand
AGGATGAGGATAGGATAAGGACGAGAATGAGGATGAGGATAGGATGAGGATTTGATGAGGACGAGAATGAGAATTAGGATAGGATGAGGATGAGGATAGGATGAGGACGAGCATGAGGATGAGGATGAGGATATGATGAGGACGAGGATGAGGACGAGAATGAGGATGAGGAAGATTAAAAGGATGAGGATAAGGATAGGATGTGGATGAGAATGAGGATGAGGATTGGATGCGGAGGAGGGTGAGGATAGGACGAGGATAGGAGGAGGATGAGAATGAGCATAGGATGAAGAGGAGGATGAGGAGGAGGATGAGGAAGAGGAAAGCATGAGGACGAGAATGAGAATGAGGATAGGATGAGGACGAGAATGAGGATGAGGATGAGGATAGGATGAGGATG
>NC_032019.1:17183905-17184397 GCF_001865875.1 Lupinus angustifolius | reverse complement strand
ATGAGGATAGGATGAGGATAGGATGACGATGAGGATCGGATGAGGGGTAGAATGAGGATGAGGAAGTGGATGAGGATAGGATGACGATGAGGATCGGATGAGGGGTAGAATGAGGATGAGGAAGTGGATGAGGATAGGATGACGATGAGGATCGGATGAGGGGTAGAATGAGGATGAGGAAGTGGATGAGGATAGGATGACGATGAGGATCGGATGAGGGGTAGAATGAGGATGAGGAAGTGGATGAGGATAGGATGACGATGAGGATCGGATGAGGGGTAGAATGAGGATGAGGAAGTGGATGAGGATAGGATGACGATGAGGATCGGATGAGGGGTAGAATGAGGATGAGGAAGTGGATGAGGATAGGATGAGGAGGAGGATGAGGATGGGATGAGGATGAGAATAGGATGAGGACGAGGAATTGGATTAGGATGAGGACGAGGAATTGGATTAGGATGAGGATGAGGACGAGAATGAGGATAGGATGAG
>NC_032019.1:17178582-17183805 GCF_001865875.1 Lupinus angustifolius | reverse complement strand
ATGAGGATGATGATGAGGATAGGATGAGGACGAGGATGCGGATGTAGAAGAGGATGAGTTGAGGATAGGTTGAGGATGAGGTTAGGATGAGGATAGGATGAGAATNGATCCGGCAGGCTTATGTGGAGGGGGCATGTTGGAAAGTAAGTCTCACATCGCCTATCTGATTGTCTCGGGAATGGTTTAAATACCTGTTGGGCTACTCCTCTCATTTCCAATTGGTTTTGAGATGAAACCTTAACAATGTTTTGGACCAGACTGCAACCGGAGAGCCTCCAACCACGAGGGAGTTCCATTGTTACCGGGGTATGGGAAGAAGAGTGGAGAGCCATAAGTGAGACACCACGTCGAGAACCAAAATAATAAGGTATTAGTTTCATGGGTCTTTCCTACTTATAAACTCTTTCACTCCTCGTCGCTGCTCTCCCTTAAGTCCACCATGTCCCAGCCNCAGGCTTATGTGGAGGGGGCATGTTGGAAAGTAAGTCTCACATCGCCTATCTGATTGTCTCGGGAATGGTTTAAATACCTGTTGGGCTACTCCTCTCATTTCCAATTGGTTTTGAGATGAAACCTTAACAACGTTTTGGACCAGACTGCAACCGGAGAGCCTCCAACCACCAGGGAGTTCCATTGTTACCGGGGTATGGGAAGAAGAGTGGAGAGCCATAAGTGAGACACCACGTCTTGAACCAAAATAATAAGGTATTAGTTTCATGGGTCTTTCCTACTTATAAACTCTTTCACTCCTCGTCGCTGCTCTCCCTTAAGTCCACCATGTCCCAGCCCAACCATCGGCTCTGATACCATGAGGTAGGCGAAATGAGACTTACTTTCCAACATAACATTTTCCTTCTTTAGAAGAGGTATTTCGACTCTGAAAATAATTACATTTTTAAGGGAGTTATTATGGCGGTAGTTTATGTTGTGTTTATAGTCGAAACCACGTCAAACTAAACTCATATCCGGAATTATGGTGAACCCATTATTTCAACCATGACGTAACCATTTTTCTGCATTTTTATGAAGTGCTTATTTTCTTTTACTTTTAGAAATTACTCATCAAACTTATATTCCTTATTCCATAAAGGAAACATTGGTTTTTTCTAGCTTTTAAAACGAGATTTTGATACTCATAATGTCCATATGGTCTTTTACCCCTTACTTTGTTTTCAATAGCTAATTTGTATTTTATTTCCCCCGCAACCTTTCAAGCCTTCTTTATACGGTTGTACCTTTGAGGTGAAATATTAGTTTTACTAGAAAGTTATTAGTTGATTTCTTTGTTTTAATTCTTTTTGTGAAGGGAGTAAAGTTTTTTCGTTAGACAAGCAAATTGAAAATTTTACCTCAATTGTGACAAACAAACTTCCCAAACATTTTGAAAGAAAATACAATATGAGACATCACTAATCATAATCAATATATTTAATCGGTATTAGTTTAAATGATTCTCAACTCAATTATTTCAAACATGAACCCAAAAGAATTTGCAAATTACCTCCTAGAACAACTAACTTGCAGAATATAGATAATTGTTAATGTAATATCTATGGCCTAAAAATTATCATGTGATTGTTTCTTTTCTTTACGATTTGATTATCACGCACTCTATGATCTAGGATTACAAATTTTCCATCATACTCTTTGTCGCCACCCCACCTTCGTGGGCGCGAGTGAGAGTATGCAAATAAATGCAACGGAGTCGCCATCGATGTTTTTTAGAGGGAAAACATGAAAATCCATTTTTTAAAACAGATTGGTCTACTTGCAGAGAGAAATTAAGTTCGGAAATCGGTTACAGATGAGGAAAGTATTAGGCACCTCATACCACCCGTTATAAAAACGTTACCCAGAAAAGTTAGGTGGATATTTATTCAAAATATTAATTTTATTATAACATTATTAAACAAAATAAAGACAGACAAAATTTTTTATTTTTTATTTTTTTTGTGCCTGACAGGGAAATTCCTGCTCCTACATATCACTAGCTGCAATAGAGAAATCAAGGCTACTTAGTTCTTTCAGAAAATAGGTTGATTGTTTGATATATTTGGTTCACTTATTTTTTTATAATAGGATAAGATAACGCGACAGGGCACGAGTCCCGTAGTGCGCTATCCCCTCAATGACTTAATTAAGTTGTTTTGGAAAATGATAATTTGAGGTAACGCGGCAGGGCACGAGTCCCATAGTGCACTACCCCTCAATGATTTAATTATGAAAATGTCAACTTAAGGTAACGAGACAGGACACAAGTCCCATAGTGCACTACCTCTAATTGATGTGATTATGAAAATGTCAATTTAAAGTAACGCGACAAGGCACACAAGTCCCATAGTGCATTACCCTTTATTGGTTTATTATTTTCTATTGAAGATGTCAATTTGAGGTAACGCGATAGGGCACTAGTCTCATAGTGCACTACCCCTTATGTATTTATTAAGTTATTATTGAAAATGTCAATTTAAGGTAATGCGACAATACACTAGTCTCATAGTGCACTATTTCTCATCGATTTAATTAACTTATCTTTTAAAATGTCAATTTAGGGTAACGCGATAGAGCACTAGTCCCATAGTGCAATATCCCTAATTTATTTAGTTTTGAAAATATCAATTTAGGATAACGCAACATGGCATAACTCTCATAGTGCATTACCTCTCATTGATTTATTTAGAGAAAAAACTTCATATTGTATTTCCACATATATAAACATTAGTCTTGATTTATTAAAAACCATAGACGTCACTGTTTTGACTATTTGCGCCTATGTTTCAAAAATTGTCCGTAATTTCAACATTTCATCCTTGCACTAAAACCACAAAGCTTGTTGATTGCTTTGAGGTACTTATCAATCGATAAACTTCTGCAATGCCTATAATCCTTATTTGAAGCGTGATTTTGTACATTTTGTTATTATAAGAACAACTAAATGATAGAATCGAGGATGGTATAGTGTTGTATACTATTAACCAATTCATTGCTTGTTAGGATATTACTAGACAAAGTATGAAAGTTATTGCATTAACCATTTTTGTAAAATGCTTAAAACAAAATATGTTATGTAAACTTTGAGTTTAATGTAATTTATATCAAGTGTTAAAGAAATTCGTAAATCACAAAATACAAGTATGAAATAAGTATTATAAACAAATAAAAAATGTCCGGTAGAGATATGTCAACTGAATTTGGGAGTTTATTAAAAAATGAGATCATCTCAAATATGCAAGAGCTAATTTCTTAATGTTCATGGGAAAGCACAATTTTGACCCACTAAAAGACTCATCGGCATATATTTTAAGTGCAGCTTCAGTGGTGTGTCCATGTTTATCCCAAAAGTAGTACTCCTTCCTGTTGGCACATAACGATATTCCTTCTTCATAACATGGCTTAGATATATTTTTGAATCCTGGACATAAATAAATATAAGAGAAACATAAGAGACATGTATGTATGCTCTAATTAAATTTCAAGGGATTTGGTTCATATAACAGTTTTTTATAATTAAAATTGCTACTCACCATATTTCTTTGGGTCATTTTTTATTTCATTAAAGAAGTTGAAACTATTTGTAGATATGAATATTGAACCCGGGAGCTGCTTCTGCAAATGTTGAGTCTTGGTTTGGAGTTTTTCTGGGTAAGGCTTAACGATTTGATTCATCGTTTCATTGCAAAATTGTCTAGGGGAACAACCAAGTTGATTAACTGAACCAACTACGAATTTCCGTGCTCCTAGATCATATAGTGTCTGAAAATCAAACGGTAAAGAAAATAAATAGCCAGATGATCTTTTTTAGTGAACGTATAGTAGTTTTTTTTAAAGAAAATACCTTTATTTTGCGACTTAGTTGCTCGAGGAGGAAATCTGCAAATTCTTCTGGCTTCACGCTTTCATTTTTGAAATAATTGAGAGAATAATCATTGGAACCAATACCAATTAAATATATTGATTTTGATAAGTGATGTCTCATATTATCTTTTCTTCCAAAAAATTTCGGAAGGTCGTTCGTCACAGTTGAGGTGAAATATTCAATTTGTTTGTCTAATGACAAACACTCTCCCTTCAAAAATATAATTTAAACAAAGTAAGCAAGTAGTAATTTTCAAGATAAATAAAAATTTGTTGAAAATATTTTCTTTTTCCTCTTACAACTCTGCTGTCATTTAGGATTCCGCATGCACCTGATGCATAATTGATCCCTGTTGTTACTTGATTTCCATCAATTTCCAAGAGACCCAAGTATGGAGGTGGCAATGGTAATCTCAGCTTAATAGCTACATAATTTGAATATAAAAATACTAAGAATAATCCGAGAAATCATAATGTTTCTTGTAACAATTTATGTTTAGTAGTTATAATTAACGTTAGTTGTAGGAAAGATATAAAAAATGAGTACATTCATTGCTAAACTTACCAATAAGGTCTGCGTAGGTTTTGCCGTTGGTAAATCTGCCAGTGGATTGATTATTGAAGTCTATGCCATAAGGATATGTATTTACCTTAGCTATTGTATTTAGATTGTTATTATTTCCATTATCAAAACCAGAATCCCCAAAAACATATAATGCTGGCACAAGACTCTTTTCACCATCGACTTTGGTAAAGAAAGCTTGGTTGGCAATAAAGGAAAAAACCAAGAAAGCTTTGAAATTTGTCATATCTTCTTATATTTTAAATTGATAATGATGAATGATGTACCATGAATTTATAATGTAAAAAATTCATTTCTCTTAGTTGTAAACAACGGTGAAAAAGGTTGGAAACTCCGAACTTGCTTTGGAAAGGAATGGTAGATAACGCTACACATCCATATTAAGTTGTTATTTTTGTACGACAAAATACAGAGTTACATGCTTTCAAAATAAACATATATATTTTCATACTCTTTTTTATAAATTAAAAAACTGAAGGATAAAAATGGCCAAAACTCCTTGTATTTTTAAAAAGAATTATGCATAGTCAATATAGATTAAGCCTTAAAATTATAGAAAACCTTTACTACCAAGTATAAAAATTAAAGAAAGAATATTTCATAACAAAAGGTTCAAATGAGGAAGAATAATAATATTCACTAAAATGTTTCTAAATAATATTATAATTAAAAAAATTCATATATCTCCTATTAACAACATAGTAAAATTAATAGTTTATAAGTAGGAAATGTTGATTGGTTGCCTTTTCTAAAGGCTTTTGTTGGGTTTATTCAAGTGTGAAGTC
>NC_032019.1:17178053-17178482 GCF_001865875.1 Lupinus angustifolius | reverse complement strand
CACATTGGATATGCAGGGAGGAGTGAAATAGCTTATAAGTAGGAAATGCCCATGGAACTAATGCCTTAAGGTTTTGGTTCAAGACGTGGTGTCTCACTTGTGGCTCTCCACTCTTCCCATACCCCGGTAACAATGGAACTCCCTGGTGGCTGGAGGCTCCCCGGTTGCAGTCTGGTCCAACAAGTGGTATCAAAGCCAGAGCCCAACTTCTTTCCGGTTGTCACGGGCCAAAAGATTCCCTTTAGTTATGGGTCAAAGATAACCATTCGCCTGATCCGGCAGGCTTATGTGGAGGGGGCATGTTGGAAAGTAAGTCTCACATCGCCTATCTCATTGTCTCGGGAATGGTTTAAATACCTGTTGGGCTACTCCTCTCATTTCCAATTGGTTTTGAGATGAAACCTTAACAACGTTTTGGACCAGACTGCA
>NC_032019.1:17173513-17177953 GCF_001865875.1 Lupinus angustifolius | reverse complement strand
CTTTTAGAAATTTCTCATCAAACTTATATTCCTTATTCCATAAAGGAAACATTGGTTTTTTCTTAGCTTTTGAAACGAGATTTTGATACTCATAATGTCGATATGGTCTTTTACCCCTTACTTTGTTTTCAATAGCTAATTTGTATTTTATTTCCCCCGAAACCTTTCAAGCCTTCTTTATACAGTTGTTCCTTTGAGGTGAAATATTAGTTTTACTAGAAAGTTATGAGTTGATTTCTTTGTTTTAATTCTTTTTGTGAAGGGAGTAGAGTTTTTTCGATAGACAAGCAAATTGAAAATTTTACCTCAATTGTTCGGGCCACTAGGCCACTACAGACAGCGACAATGATGAAGTCAACAACGCCGGCAGTTTTGCCGCCAGCCACGGTTGCTAAACCACCTCATTTTTGGGTAGCGGGAAAGAGGGGTGTAAAGGAGCAACCACGGATGGCCATGGGTGCACGAAACTAGTGAAGAAGAATGTCCAAGGGGGCTGGACACCCATTCCACACAATCAAAAGGGGGTTGGACAACCACTAAAAAGGGCTAGAATCAGCCCATGCGGCCAAGGCGCCGCTTTAGTGTTGCAGCGATTTGGCTACCGCTACTACTGCCACCAACAAACCAAATAGAGCCAATGACAAAATCAAAACAACATGAATACATTTCAGCAACAAGAAAAGAAAGTAAATGGAATAGATGAATACCTTTTTAGAGTTCAGGGAAGATTAGGAGAAAACAGTGTTACTCTACCTCCTCTTTTTCAAGTTTTTGAATGTGCCTCCACTCTTAGATTTCTGAATAGGGTTTTGGTACTTGCTAATTTAGGCTTATAAAGGGGAGTTGGGATTATGGTCAGGATACCCTAATCTGGTTGGGCTAGGGGAAAAAGCCCTGTTGCCACAAACATTTGAAATTCTCATTTCTTCCTCTTTTGTTTTGAAATTCTTACCCCAATCAAAATTGGGTTTTACAGTTGTCCTTCTTTACTTGCTTTTCATTAGATAACAGGAGCGACAAAAGTTGCTTGAAGTTATCACGATGAGAGAAAGTAAAGATAAAAAAAGACCAAATTTTGACTGAGGAATAATACACGGAGGAAAAAGCCTCAAGCTCAAGCACACTGCATGAGCTCGAGGTTAGTGGGTAAAGAGCTCACGAGTCCAAAGGTTGACCAAAAGAGACCATTGAGGGGTCAAAGCACAATCACACAATCGTTAAGGGGTCGAGGTGCAAAAGGATAAAGAGACCACTGAGAGGTCGAAACACAATCAAACGACCGCTGAGGGGTCAAGGTGCCTAAAGATAAAAGAGACCATTGAGGGGTCAGAGCATGATCATGCGACCGTTGAGGGGAAGAGGTGCAAAAGGATAAAAGTGACCATTGAGGGTCAAAGCACAATCACACGACCGTTGAGTGATCGGGGTGCAAAAGGATAAAAGAGACCATAGATGGGTCAAAGCACAATCACGCGATCGATGAGAGGTTGGGGTGCAAAAGGAAAAAAGAGACCATTAAGGGGTCAAAGAACAATCACGCCCCACTGAGGGGTCGAGGTGCCAAAGGATAAAGGAGACCACTGAGGGGTCAAATCACATCACGCGACCACCAAGGGGTCAGGGTGCAAAAGGATAAAAGAGACCACTAAGGGGTCAAAGCACAATCATGCGACCGCTGAGGGGTCCGGGTGTAAAAGGATAAAAGAGACCACTGATGGGTCAAAGCACGATCATGCGACATGCTGAGGGGTCGGGGTGCAAGAGGATAAAGAGACCACTGAGGGGTCGAAGCACAATCACGGGACTGTTGAGGGGTCAGGGTGCAAAAGGATAAAAGAGACCACTGAGGGGCCAGAGCACGATCATGTGACCGCTGAGGGGTCGGGGTGCAAAACTATAAAGAGATCTCTGAGGGGTCAAATCACAATCACATGACCGCTGAGGGGTCGGGGTGCAAGAGGAATAACGAGAACACACGAACAACAAGGGAACCAAGATCAAAACCTAGAAGGATATTTCGAGTCAAAACTTTGGGTGTGAATGCATATGATAGTGTAGATGCTAATGATGCATGATTAATGCAAATATGTATATGGTAATGTATGTACGGTAAGTTACGCGTATGAGAATAACTTAATTGTCATTATGAAGTTTGATGTGAAACCACAACGCCTTCTCGGTAAGCAACAACTAATCCAATCAGAACATGTCATACTTTCATTCCTCCTCTTTATTAATTAACGGATCCATTTTGGGTGACCTATTTTTTTTTCCTGTCAGTGGGAGATGTAGCATTCACTTCTCTAATGACATATGCACTAGGGTTGAGTTTCAATGAGTTTCATTATCCTGAATCACTTAATGAAATAGATTACCATAAAAGTTATTTGATCATGAAGTTCGAATATTATATTTATATGAATTGAGATTTATTTAAGCAAACATGCATGCACAAAGGTAAATAGGGAGATGAAAGAACTTTCTTCTATTGATATTCAAAAAGTTGCACATGGGTAGGTTTTAGAGCATATATTCTACAAGTTACAAATTTTTTGCAAAAAATTTGCCCCAGTATAAGGTAATTTCCCATTCATCAATTGCTCTTTCAAGATAGTCGGATAACTGGACCATTATGCTGGCTTTGTTTGATTATTCATAGAACTTCTTACGCTTTCCCACATTGCTCAAAACTTCTTATGATTTCCACTTGATGCACAAACATGTGAAGGGTCTTGGTTCGCCCATAGTGTGATAGACTGACAAGAAAAAATTCCTTTTTTTTGCCTTAACTTTTTCATAGGTTTCCCTTTCGGGGTTTCAACCTACTAGGCTTTTATTGATACCCTACTTTTTGCTTAGGTCTCCCTTTTGGGTTTTCAACCTAACGATCTTTTCATTTATACCGTAACTTTTGCTTAGGTCGCCCTTTTGGGTTTCAACCTAACGGGCCTTTCTTTTATTCAAGTTTTCATTTTTAGGCATGGAATCTATTAATCGCGTCTATGTTCACAAGTCTGAGTAAAATGTTCCCATCAATGTCTTACGGGATTAGAGCCCACATTGTGAATGCATTCTTCATAATGTAAGGACCTTCAAAATTTGAGGCCTATTTTCACGAGCATCTTCTTGATACTGGAGGATCTATTTAAGCACTAAGTTCCCAACTTCGAATTCTCTAGGATGAACCTTCTTATCAATAGCTCTTGCCGCTCTACCTTGGTATAATTGACCATGACAAATGGGCGCCAACCTTCCTGTCAATTATGTGCAATTGCTTATACTTTAGGTTAACCCATCAAGACTCTTAACAAGGAAATATCTACTTCTATAGGTGATAAGTGCCAAACATACCTAAAAATCATACACTTTTATGACACTTATCTTAAGCATAATTGAGAAAAACCAACTTAAAACAATACTTTTTGTATAAAATATCACAATTTAGTATATTTGTGTTTGTATTGCCTTTTTTTGTATTTTGTAGGAAATAAAATGAAGAAAAGAAGAGAAATGATTCATGGTCAAAAAGCAACAAAAGTCAACAAAACCAAGGTGCTCAACCAGGCATTTGAGCGTGGAACAAGCCCCGCTGAGCTGACCTGGCCACCTGCCTGATCTAGACCAAACTGCTCAACCAGGCAGCTGAGCGGACCTACTTAGTCGCTCAGCCTAGCACCAAACTAGGTCTGGCATGGTCAGAAATATGCTTGACACGGTCAGACACGAGCTTGGCACAAGCCAAGCTGCTGAACAAGCTGCTCAGCGGTCAAACCAAGCTGCTAAGCGGAGAACCAAACTCCTGGCCAGATCTGCAAGCACCAAGCCACGTCCCAGTCAACACGGTGAGAAGCTGCTGAACAAGCAGCTTAGCGGTGAAGCGGGTACGCTGGGCGGTGCTTACCAGACTTGACTTAACCATGAAGTCATCCATGACCTCACCCCAAGTAGTCCACCATTGGCTTTTCAGAAGTAGCACACAATAGCTGGTTTCATAGCCCACAACTAGCTTTGGTGAGTCATGCACAAGGAGGTGACTATGCTACTTGGTCAAGGGACCAAACCCATGCTGAAGGGTTTGGTAAGCTTCTTAGAGATCCAGCCAAGCAGCTCAGCGGTCCATAAAAAAAATTCTATAAATAGAGACCATTTCATTCCAGCAAAAAGGGAGGAAAATAACACTTGAAACCAACAAGTCTCTCACTAGAAATCCTTTTCTGAAGTTCTCTCTTCATTTCTTAGTTTAGAGTTTTATTTTCAAGTAAGTTTGTAGTTTTAGTTTAGAATTCAAAAGGAGTAAAGGAGAAGGAAAATGAGATGCAAAAATCAATTTTGTACTCTCATTTGGAACTCAAAAGCATCCAATCCTTGGATGGATAGCTCATGCTCCTACACATTTTCTTTTGAACAAGGTTATGTAATTTTCTACTTCTTCTTAATTTA
>NC_032019.1:17154336-17173413 GCF_001865875.1 Lupinus angustifolius | reverse complement strand
AACCATTATTTGTGCTTTGACATGTTTACTTGATTTATTTTACTAGGCAATTTCTTGTGGTTCGACATAACCCTATACTATACTACAATTGAATCTTGAAAGAGATGTAAATTGTAACATAGTAAAGTGTTGTCAATAGATATTATTTGTTGAAAACACCTTTTAATATACAAAAGTGATGAATCTAACTTACTAACTTTTATTTATTGTTATTTACCTTCCTCATTTTATTTATTCTTTAATACCAACCTTCCTTAAGGAAGAAGTTTGGTTTGTTAATAAAATGAACCCGAAAGGGAGTAAATAAATAAAAGGTCACTAAATTTATTATTTTTGTGTTATTTATTTATTTATTTGTTATAAACAACTAACTATTCATCACTTTTATAGATTAGAATACCATTAAACCAGTGTTGGAATTTATTCCACAAAACCGAGATGGTATTCAAAGGTACTTAATAATTATGTAAGAAGGGATTGCTTCGATACCATTGTATCGGTGTTAGAATTTATTCTAACAAAGCCGAGATGGGGCAAAGAAGGAATGACTTATTTACATGATCATTAAAGAAGTAAGTTGTAACTGGAATATTCTTGAAACTAATATATCGGCGTTGGAATCTATTTCAACAAAGCCGAGATGGTGAACAAAGAGTAAAACCGAGTTCTCTTACTTAATCAAATAAAAAAGAAAATAACGAAAATGAGAGTATTAATCTTTCTACAAATTGACACTGCAGTCAGGACGATTAGTTGAGAGGAGAATACTCCCAACTAAAATAAAAATAAACACCGAGAATAGCCTTTCAACAAATTGGCGCCGCTACCGGGGAATTGCTTTAATAGTAAAACATTTCATATTTATATGTCATTTATCAAATAATTGTGCGTAACATTTTCTTTCTCTTCTGTATAAATTTAATTTTCCTTTTGTACATCTTTATTTTTATGTTTTGTACATTTGAAAAAATTAAAAACTCAAAAAAAAAAAAAGAGAAAAGTGAATTAGTGGAGTGAAAACCTACTAGTTAAGAAACCTTTTATTGCTGTTATAAAATTTTTAGGAGATATGGAGGGACCCCTCATCAACTTTTTCAAAAGAACAACATAAAAGGGATTGAATTAAACAAGGATTAGTGGTTGGATTGAGAAGGTTGGACTACCATTGTTTAAACTATGAAACAATGTCAACCATTGGCTCAGACTACCATTGTTTAAAGGATCATTGTCTTCATTAAGAAGGTTGACATTGTTCATGAACGGGTTGTCTTCCTCTAAGGCACTAATGGAGAGATGGAGATAAGGATCAATGATAGAAGAGAGCATGCAAGCTCCACAATATGGTTGCATCTATTTTGCTGAGTATTTATGGTCTTACAATATATAGAATAGGACAACATTTGATAAAGGATCTAAAAATAATAATGTTAATCATTTCACACATGTGTATGCAATGGATGTATGATTTGATGAATGAACTTCACATAAGTGATGTAATGAATGTTACACTAACATGAATGTCGTGTGAATTCCCTCTTTTTATTTTCTTGTTTTTTTTTGTTTTTTTAGAACACAACATGCATGAAATTGAATGAATGGTTGTATGCAAAAGTTCTACATGGGTGCAAGAATGCAAGTATGTAATGCAATTTTTTTGTTTTTGTTTATTTTACACATGAAATGTTTATAAATGCTACAATGAAATTATTTTTTTTTTTTGAGTTCATGGTATGCACATGGATGTTATAACGTTTTTTGTGTGTTTTTACTGCATGATATGCATGTGGATGCTATGATTTTTGAAATGTATATAGTTGCTATTATGATTTTTTTTTTCATGAGTGCATGATATGCATGTAATTGTTGTTATGAAATGAGTTTTTTGTTTTTGTAAACCTTCTGTCATGGCATAAGAATATCGAAGTGTAGTGATACCTTAATTCATTCAGGCTTATGTGACGGTGAGTCACTTTATGGCTGCGAGATAGAGGATTTCCCAACTTTATGCCAAATAATAGAAATGACAAACAAAAAACAAATGTGTACTCCCGTGTCCTATATAAAGGTGTTTGATCCTACAAGGTTTGTTCAGTCTAAGAGGCCATACACTAGGGCGAAGTTCTAAGGTCCATACATGCAAAATTTGGAGGTACTGGACTTCCTTTAGGTCCCCGGACTGCCGTCACTAGTGGAAGCTGACGACCCAGATATCACGAATATGACACGAAGATGTAAAAGACACCATGGGGTCCATATCCATAATACCCACTAACAATCTGAGCGATACATCAACACAATACCGAAATGTGCACCAAGCCCAAATGATGATAAGCCAATCTATCCCTATCAATAGGTAAATAGGTCTGGTAGACAGCAGAAGCAACAATGCATGAATAGTGAAGTGTGTGGGGCTATACAAACCTTAATAATGAAAATACATTAAAACCAATAATAACCTCAAAACCTGTACACGACAACAAAACACAAATTCTATATACAATGATTATTTACAAATAAGTAGTTAAAAAACAAGAAAAATGAAATGATAAAATTAAAATAATGAACTAAACATCCACATAATTAATCTTTTAAGGCCTGACTATCAGCTATCCCTAGAGGAGTCGTAATGCTGTCGCTACCCCACCTTCGTGGACGCGTCAGGGAGTATACAAATAAATACAATGGAGTCGCCATCAATGTTTTTTCGAAGGAAAACATGAAAAACCAATTTTTTAGAATGATTGGTCTACTTGCACAGAGAAATTAAGTTCGAAACTCGGTTACAGATGAGGAAGGTATTAGGCACCTCATACTGCCTGTAATAAAAATGGTACCTAGATTAGTTATATGGATATTTATTCAAAACATGAATTTTACCATCACATCATTAAACACAATAAAGAAAGACAAAAAACCATTTTTTTTTATTTTTTTTGTCCCTGACAAGGATATACCTACTCCTAAATATCTCTAGTTGCAATAGAGAAATCAAGGCTACTTAGTTCTTTCAGAAAATAGATTGATATATTTTATTTACTTAATTTTTTGTAATAGTATAAGATAATGCGACAGGGCACCAGTCTCATAGTGCGCTATCCCCTCCATGAGTTAATTAAATTATTTTGTAAAATGACAATTTGAGGTAATGCGATAGGGCACGAGTCCCATAGCGCACTACTCCTCAATGATTTCATTATGAAAATGTCAATTTCAGGTAACGCGACAGGGCACAAGTCTACCTCTGATTGATTTGATTATAAAAATGTCAATTTAAGATAACGCGACAAGGCACAAGTCCCATAGTACATTATCTCTCATTGATTTGATTAAATTATTTTGAAAAATGTCAATTTAGAGTAACGCAATAGGGCACAAGTCTCATAGTGCACTACCATTTTATTGATTTTTTTAATATGTCAATTTTAGGTAAGGCGACATGACACTAGTCTCATAGTGCACTACCCCTTATTGATTTATTAAGTTAATATTGTAAATATCAATTTAAGGTAACGCGATAGGGCACTATTTCATATTTATATGTCATTTATCAAATAATTGTGCGTAACATTTTCTTTCTCTTCTGTATAAATTTAATTTTCCTTTTGTACATCTTTATTTTTATGTTTTGTACATTTGAAAAAATTAAAAACTCAAAAAAAAAAAAAGAGAAAAGTGAATTAGTGGAGTGAAAACCTACTAGTTAAGAAACCTTTTATTGTTGTTATAAAATTTTTAGGAGATATGGAGGTACCCCTCATCAACTTTTTCAAAAGAACAACATAAAAGGGATTGAATTAAACAAGGATTAGTGGTTGGATTGAGAAGGTTGGACTACCATTGTTTAAACTATGAAACAATGTCAACCATTGGCTCAGACTACCATTGTTTAAAGGATCATTGTCTTCATTAAGAAGGTTGACATTGTTCATGAACGGGTTGTCTTCCTCTAAGGCACTAATGGAGAGATGGAGATAAGGATCAATGATAGAAGAGAGCATGCAAGCTCCACAATATGGTTGCATCTATTTTGCTGAGTATTTATGGTCTTACAATATATAGAATAGGACAACATTTGATAAAGGATCTAAAAATAATAATGTTAATCATTTCACACATGTGTATGCAATGGATGTATGATTTGATGAATGAACTTCACATAAGTGATGTAATGAATGTTACACTAACATGAATGTCGTGTGAATTCCCTCTTTTTATTTTCTTGTTTTTTTTTGTTTTTTTAGAACACAACATGCATGAAATTGAATGAATGGTTGTATGCAAAAGTTCTACATGGGTGCAAGAATGCAAGTATGTAATGCAATTTTTTTGTTTTTGTTTATTTTACACATGAAATGTTTATAAATGCTACAATGAAATTATTTTTTTTTTTGAGTTCATGGTATGCACATGGATGTTATAACGTTTTTTGTGTGTTTTTACTGCATGATATGCATGTGGATGCTATGATTTTTGAAATGTATATAGTTGCTATTATGATTTTTTTTTTCATGAGTGCATGATATGCATGTAATTGTTGTTATGAAATGAGTTTTTTGTTTTTGTAAACCTTCTGTCATGGCATAAGAATATCGAAGTGTAGTGATACCTTAATTCATTCAGGCTTATGTGACGGTGAGTCACTTTATGGCTGCGAGATAGAGGATTTCCCAACTTTATGCCAAATAATAGAAATGACAAACAAAAAACAAATGTGTACTCCCGTGTCCTATATAAAGGTGTTTGATCCTACAAGGTTTGTTCAGTCTAAGAGGCCATACACTAGGGCGAAGTTCTAAGGTCCATACATGCAAAATTTGGAGGTACTGGACTTCCTTTAGGTCCCCGGACTGCCGTCACTAGTGGAAGCTGACGACCCAGATATCACGAATATGACACGAAGATGTAAAAGACACCATGGGGTCCATATCCATAATACCCACTAACAATCTGAGCGATACATCAACACAATACCGAAATGTGCACCAAGCCCAAATGATGATAAGCCAATCTATCCCTATCAATAGGTAAATAGGTCTGGTAGACAGCAGAAGCAACAATGCATGAATAGTGAAGTGTGTGGGGCTATACAAACCTTAATAATGAAAATACATTAAAACCAATAATAACCTCAAAACCTGTACACGACAACAAAACACAAATTCTATATACAATGATTATTTACAAATAAGTAGTTAAAAAACAAGAAAAATGAAATGATAAAATTAAAATAATGAACTAAACATCCACATAATTAATCTTTTAAGGCCTGACTATCAGCTATCCCTAGAGGAGTCGTAATGCTGTCGCTACCCCACCTTCGTGGACGCGTCAGGGAGTATACAAATAAATACAATGGAGTCGCCATCAATGTTTTTTCGAAGGAAAACATGAAAAACCAATTTTTTAGAATGATTGGTCTACTTGCACAGAGAAATTAAGTTCGAAACTCGGTTACAGATGAGGAAGGTATTAGGCACCTCATACTGCCTGTAATAAAAATGGTACCTAGATTAGTTATATGGATATTTATTCAAAACATGAATTTTACCATCACATCATTAAACACAATAAAGAAAGACAAAAAACCATTTTTTTTTATTTTTTTTGTCCCTGACAAGGATATACCTACTCCTAAATATCTCTAGTTGCAATAGAGAAATCAAGGCTACTTAGTTCTTTCAGAAAATAGATTGATATATTTTATTTACTTAATTTTTTGTAATAGTATAAGATAATGCGACAGGGCACCAGTCTCATAGTGCGCTATCCCCTCCATGAGTTAATTAAATTATTTTGTAAAATGACAATTTGAGGTAATGCGATAGGGCACGAGTCCCATAGCGCACTACTCCTCAATGATTTCATTATGAAAATGTCAATTTCAGGTAACGCGACAGGGCACAAGTCTACCTCTGATTGATTTGATTATAAAAATGTCAATTTAAGATAACGCGACAAGGCACAAGTCCCATAGTACATTATCTCTCATTGATTTGATTAAATTATTTTGAAAAATGTCAATTTAGAGTAACGCAATAGGGCACAAGTCTCATAGTGCACTACCATTTTATTGATTTTTTTAATATGTCAATTTTAGGTAAGGCGACATGACACTAGTCTCATAGTGCACTACCCCTTATTGATTTATTAAGTTAATATTGTAAATATCAATTTAAGGTAACGCGATAGGGCACTAGTCCTATAGTGCACTACCTCTCATTGATTTAATTAACTTATTTTTTAAATGTCAATTTAGGGTAACACGACAGAGCATTAATCCCATATTACACTACCCCTAATTGATTTATTTTTGAAAATATCAATTTAATGTAACGCGACAGGGCACAAGTCCCATAATGCATTACATCTCATTGATTTATTTAGACATAAAACTTCGTATTGTATTTCCACATATATAAACATTAGTTTTGATTTATGAAAGAGAACAACCTAAATAAAATAGATAGAATAAATAAATAAATAAAATTAGAATAAAAAAACAATTAAATAAAAAAATAACATAATAAAAAAACGACCAGAATAAAAAACAATTAAAGAAAAAATAAAATAACATAAAGAAAATAAAACAGAAGTGTCAAAAACACTATCATGCGAGCGTTGAGGGATCGGGGTGCAAAAGGATAAAAGAGACCACTGAGGGGTCAGAGCATGATCACGTGACCGTTGAGGTGTCGGAGTGCAAAAGGATAAAAGAAACAATTGAGGGGTCAAAGCAAAATCACGCGATCGCTGAGGGGTCGGGGTACAAAAGGATAAAAAAGACCATAGAGGGGTCAGAGCACGATCACGCGACCGTTGAGGGGTCGAGGTGCAAAAAGATAAAGAGACCATTGAGGGGTCACAGCACAATCACGCGACCGCTGAGGGGTCGGTGTGCAAAAGGATAAAAGAGACCACTGAGGGGTCAAAGCACATCACGCGACCGCCGATGGGTCAGGGTGCAAGAGGATAAAAGATACCACTGAGAAGTCAAAGCACAATCACGCGACCGCTGAGGGTGTTGGGGTGCAAATGGATAAAATAGACCACTGAGGGGTCAAATCACGATCATGCGATCTGCCGAGGGGTCAGAGTGCAAGACGATAAGGGGACCACAAAGGGGTCAAAGAACAATCACGCGACCGCTGAGGGATTGGGGTGCAAAAGGATAAAAATGACCACTAAGGGGTCAAAACATGATCACGCGACCGTGGAGGGGTCGTGGTTCAAAAGGATAAAGAGACCACTGAGGGAATAGAGCACAATCATGCGACCGCTAAGGGGTCGGGGTGTAAAAGGATAAAAGAGACCACTGAGGGGTCGAAGCATAATCACGCGACCTCTGAGGGGTCGGGTTGCAAAAGGATAAAAGAGACCACTAAGGGGTCGGAGCACGATCACGCGCTGCTGAGGGGTTGGGGAGCAAAAGGATAAAGAGACCACTGAGGGGTCAAAGCAAAATCACGCGACCGGTGAGTGGTCGGGATGCAAAAGGATAAAAGAGACCACTGAGGGTTCAAAGCACGATCACGCGACCTGCCGAGGGGTCAGGGTGCAAGAGGATAAAGAGACCACTTAGGGGTTGAAGCACAATCATGCGACCACTGAGGGGTCGGGGTGCAAAAGGATAAAAATGACCACTGAGGGGTCAGAGCATGATCCCGCGACCACTGAGGGGTCAAGGTACAAAAGGATAAAGAGACCACTGAGGGGTCAAAGCACAATCACGCGACCGTTGAGGGGTCAGGGAGTAAAAGGATAAAAGAGACCACTGAGGGGTCAAAGCACATCACGCGACCGCCGAGGGGTCGGGGTGCAAGAGGAATCACAGGAACACGCGAGCAAGAAGGGACCTAGGATCAAAACCAAGAAGGATATTTCGAGTCAAAACTTTGGTTGTGAATGCATATGATAGTGTAGATGCTACTGATGCATGAGTAATGTAGAGATGTCTATGATAATCTATGTACGGTAAGTTACGCTTATGAGAATAACTTAATTGTCATTATGAAGTTTGATGTGAAACCACAACGCCTTCTTGATAAGCAACAACTAATCTAATCAGAACCTGTCGCGCTTTTGATCCTCCTCTTCATAAATTAACGGATCCATTTTGGGTGACCTCTTTTTTTTTCGTCACTGGGAGATGTAGCATTCACTTCTCTAATAAAATATGCAATGGGGTTTAGTTTCAATGAGTTTCGTTATCCTGAATCACTTAATGAAATAGATTACCATAATAGTTATTTTATCATGAAGTTCAAGTATTATATTTATATGACTTGAGATTTATCTAAGCAAACATGCATGCACAAAGGTAAATAGGGACATGAAAGAACTTTCTTCTATTGATATTCAAAAAGTTGCACACGGGAAGGTTTGAGAGCATATATGCTACAAGTGACAATTTTTTTGCAAAAATGTTTGCCCTACTATAAAGTAATTGTTAATCCATCCATCAGTCTTTTCCGATGGCCAAGTAACCAATCCATACCATCAGGCTAACAGGACTCTTCTGAGAACTCCCATTTCCTCCCCATATTGCTCGCCACTTTTATGGCTTCTACTACGTGCACAAGCACATGGTATATTTGCAAGAGTAAATGCCTTTTTTATTTGCCTTAGTTTCTGCTTAGGCTGCCCTTTCGGGTTTTCCACCTAACAGACTTTTATTCTTATCCTAATTTTTGCTTAGGCCACCTTTTTGGGTTTTCTACCTGACGGGCTCTCTGTTTTTTAGGCATATAATCTCTTTACCGCATATGTGTTTACAGGTATAGCTAAAACATTTCCATCCATGTCTTGCAAGATCAGAGCACCTCCTGAGAATGTATTCTTGACAATATAAGGACCTTCATAGTTTGGAGCCCATTTTCCGCGAGGATCTTCTTGATTTAGGAGGATCTTTTTGAGCACCAAGTCTCTCATTTCGAACTCTCTATGACAGACCTTTTTGTCGAAACATCTTGCCACCCTTCCCTGGTATAACTGACCCTAACAAATGGCCGTCAATATTTTCTCTTTGATCATGTTCAACTGCTCAAACCTAAATTGACCCATTCAGACTCTTCTAGTTCTGCTTCCATCAGGACCCTCAGTGAAGGAATTTGTACTTCGATTGGAGAGACAACTTCCATCTCATACACTAGTGAGAATAGGGTTGCCCTAGTACTTGATCAAATGTTGGTGCGATATGCGTGCAAAACATATGGTAACTTTTCATGCCAATCTTTGTAGTTCTCCGCCATCTTTGCAACTATCGTTTTTATGTTCTTATTGGCTGCTTCAACTACGCCATTCATCTTTGGCCTGTACGGGGTCGAAGTATGATGTTTGACCTTAAATTTATTGCATAACCCCTTCACTTTGCCACCATTGAGATTGGTGCTATTATCCGTGATTATCCTTTCAGGGATCCCATATCTGCAACTGATCCCTCTTCGGAGGAACCTGACGAATACCTTGCGAGTGATACAACTGTATGATGCAGCTTCTACCTACTTGGTGAAGTAGTCGATTGCCACCTGAATGAAGCGATGACTGTTGGAAGCCTAGGGATTTATGGGTCCAATCACATCAATTCCCCACATTGAGAAAGGCCACGGAGCGACCATACTCTGTAATGGGAAAGGGGGTGCGTTGATTCTATCCGCGTACACCTAACATTTTTGGCACTTCCTGGCGTATCCCACACAATCTGCCTCCATAGTGGTCCAATAGTAGCCACTTCTCAGAATTTTTCTGGCCATCCTGTGGCCATTTACATGAGTTCTGCATATCCCGTCATGTATTTCAGTCATGATCAATTGAATTTCTCTTGTATCAACGCATCTGAAGAGTGTACCGTCATGACTCATTATGTACAACACTTCACCATTTAAGAAGAACGTCCCCGTCAAGCGGCGAATTATCTTTTTGTTCACATCACTCGCACCCTCTGGATACTCCCTGTGTTGGATATACCTTTTTATATCGTGATACCAAGGTTTGCCATCAGCCTCTGAGTTAGCACAACAATAAGAAGGTTCATCTTGAGTCGTCACTTGAATTGGGCGAACGTTAGCGTGTACTTTCAGTTTAGTCATTACAACTAAATTTGCTAGAGCATCCGCAAACTGGTTTTTGTCTCGAGTCACATGGGAAAAGCAAATTTCATCAAATTTCTCGGCTAACAAAGATAAGTATTTCTGATAAGGAATGAGCTTTGTATCCTTAGTTTGCCACTCATCATTGACCTAATAAATGATAAGCACAAAGTCTTTGAACACCCTCAACTTCTTGAGATTCAGCTCTTATGCTAAGAGAAGTCCATTGATGCACGCTTCATATTCGCCTATATTGCTAGTGCATTCGAAGTCTAGCTTAACTGCCATTGGGTACTGCTTACCGACCGGCAAGATGATTACTGCCCCAACACTGCTCCCATGCATATTAACTGCTTCATCAAAGTACATCTCCCAAACATCTTCCTCTAATTCATCTATCCCATATACTCCACCATTAGGGAACTCACTCAATATCTCGTCTTCCCTATCTATAGGGCTTTCTGCCAATTGATCTGTGATTGCTCCACCTTTGACAGATTTTTTAGTAACATATTTAATGTCGAACTCAGACAATATCATCTGCCATTTAGCCATTCTCAGAGAAACGTGAGGAATCTCAAAGATATATCTCAAAGGATCCATTCGGGAGACGATACAAGTAGTATAATACAACATATATTGTCGGAGCCCTTTGGATGCCCACACTAGAGCGCAACAAGTCCTTTCTATCGTCGAGTATCGAGATTCACATTCATTAAAATTCTTTCTCAAATAGTAGATTGCTTGCTCTTTCTTACCCGTTTCTCCACACTGTCCCAACATTGCACCCATCGAAGTTTGTAACACGCTCATATATAAGATCAATGGTCGGCCCGATGTTGGCGGTGCTAGGACAGGCGAATTTACCAAATAAGCCTTTATTTTATCGAAAGCCTCCTGGCAACATGTATCCCACTTGCTTCGCTGATTCTTCTTCAACAACTTAAACATGGGCTCATAGGTGTTGGTCAGGTTGGTAATAAATCTTGCAATGTAATTCAGCCTGCCTAGAAAACTTCTCACTTCCTTCTCAATCTGTGGAGCTGGCATCTCTTGCATCGCTTCTACCTTCTTGGGGTCCACCCTTATGCCTACTCTACCGACGAGAAATCCTAACATGTCCCCCGAAGATGCTCCAAACGTGCACTTCTCGGGATTTAACTTCATTTGATATTTTCTCAACCTTTCGAATAACTTTCATAAGACCACGACATGATTGTCTCCCTCTTTAGATTTGGCGATGATATCATCAACATATACCTCCACTTCCTTGTGCATCATATCATGAAATAGGGCCACCATAGCATGTTGATAAGTTGCCCATGCATTCTTTAGCCAAAAGACATGACCCTATAACAATAGGTCCCTAGCGGGGTGATAAAAGTGGTTTTCGCCTTGTAATCGGCGTCCATCAGAATTTGATGATACCCCGTATATCCATCCATAAAAGAGAATCGATGACTCCAAGTCGCATTGTCGACTAGAACATCAATGTGAGGGATGGGAAAATCATCTTTCAAACTTGCCTTGTTAAGATTTATGTAGTCTACGGACATCCTTAGCTTCCCTCCTTTCTTGGGTACCATTACTACATTAGCCACCCATTCTGTATGCATAGGCACTTCTATGAAGTCGGATTCCAACTACTTTGTCACCTCCTCTTTCACCTTTAATGACAAATCTGGGCGCATCCTTCTCAACTTTTGTTTCTTAGGCTCGGCACCCGAATATAAGGGAATCTTATACGACGCTATGTTAGGATCCAGCACTGGCATGTCCTTATAAGACCAAGCAAACACATCCGTATATTCACGGAATAGATTTGTCATTTCAACACGTTCCAGGTTGTCTACCATTTTCAGCTCCTTTTTATCCTCTTCTGTCCCCATGTTGATTAACTCAATTTCTTCAGTATTCACGACATACTCCCTTTCGACATGATCTAACATCTTTGAAAATTCCTCCACATCCTCATATTCTTCATCTGAATCAATGGGTTCATCATTCGGTATCGTAGACGAATCAATTTATGGATTTTCAATTACTGTATTACTAGATAAATTTTCTACCAAATTTAAGTACATGTATTCATTTATTAAATGTTGGGAGATGAAAAGGGAGATAAAAACGCAAATTCATAGAAGAAAGTAAGAAAGTAAGTATGATAATGGTGAGGTATGAATTGATGAGGTAAAATGTTGAATATCAATACAAATTAGCAAAGATATTGTCTCAAGTCATGTAGACATAAATCCAAATTAGATTTACAACATAATCAAAAGTTTACTTTAATGCCACAATTTCATTTATTGGTTCAGAATGCCAATTTTTCAATGGTGTGCCTTCCTCATCGACGCGGATACTATTGGCCCCAGGTGTATTGTATTCTTCCATAAAGTAGATGGAAAGATGGATGTTTTGCTCAGTAAAGTCATCTGATGCAATCACTCCAACATGACTTGGAAATGTTTCGCTGATATGAGGAATGGGCTTTTCCAATGCTCCTCCATGCTTCTTTCTCCGACACACACACACACCCACATCCTCCTACGAAGCTTCATACCCCAACCTGAACTTATCAAATTTCTCCGAGATTGAGATGAACAATGGAATGCCCTGTAGATGCATGCACAAACCTTTCCCTATTTCATATCCTTTTGTAGTCATAATTCGGGTCACCACCTGGTTCACATCATGCATATGACCCTTCTCTTCACTCTGATGTGTCCCAACTACCTCAAAGTTATGCAAGAAGTCATCACTATCCCTCATACTCTCCATATAAGGTACCGAAATTTGTTTCAAGAACAGGACCTCCTCTTCTCCATGTACCGTGATCACCATTCCATCCTTGACAAATTTCACCGCCTCGTGTAGAGTGGATGGTACGACTCCTGCTTCATGAATCTAGGATCTTGCCAGTAACATTGTTTATGTAGAATCCACATCCATGACCACAAGCAGAATCTGAAAGACACTTGGTCCAATTTCCAATGTTAATGTGGTGTCACCCAATATACTCTTCAGATTCCCATCGAAGGCGTGCGCAATCATCTGCCTCGGAACAATTTCATCTTTGTTGAACCCCATAGACACCAAGGTAGACAACGGTAAGACGTTCAGAGCTGCTCCTCCATCAATCAAGTAGTCTGCTAACCCCTATAGACCTCATAGGATGATTGGTTGATATATTTTATTTACTTATTTTTTGTAATAGGATAACATAACGCGATAGAGCACGAATCTCATAGTGTGCTTTCCCCTCCATGACTTAATTAAAAAAATTTCGAAAATGTCAATTTGAGGTCATGTGACAAGGCACGAGTCCCATAGTGCACTACTCCTCAATGGTTTAATTATGAAAATGTCAATTTAAGGTAACGCGACATGGCACAAGTCCAATAGTGCACTACCTCTCATTGATTTGATTATGAAAATGTCAATTTAAAGTAACGCGACAAAGCACAAGTCTCATAGTGCATTACCTCTTATTGATTTAATTATGAAAATGTCAATTTAAGGTAACGCGACAGGGCACTAGTCTCATAGTGCACTACCTCTCATTGATTTAATTAACTTATTTTTTAAAATGTCAATTTACGGTAACGCGACAGGGCACTAGTCCCATAGTGCACTACCCCTAATTGATTTATTTTTGAAAATATCAATTTAAGATAACGCGATATGGCACAAGTCTCATAGTGCACTACCTCTCATTGATTTATTTTGAAAAAAAAACTTCATATTGTATTTCCACATATATAAACATTAGTATTGATTTATGAAAGAGAACAACCTAAATAAAATACATAGAATAAATAAATAAAATAAAATACAATAAAATAAAATAAAATAAACAATTAAATAAAAAATGAAAATAAAATAAAGAAAAACAGAAACAGAATAAAAAAATAATTAATAAAAAATGAAAATAAAAAAACGAAAAGAATAACGGTAAACTAAAAAAACTAAACAGTGAACTAAGGAATTAGGAATTGAAATTGGGGTTTAGGGTTAGGGTTTTGAAATCAATTTGGGGGTTAGGTTAAATTACTTTAGGATTAGGTTTCAAAATCAATTTGAGGATTAGGTTTCAAAATTAATTTGGGGATTAGGTTTCAAAATCAATTCGGGGATTAGGTTTCAAATTCAATTTGGGAATTAGGTTTCAAAAATCAATTTGGGGGTTTAAGGTTAAATTAATTTGGGGGGTTTAGGGTTAGGAGGTGGGAACCCTCCCATCCTCTATTCGGGCCACTAGGTCACTGGCGGTAGCGACAGTGATGAGGATAGCAGTGTCGACGGTTCTGCCTCTAGCCATGGTGGCTAAACCACCTCATTTTTGGGCAACGGGAAAGACGGGTGTAAAGGAGCAACCGCGGATGACCATGGATGCACGATATCGGTGAAGAAGAAGGTCCAAGGGGGCTGGACAGCCAGCCCACACAACCAAAAGGGGCTGGGTAGTCACTCGGCTGGAATCAGCCCACGCGACCAAGGCGCCGCTTGAGTGTTGCAGCTATCTGGTTGCCGCCACTGCTGCCACCAACACACCAAAGCCAATGACAAACTCAAAACAACATGAACTTGTTTCAGCAACAAGAAAAGAAAGTAAATGGAAGAGATGACTACCTTGTTAGAGTTCTAGGAAGATTAGGAGAAAACAATGTTACTCTACCTTCTCTTTTCAAGTTTTTGAATGTGCCTCCACTCTTAGATTTCTGAATAGGATTTTGGTTCTTGCTAATTTAGGCTTATAAAGGGGAGTGGGGATTATGGTTAGGGTACCCTAATCTGGTTGGGCTAGGGGAAAAAGCCAGTTGCCACAAACATTTGAAATTCTGATTTCCCCTCTTTTGTTTTGAATTTTTTACCCCGATCAAAATTGGGTTTTTACACTCTTCCTTTCCTAATTTTTATATTTGATTTAAGGTCAAAGCTAATATGTGAACCACATATTAGTTCGCTTGGAAGCGAACTGCTTTATAGTCGTTGGATGAAAAAAATTGGTTATAATGGTTACCGTTTGTGCACCTTTTAGAAATCGTGGTAACATTATACAACTTCAGTATAAAAGTCGTGATGGTGTAATACAACTTCTGGTTTGTGTAGAACTCGTTATAACACATAACAACTTCTGAATGGAAGTCGTGATAGTGTAATACAACTTCTGGTTAGTATAGAAAAATCATTCCAACCCATTAAAGCTTTAAACTCTTGAATTGCAACACTTCTAATATATCATTTTATAAATCAACCAGTGAAAGATAAATATTTTGCAAACTGAAGTATTAAACTCTAGTAATTAGTTTCTTTGGCAATACTTGTGAATTAGTAATTAGTACTAAATTAAGGCCACAACAATTGTATTTTTAGTATACATTTTATTGTGTGTTCACTGTTAGGGTCTGCTATGCAGATGTTAATTAGTGTTTGCTTTACCGACTTTAAAAGGAATAAACAATTTGCCTTGGCCGATGCAACTAGAATATCATTTATTTAGAAAGAATGAAAACAAAGTCAAATATTGTCAAAGAAACTAATTACTACAATTTAGTACATCAATTTACAAAATTGTTAAGCATGAATATTACCTTAGATAATGAGGATAATTCCACACTTTTGACTATAAAAGTTTACATAAAAGTCATTCAAACCATACATTGACTTAAATAGTGATCAAATTTTATTATATTAATTTTATGTCATTCTAAATATATCAGCTGGAAAGAGGATAAATATAAAAGCAGAAGGTAATTTTGAACATAATCGTTAGAGATATATGAGCTGAAAAGAGGAAAAATATGAAAAGTTAAGGCAAGTCTAATCAGAATCATTAGAGATATGATAACTGAAATTAGGAGGAATATGGGACCAGGGGTTGTAGTCAACACAAGAAAACTAGGATTAGAAATGGAGAATAACCTTCTACACCTTGCTAATAAGAGAGAAGAATGTCAACCACATTGAAGACATTTGTTTCCATAGGAGTGAGGAGCTAAACCACTCTTTCTGGGATTAGATTTAACTATTTAAACTTGTTCATCCTATATGACTATTTTATTTACTTGCAATGCTATTCTATTATTTTTCATGCCTACTCTTTTATCTAATGTTTGTTTGGCTTGATCACCTAAATTATGATATAAAGTTTGGACGTGTAATAGGAATTTCATGTTTGAACTAGAACTAGAGTAAGTCATATAGTAATATGTTAATTCTACGAATGAAATTAATTGCACTAGTCATTAAATACCCAATTGTATTATGATAGATTGATTAATTGTTTTGGGGATTGAGTATTTGTTATTTCAATCATTGAGGGATTGATAAATAGACAAGAAATGATGTTGAGAAATTCATAGGAATAATTATCTTTTTAATGTCATAATGTGAAGAAGATTTGTGTCCTTAACCTTGGTTGGGTTTTGATGAAGACACCAACACTAACAAAAAGAAGAAAAAGGATTGAATACTTGATGCATGGAAAGCAAGTACCTCAATTAGATAAGATTTTGTTGCTTTCTAGGTTATGTTCTCCCATCCTTAGTCTATTACTTCTTTATACCTCAATGATCTTAGGAATGATTTTCAAAACGTTTTCATAAACTTAAACTAGGATGGAAATGATTTTTAAAATGTTTAAATTGAACATTTAGAAAACTGAGTAATAGGTTACTCGAAACAGAGTAACATGTTACTTGAAATAGAGTAACATGTTACCCAAAACTAAGTAACATGTTACAAAAAAAACAACATAGTGTAATCAATTACCAAGTCGATTAATCGTTTACCTTGATCGGCAGAAACTTGGAGTAATCAAAATTATCACAGGTGAGTAACCGATTACCCAACGATGTTGCAGCATTTTTGAATTTCAAACTAAAACAATTTCTTCCCAAATAAACAATTGCAACTCCAAACGATTCCTACCTCTTGGAAAGGGCATGGTGGCTTGTTGAAACTCTATACAAACAATTCTAATATTCAGAAACAAAATTAGCACTTTCATACAAAATTTGTAACAAATTGAATCGCTCTTTCATATCATGCATTCAAATTTCTTATGTTTTTTCAGAAAACTCTTTTTTCTACACTTTTAGAAAGTCTGAAAACTTAGAGCATTGTGTTATATTAATTGTAATTGCCATACACAAACTTAGAAATTGAAAGAACTGCTAGAAGGAACAATAGTTAAACTAAGAAAAGGAAACAACTATCCCAATATAGCAGACAAGAAGATGATACCATAACTAGCAATTTTTCTCTACCCTCAGGCAAAGAGGAAAAGACATTGGAGGGAACCATGGCTGTAATGGTTCATCGGGAAGATAACAACAACAAAAAGGCATCTGGGTCTGCTGGAAAAAATGGTATAAGACAATTCAACAACTCTTCTAGTGCACCGTCAAATGCTAGACAACCATAGATGAAGACAAGACTTCTTCAACTCATCTCTGCTAACCTATTCACAGGATTGAATCTTGAAGATCCTCATGCTCATATGGTCAAATTCTATGAACTGTACAAAATTGTGGGAGCATCAAAGGATGCAGATGAAACTATATTTTTGAGGTTGTTCTCATTGTCTTTGATCAACAAAGCAAAAGAATGTTTAATAGAACAACCTGCTCAAGCAATTGCAAATAAGAATAAGCTGGAAGAGAAGTTCCTAAATAGATTCTTCTCTCATTCCAAGCACATGGAGGCCAAAACAAAAATCTCAGTATTCACTCAAGGAACGAATAAACCCTTGTGTGATACACGAGAAAGCTACAAATCATTTCTAAGGAAATGGCCCAATAATAGCTTCGACGAGCTAACACAAATTCATGTTTTTTGTAATGGAATGCAACATCACCACAAATAGATCACGTATGCTATGAAAAATTGTCCATCAATGGGAAATAGCTATTAACAAGCCATAGCAACCATTGAAACAATGGCTACTAGTGATCAACAATGTCAACATGGGAGAAGACATCCACCCAAGCGATGAGTATTGGAATTGGGCACCCAAGATGCATTACTAGCTTAGAATAAAATATTGATCCAATTATTAGAAGAGCTAACTAAACATATGTCAAACCATCCAAAACAGCTTAGGGGGATGCAAGAATCAGCAGCCAGCCAACAAGTTTGTGATGTGAAGTTTACTTTGGAGACTACCTACCAACTGTTAGGTATCAGTGACTAAAATACACCTAGAAGGGGGGTTGAATAGGTGTAGCGGTCAGAGTATCCGCTTTTCGAAAACAACAATTAATGCTGAAATAACCCCAGATTTATCGATTAACAGAATAGAAATAATCGATTAACGTAATCACTTTAATCGATTAAAACAGCTCAAATTACACAAACAGATTCGGTTTCTTGCACGACAATCAATCGAGATTGAAACGAATGTACAGAGCTTACAAATATATCAGAGTTACAATAGTATAGTATAGAAACAGAATATAGCAATTAAAACAACTATACAAAATAATCGATTAAAGCAATAAAGAGAGAGAGAAAAAAAAATCCTGCAACACGATTTTATCCTGGTTCGTTTGCATGTCCACTTGCAAACTACATCCAGGCCTCCCGGCTGATCTGGGAGATATTTCTTCACTATAATTGAAATAATGTTTTACAAGCAATTCTTCCAATTACAACACTTAGACATTCACTTGAAACTAAAGAAACGTATTCCTTGGTTAGACTCATTTCCTACCGCCGAAGAAAACCTTTCTTGCGGTGTAGCCCCAGCCAAGAACTTATTCTTTCTATCAAGAACTCTAAGCTACTGAAGATACAACACAATCTCGTTGGTGGTAAGACACCTTGAGATTCCCAAAGTTACAACACTTTTTACAACAAAAACATAGAGTAATCTAAAGCAATTACAATGCTCAAATTAAACAATTAAGACCTTACTCTACAACTCTAACACAAATCTCATATAACATGATAATGTTGTTAGGTATCAGTGGTTACAATACACCTAGAA
>NC_032019.1:17085902-17154236 GCF_001865875.1 Lupinus angustifolius | reverse complement strand
TTAATTTATACATGTTCAACACTAAGTTTATGCCTATGATGCACAGATTACATGTATTTATGTGATGCATGAACATATTATAAATGACATATCTCAAAACTAAAATGATTTAAAGTTTTATGCATATGAGACATGTATTGAGTTTACCTAAGCCTTAGACTCAACCTAAACTAATTACTAGTCTAAGTCTAATACCAATCTAGAGACTTAAGCACGTTGATTTGTTGATGATCTTCAAGCTCTTATAATCACAAGTTGTCCTCATCAAAACTAAACACATAGTGAGGAAAGCTTTCCAAAGTGCTCCTCTTGACATGTGCACTTTCACCAACTAGTGTGGTCCTCTAATCTCACATGAGGAGGAAATGCAATACATGGGAAATCAGCAGAGGTGAAACCAACACTATCAAAATAATTATCCTAGTGGAGGCAACCAACCATACACAACCATGGAGGCAAGAAGATATCTTGAACCAATTCATACATTTTTCAATTGCAAATCAGAAAAATATAGATGCATCTACCAAAAACCTAGAGGTTAATGTAAGACAACTGCCCAAGCTATTGCCAGAAAATCAACGAGGCACATTCAGCGCCAACACTGAACAAAATCATAGGGAACATTGCAACACCATCTCGACAATGGGTGACAAAGTGGCTGGCAATGATGTTGATGCCCATATAGAGCAGGAGAAATGAGTTGTTAAAAAAGAAAAAAAAAGTGAGTGAGAAAGGAGAGAAAGTGATAGGAGTCGAAAAATCAAGAGTAAATTACATTGACACCCCCTGAGTTTTAATGAAATTACACAAATCACCCTCCCTTATTTAAACTTACACAAACCACCCCTAATTATATACATAAATTATACTAACTACCCCCCCCCCCCATAGGAGAGATAAGTGTAATTTCTTAAACAAAAAATGGTGATAGATGTAATTAAGTTAAACAAAATATGGTGTATTGTCAAAACAAGTCCAAATAGTATAAGAGTCAGTGTTTATTCATTATTTTGGTTAGTTACAATATAGTATAAAAGTGGTTAGCTATGATGGGGATGCCCATAGAGCAGAAGAAATGAGTTGTTGAAAAATAAAAAAAGTAAGCGAGGAAGGAGTGAAAGTGATATAAGTCGAAAAATCAAGAGTAAATGACATTGACACCCCCTAAGTTTTAGTGAACTTGCACAAATCATCCTCCTTTTCTAAACCTATACAAATCACCCCTAATCATGTACATACATTACACTAACTACCCCTGTAGGGGAAATAAGTGTAATTTCTTAAACAAAAAATGGTGATGGATGTAATTAAGTTAAACAAAATATGGTATATTGTCAAGACAAGTCCAAATAGTATAAGAGTCGATGTTTATTCATTATTTTGGTTAGTTACAATATAGTATACGAGTGATTTAAACACCTCTTTAGAATTATTGATGCACTTTGTAAAGAACCAAAAATAATGAATAAACATTAACTCTTTATTATTTGGACTTGTCTCCACAATATACCATATTTTGTTTGACTTAATTACACTTGTCACCATTTTTTATTTAAGAAATTACATTTATCTCTCTAACATGGATAGTGAGTGTAATGTATGTATATAATAATTAGGGGTGGTTTATGTAGGTCTAAATAACGAATGAATGATTTATATAATTTTACTAAAACTTAGGGGTGTAAGTGCAATTTACTCAAAAATCAATGATTGATGAAAATAAAAAGAGACACATAAAAAGTGAGTAGAGAGGAAAAAGAAAATACAAAATTGATGAGTGAAAAAATGGTGAGGCGTAGAAAAAAGGGTGAGGGGTGGAAAAAAACGATGGTTGGCTATGGTATCTCCTTGTGAAACAAATGTATCATTTGCATCCTTGAGAGAGATGTGTAGTGAGTTTTAAAGTCTACTCAAAATGAAATCATCCCAAATTTGAAAGAGTTAATTTCTTAATGTTTATAGGAAAACACTTTTTTGAACCACTAAAAGACTCATTTGCATATATTTTAAGTGCAACTTCATTGGTGTGGCCATGTTTATCCCAAAAGTGATACTCCTTTCTGTAGGCACATAGTGATATTCTTTTCATGAATAAATTGCTTGTATGAGTGTTGTTCCTTATGATACCTTAGTGTAGTAGGACTCTATATAATTGAGGAAGGTCATCATATCAACATTGTTATGGCATACCAAAGGAAAATAACAAGAACATGGATCAAGATATGTATTTCTATTCTTGTTTTGTTATGTGAGATCATGAAATTCAAGTTCCTTAAAGAATTGTTAATTTACCAATCAAAATAATTCTATATTAATGGGTTGTAACAATTTTTCCCATTGTTGGAGCATTCAAGTTTGTTTGAATTTAAGCAAATATTCTAGAAACTCTTAGATATGCTTTACATTGGAGATAAGAAATTAGGAAAGGAGGAGTGCGATGGAAAGCCCTTTGTATATTATTCGGCCCTTATTTTCCACTCAACTAGTAGGATATCCGTGCATTCGCATGGGCGACAATGTATTTTGCATGAATTTATTTAAAGAACGCATAATTTGTTAATAAGAATATTATTGAGGTTTACCTCATGAAAGATGATGTTTATATATTTAATTGTTGATGTAGAGTTGTTGACGAATGAGATATTGTTAAACGTGTTATATTAAATAAATAAAAAATTGTTATGAAGAAAAGTTTGGAAGACAATATAAAATAAGTTGTAGAATACATGTTAGATTTTGGAAAACTTCTTTTATAAACTATATTTGTTGTTGTCTTTAGTGGTTGACCATCCTTATCATGTATCAATATCTTAATTCCCTTTTTTCTTTGAACTCTTGAAATAGCTACATAATTGATCATGACTGAGCACTGGTCTAGGTAAATATAACCAAACATTTTCTAATGTCTGACCTTGAGATTTATCGATTATTATAGCATACAAAACAATTATAGGGAATTGTCTTATGATAAGCTTGAAAGACCATGGAGATTGGGATGAAGGCGTTGACATCCGAGGAATATATATGGTATTTTCAATATTTTTTCCTGACGTGATATTTGCTTCAAGTAAATGATTTTCCATTTTAGTGACAATTAATCTTGTACCATTAGATAATCCTTCACATTAGTCTAATTTCATAAATAGCATTATTGGAGTTTCAACTTTCAACTTGATCTTATGATTGGAAAGACCAAAGGTTGTAAGTGAGTTTAGAAATTCAATAGTTAGTATATTGACTGCTTCACTTTCATTAGCATTAGACATATTAGTTAAATCTAAACTCAAGTATTCATTTTCCTCACCTACAGTTATACATTAGAATATTTATTAGTGTAATTTTAATAAATCTATTATATCGAACATAATGAAAATTTAAAGACAACTAAAAAATTTCACCTAGAATTATACTGAAAATATATTCCTTGATTTGATCAACAATCTCAATTGTTGATGCAAGTATTGCCCTATATTGCAGAAATTCTTCGTCCTTGTAGTGATGTTGTAGGTTTGGATAGGTGCTAGACACTATGGCATGAATTGGGTTATCAAAATCAAGAATTAAAAGTTATTTTGGGATATGAACTTCAGTACAACCATCATTATGCTCAGATAATCAAAAATCAATTAGTAGACGCGTGTTTTTCGTTATAGTTAAAATTGCACATTAATGTCAAAGATAAGACACAATGATTGTTGCCAGTATAATATCATAAAAGCAATGTGAGTTCCTATGATTGGCATTAGGTAGTGAAGTACATAATTGAAATGATTGAAAAGTAAGAAATAAAGAATATAACTATAACAATGAGGTTGTTAAGCTAGTTCACATGGATTTAAAAGTATTTCATAACATTTATTTTGTGTCATCATTGCTCACTTAAGTTGTCTTAAATAGGGTTGTATTAAACTAAAAGTAACAATAATTTTAA
Source organism: Lupinus angustifolius (assembly GCF_001865875.1). Classification (NCBI taxonomy): domain Eukaryota; kingdom Viridiplantae; phylum Streptophyta; class Magnoliopsida; order Fabales; family Fabaceae; genus Lupinus; species Lupinus angustifolius. The sequence goes on along the minus strand of NC_032019.1, from coordinate 17,150,305 downwards.
AAGACTTCCTAAGTGCAAGTTAATTGAGTCATACATGTCACTAATAAAAGTGTAAATATTAAAACTATGTGCAATAAAAATTTATAACAATTTGAAGAGAATATGGTTTTATTTGTCCTGAAAAAGTACTGAGAACATTTGAAAAATAGAGAAAATAATTATTACGTGCTTCTTAAATATAAGCAATTTTCTGTAATTGTAGGATATAAACAATATAAGCCTAAGTATAGCATTATAAAATTAGTGTAGATAGATTGTTTATAGTTAATATTTGTTTTTAATAGAAATACTTTTTTCCTTCCATTATATAAATATTTGCTTTTAGTATCATGACTATATTGCTTATGGTAAGCCATCTATCCATAAGTTAACAAAAATGTGTAATTTGTTTTTAAAAAGGCTCCCTTAGTTGAGAAAGGATACTGATGTAGCAAAAATATAGGTTGTCATATGTGAGAACACATATTTTGTCTCATAATTTGTGTCATTTTATGTATTATAAGTTGTAATTGGTTAAAGAAAATGTATTTAAGTTAAAAATATAATCATTAATTTTTTTTTGATCAGACACAATTCATTACACATAGAGTAACATATATTGTGAGATATAATATGTGCTCCCATAGGTAGAGTAGTAATAATTGTTCGGCCAAGGAGTGTTGATATGTTTGGAGGAAATTTCATCTGCAACAAATAATTAAATTAAGTAAAATATATCATCCCAAAGTAAAAATATATTATCCCAGTGCTATGAAAAAAGGTAAACCTATATGCAAAAGTAACACGTATAATGTGGTAGCCTTTTATCCTTTGTTTCCTTTTTCATAAAGTGTCGTTTATATTACTTTATTTTGTTGAGAAAAAATATATATTTTAAAAGTGTACAAGTTTTATGCATTGTCACTACATCATTCACTCATATCTAATCATCAATTACTATTCAAAAGCAATACAAACGAATGAGAGGTAATGTAGTGACTATGCATAAATCTTTACACTGATAATACATAAATATTACACACTATTTTATTTTCTTATCACATATCAAACTCTTGAGTATGACAAAGTTATTATGTTAAACTGTATCATGCTAAATCTATAGTTTTTAATGACAATACTTTCGGGCAGTGCTTCTATACAGATTTTTCTGGAAGGTAATGACCAACTTTATAAACTATTAGTGACTAAATTAGTTTTTATGGTCACATTATTCCTTTTTTACCAAACTATCCTTGCAAAAACTTAACACCACCTGTCGCTAAGCCCATTCTAGTAATATCAGTCACTTAGTAGTAAATGATTATGTAGACAACATTATTTTATTGTATCCATTATTATCTAATGACTAAATTATCCACACCACATGTAAAGGCATTAATAAAGTGGTATAAACTTTTCAGTAATATACTATATACAATTTCTTTTTATACCCATTTGAATGAAATCAAAGTGTCAATCAAATGAAAATAACTATTTTGGCAATAGCCACACCCCCTTCAATTCTTATTAAAGAAGATAGTAGATTTGATTATCTTCATAATGCTATGAAGAAGGCATGTTGACCAGCAAGGAAACAAAAAAATTAAGTATGTTATTTAAATATATGGTTAAATGAATATTATCTTAATAAAGTAATGTATAAAGAGAAGATATGCAAGAAATGGAAGGTTGGTTATGTAAGAAGGTAAAGCATTGTGTAGAGGAAGTAATTTTTTGAGTGTTGTACCCATATGCATTCTAGTGTCTATAATTAAAGTTATTGTATGACTTTTTTGCAAAGGTACAACTATAGTCTTTTCATAGCTACCAATGTGTTTAAACTGAAAAAAGCCACCATCCATATAATAAAGTCTGCAAGATGTGTCACAATTTGTCACATGCTGGAATTTTAAAAAGTTGGTTGTAGAGTAATAATACATGAGAAGTACAACTGTAATAAATGAAACACTATTTAAAATGTAGCACAAAAATAATATACCAGATGTGTCACCAAACTTCCATTGTAGTGATATATAAAGAAAATTCTCTCATACGATTAACTTTAATAAGTAATTAAAGCAAACAAATATGAAGATGTCAATTTAAGTAAAGTGTCATATATATATATGCATTAGTACCACCACATACATAAATAACATAATGATAATGTTAGCCCTAAAAATGCCAAGTGTCAATCATAGGTATAGAGGGATAGTGATTAAAATGATTAAAAATTTGGCCCTAAATATTGATGGTAAAACAGAACAAAGGTATAGCCCTTAAGAGTATAATGATATCATACATTATAGAGGTACAACAGATAAAAGGTAATAAAAAATGCTTAAAATTATAGAGACATAATAGATAGAGGCCATAACCCAAATAATTACAACATGTTAGTGTATAGGTCATAACATAAATGTTACTACATGTTATCATTAAAATTAATAACATAGTTAATATGAAGACAAACTCCTATGAAGATAAAGCAGAACAAAGGTATAACCATTAAAGGTAATAAAAAAGTTATTAAAATTATAGAGACATAACAGGTAGAGGCCATGAGACAAATAATCGGGACATGTTATTGTGAAAGTCATAACCAAAATATTAAGTTGCAGAAAATGAAATGCTTGATATAAAGCATTTATTTAGCTACAAATGTGAAGGCGTTTTTTTACCGTGGTAATAAAATAAGCCTATCACTATATACATTGCAAAGACCTTATTTTTATAGAGCAAACTCTATGCTAAAGGTGCAAGAAAAAAAATGTTAAAAAATATAAAGCTGTACAAAACAAAGAATTAAGCTATACATCCTCTTATGATTATTCTTTAACTAAAAGAATTGATTTTAAAGTTAGAAAATATCAATGAATACATGCATAGACTCTCATGTTATGAGTAAAATGAAAAGGCATAATTTTATTAAAAAAAAATCACAGATAACACAAAATGATACATTCATATATATATATATATATATATATATATATATATATAGTGAACGTGCAAAAAATCTAATATTACAATAAAAGAAGGGTATATTGTATTAACATAATAAATGTTAAGGCTATTTCCTTTGGAGGTGAGCTAATAACTAAACTACCACTAATTATAAAGACCTTGTTATTTTGGAAGACATGATTCTCTGCATAAGACTCAATTTTATCCATCACCATGATTTTCAAGAGTAAAGAAATTAAACATAGAACTGAAGGATTATACAGAAAGTGGAAAATGTAGTACCAATCAATTAGCTAAAGTGGAATATACATGTGGGAAATGCATTAAAAAATTATCCCCAGCAAAACATTGTAAAAGAAACATTATTCAACACACAATTGTTTATAGCTTAGGTACAGTGTATATATACTTCATGTGGTTGAGTAAGAGCAAAATCAACAACAACAATGCAAACATTGTAAACAAAAAACTATAACAACATAATACAGTGATGTTGTTGAAAATACGATCCCAACAAAAAACTTTAGAAAAAGAAATTGATCATTTTAATGTGGTGAACAATATTATCCCAACAGCAATGTAAACCAACACAATATGTAAATATTTATGTTTAGATTAAAGAGACCTTTTTTAAAAATATGTCGATAGTAATAACGAGTGTGTAACAAGCATTAAAAAAATATTATACGTGAAGTACAATTACAGAATTGCACAACTAATACTGAAGTCAATAGGAAAAAGTTATGTACACATATGTAATTATGTCCCTTTATAATCCAAGTGTCAGTAATATAAGATGTCTATAATGATAACAACGTCAACCCCTTCAATTGTTATAAAGATAGTAGAATAGTAGAATGGTATATATAAGTAGTGCCATGTTTAATATATGTATGAAACAATGATAATGCAAAGTATATAGAAGTAAACACATAACAATTGAAACACATAATGGAAATCTGTAAAGATGACATAAATCACCAACAACTGCCATCAACAAATTGAAAACAAAGTCACCCTTTTAAAAAAAATGAAGACCATGAGACAACGGGCATGGAGAAAGTCAACTTCGTAAATATTACAGCCCATTAAAAGAACTAATTTAAAGGTATAAAATTATATGGAATTAAAGAAATAAAATTTTAAATACATAATGGAAATCAGTAAGGAGCATAAAAATTATTGGAAAAGAAGATCGATGGAAGAAGAAAACAAGAAAGAAGAAGAAGGAAAAGACTCTTACATCTTTATTGAATCAATGAGAAAATTTACAAGTGAGTTTTATGCCTTAAGGCTGGAAAAACAAAACTTATATAACACAATCACTAAAAAGGAAACAAAAGAAAACAGAAAAACTAACTTAACCACCTGAACAAACTAAAACAAAAAATTAAACCTAACTAAGCCAAAACATGCCATCCAAAGTGGGCCTTGAGCAGGATCACTTTAATATCCCCCTTAAGTTGGAGAGTGAATATTAATGGCTCCTAGCTTAGACAAAAGATAAGAAAAAGTGGAAGGTTCCAATGCCTTAGTGAACAAATCTGAAAGTTGTTCATTAGTAGAAATAGGAAGCAAGAGGAAAAGATTATTTTGCAATCTATCACGAGTGACATGACAGTCATTATCGATATGTTTTGTACTTTCATGAAAGACCGAATTAGCATCAATGTAACGGGAAGAATTGCTATCACAGTACAATAAAGTAGGTTGTTTAAAATCCACACAAAATTCAGTCAGCAATAAGTTAACCATTGAACCTCACAAGAGGCAAAAGCTAAAGCCCTATATTCGACTTTAAAAGAGGAATGAGAAACAGTTTTCTGCTTCTTCGATTTCTAGGAAATTAAAGAGTTTCTAAGGAACATGCAATATCCTAAAATGGGTCGCCGAGTATCAGGGCAAGTGAAGGATTGAATCAGCAAGGTAAAATAATCCTTGTCTTGGTTGGCAATTTAGATATCTAAGAACATGGGTCAAAGCTTTGTAATGGTTTATGGTGGGTGAGTCAAGAAACTGAATTAACTGTTGGACTGTAAAAGCCATATCAGGGTGAGTATTTGTAAGGTAGAGAAAACTACCTACAAGTTGTCTGTACAGTGAAGGATTATTGTAAGGTGTACTGTCATTTTGATGTAAGGGATTGCTTTTAACCATGGGAGTAAGGGCAGGTTTGGAGTGAAGGAAATTAGTATCAGAAGTAGGTAAAGAGTGTATTTCGTTGGCTAAGGGTGAGACCTTTATGAGATTGAGCTACTTCAAGTCCAAGAAAGTATCGAAGAGGTCCAAGGTCTTTAATCTAAAAAGATTTGTGAAGGAATAGTTTGACAGAGGCAATCTCATGCTTATAAGTGCCAACAAGTATTAAATCATCTACGTACACAACAAGTGTAGTGAAACCAGTGGATCAATGCTTGGTGAATAAGGAATGGTCATGTTGAGATTGATGATAGCCAAGAGAGAGGAGTGCTTTGGATAGCTTGGTAAACCATTGTCGACTTGCCTACTTTAATCTCTAGAGTGATTTGTTGAGCTTGAAAACAGGATTGGGAATAGAACATGTGACACCTTGAGGAAGGATCATGTAAACATCTTCATTAAGGTCACCATGCAAAAAAGCATTATTGACATCAAACTGTTCAAGAAACCAGCCTTTAGATGAAGTAATTGTCAATAAAATTCTAATGGTAGTGAGTTTAACTACAGGGGTAAAAGTTTCAAAATATTTTATGTCTTCGGCCTGAGTATATCCTTATGCTATAAGCCTAGCTTTGTGACTATCAATGGTGCCATCAGATTTGAATTTAAGTTTATAAATCCCTTTTGAACCTATAGGTTTCTTTCTAGGAGAAAGAGAATAACATCCCAAGTGTGATTTTGTTGTAAGGCTTGCAATTCATCTTGCATAGCCTAAATCCAGTCAATAGATTGAATGGCTTGGTGAAAATTCTTTGGTTTAGTATGAGAAGTTATGGGGAGAATTTATTTGAGGTATGTGGGAGATAAGGATTGGTAGGCCAAAATAGAATGCAAAGGGTGTCTTACCTTGGTGGAGGAAGGAAAGGTAGTCGAATTAAAGAGGCTGCAATGGAAATCCTTTAGATAAGTTGGGGGAACATGAGGCCTTTGAGACCTTCTGACATTAACTACTAAAGGTGTGGGAGCCATAGAAGGTTGGGAAGGATGATCAGTATGAGGAACACGATTGGGAATTGGGTCTAGAACATAATAATTGTTGGGGATGTCCTCTTGAGGTTCTTGAGGAATCTGTTGATGTTGTTCAGCAGAACAAGGAAATATATGCTCATAAAAGTGAGTGTTCCTAGTCACGAACATCTCTCTTGAAGAGATGTCTATAAGGATATAACCATTTGTGCCAGTCTTATAGCCAAGAAATATACATTTTATGGCTCGATGGTCTAATTTGGTTCTATGTTGTGCAAGGGTATTTCCAAAACACAGACTTCCAAACACCTTAAGACCAGTCAAAGAAGGGCCAGTTCCAAATAGAATTTCAAAGGGAGATTTAGAGTGAAGAACAAGGGTTGGCAGCCTATTTATAAGGTACACTACATGTCTTGCAGCATAATCCCAGTAAATCTTAAGTAATTGAGAGTGGAACATTAAGGCTCTAGTCACATCCATGATGTGCCTAAGTTTCCTCTCAACAATGGAAGTTTGTTGAGGGGTTTCCATACAAGATGTTTGGTGCATAATACCATTTTCAGCATAAAATTTTGGCATCATAAATTCCATGTCATTATTAGATCTAATGCCCTTAATCCTCTGATCAAATTGCACAAAGGCTAAAGTAACAAATTTTTTAATAAGATCTTTGGCATTATATTTTGATTGCATAAGGAACATCCAAGTGTGTCTACTAAAATCATCCACAATAGTTAAAAAATATTTATAGCCATGGACAGATGGGATATTCACAAGCCCCCAAATGTCCATGTGTATAAGCTTAAAACAGTGTATGGTGGCATATAAGCTATTTTGAAAAGGGAGCTTAGTTTGTTTAGCTAAGTGACAAAAGTCACAAATCTTATTATCTCAAATTTCACATAAGGGAATTTTTTGCATATTTGATTAAGAACAAGGTGGGAAGGGTGTCCTAAACGAAAATGCTACAAATCAATGCAGGGAGTAGTACAATTATTTATTGTATGACAAAATGACTTGTCTGCCTTGGGAAGTTTGATGAGTATGTATAGATGATTGTGAACCTCAACATGTCCAATCATTTTCAAGATAATTGTATCTTGAATAACACAACAATCTTTGTCAAAAATAATGTTGCAATCTTGTGAACTAATTAGTTTATGACCAGAAACAAGGTTATATGAAAAAACAGGAATACATAAAACATTGTTGAGTACTAGGATGTCAGAAATAATTACACTTCCTGATTGTTTTGCTATGAAAGTGGAGCCACTTGGCAACTTTATGAGTATGGGTTTAATATTTTGAAAAGATGCATAATTGGCAAGATCATTAGTGACATGATCTGTGACTCTAGTGTCTAGTATCCAATATTTTTAAGATATAAGCATACCTGATGGAGGATCTAAATCCTTACTGCCATAAGCTTGATTGATGCAATGGCCAGGATCAAAATCAATTCTCCCTTCTGTTGTTCATTGGTTTTTGAATTAGGATCAGAATCAATGGTTGGGTCAGGAATCCCTTGGTTGAGTGCAGAGTTGATTGTCCTTTCATTAGGCTTTATTCTGAACTTGAAGTTTGGTAGGAAGTCATGCTTATAATAGCAAGTGTCCACAATATGGTTTTCTCTACCACAAAAGATACAAACTTTGGCACTTCCATTCCTTGCTTGTCCTCTTCCAAGAATGCATTTGTTAGAATTTTGTCCTCCTATATTGTTGTCTTGTATGTTCCTTGGATAGGGGCCATTGTTTCTATTGAAATTTGGTTTCCAATTTTATCTAGAGTTAACATAATTGACCAAGCTCATTTGCTCTTCATGACCGGTCCCTTCTTGTTGTAAGACCAATGAATACACCTTATTGGTCTTAGGTAGGGGATCCATCAAGAGAATTTGAACCTTCACAGTAGAGTATTGGTCATTGAGACCCTTCAAAAAGCAGATAACATATTTAAAATCTCTATAACCTTTGATAATTTTGAAAGAATCACAAGCACAATTGATGTTGCATATGCAATTTGGTAAGGGGATCAAGGACTCCAAATCTTCTCATATTGTCTTCAAATCAGTGAAGTATGTTAAAAAATCTCTCTGACCTTATTTTATAGAGTGTATTTCTTATAAGAGGTCTGAAAATCTAAGATGATATCCTTTTGAAAACCTTTCTTTCAAATCCTCCCAAAGTTCTTGTGTTGAATCGAATGTAGACTATACTTTGACTTATCTGTTGAGACAAAGATCTGATAATCCATGAGATTACCATGGTATTACATCTTTCACATGCTTCATATGTTGGATCTGTAGGATTAGGAATTCTAATCAAGCCATTTACGAACTTGAATTTGTTTTTCGAAATGAGAGCTTTCCTCATTGCTCTGCTCCAAGAGTGGTAGTTCTTGCCATCAAGGGGTGGAGAAACAAGTGTTATTCCTGGATTTTCTCCAGGATGTAGGTAGAAGGGATTTTGTGTAACATCCAGCTCACGAATGCCTCGATTTGATTCATATTGCAACGCCATTAATTTTGTAGAAAGATATTCTGTAAAGATGTTATGTAGAGATTGACTTCAGCGATGAAGAAAAATTAAGAAAGAGGATCTAGGAAAAGGAGAGAAGAATATGGAGGGTGAAGGAGATAAGAATGGTGATGCGCAGTAGAACTCTCAATTTAAGGGCTCTGATACCATATTGCAAAAGAAGATTGATAGAAGAAGAAAACAAGAAAGAAGAAGGAAAACAATCTCAAATCTTTATTGAATCAATGAGAGAATTTACAAGTGAGTTCTATACCTTAAGGCTGTAAAAACAAAACTTGTATAACACAGTTACTAAAAAGGAAACAAAAGAAAACAAAAAAAACTAACTTAACCACCTGAACAAACTAAAATAGAAAGTAAACCTAACTAAGCCAAAACGGGCCATCCAAAGTGGGCGTTGAGCAGGAGCAGGATCACTTCAATAAAAATCACCCAAGTTTAGTAATTATCGTAAAAAGCAGAGGTCATAAGGAAGCAACTTCAAAAGCAATATCAGTTTTCATTACTAATGCATTATCATAGAAGGTCATAACCCACAAATTTATATAGTGTAATATCAATATCCATAAAACAATGATAAATCACTAGTTATGCCCCGAAGTGGTAATAAAGGGCACATCTCATAATAAACAAAGTTTCTATCGACAAAAGGTCATAAAGTAGTAAACACATAACTTTCAGAGTAGTAGTGAAGGTCATAAAGAAGTAAACACATAAAGTAATAAAGAAGAATAGTGAAGATATGTAGAAGTAATGCCAAGTATATAGAAGTAAACACATAACTTTCATAACAGTTGTGAAGGTCATAAAGTAATAAATAACTCATTTCAGAAGAGCGTAAAATGAATCGACAAAAGGTCACAACCCATAAATTTATATTGTGCAATAGTATTATCACAGAAGGTCATAAATTATTAATTATGCCCCACACGTGTAATAAAGGTCACAAATTTTTAAAAAAATTAGTTTTGTATTGACTAAAAGTTGCCATAAGAAAATAAAAATAGATCAATAGTAAAGGCTACATCTTTAAGTGGTTTTCAGCGAAATAGAACTAAACATATTCAAAAAAATTCACTTCAGTAATGAACTGAAAGTAGTAAAGGCTACATCTTTACTGAAAGTGATGACCTAAAACTAGTTTTCAGTTTATTTGGATGAACATGTTTAAGATGAATAGCAAATGCTACATATTTAACAAAAAAAACAGATCAATATTGAACTGAAACTATTTTTCAGAAAGTACAGGGGCTGATGATAACAAGGGCAGGTGGGGGGCAGCTGCCCCCTGAAATTTTTAAAATAATTTTTAAAATATATTTTTTTATTGTTTTACCTATTGAAATATATCTATTATCCCATAAAGTGTATCGCTCCATGTACCACGTGTTGTAATTAAATAGAAAAATACTTAAATATTAAGCTTTTAAATTATAAAATACATTTTTCAACCGATCATAACTAATGACACATTTTTTGGAACAATATATGTATTCCCTTTACCTACACCCAAACGATGTGTTTATGGAGATATTCATTTTAGCTTACATACTCTTTAATTTGTAGTTTGATAAATAAATATAGTGCATTTTGTCACGTCCTTCTAAATATTATACATAATGGATTCAGTCTTTTACACGTGTAGATGTCGATGTTGCTTATAATAATATGACTTCATTTGAGTTTGTAATTATTTTACACTTGATGAAAGAGATTATATATGATTAATAGTATATATCCTAAAAATGCTTATAAGTCATTTAATATTGATAATATATGTATTTTTGTCTAACAATTATATGTTATAGATTTTAATGAGTCAAAGAAGATTAGTTTGAGATGTCAACTTCAACATTTTATTATTGGTGTTGTTACCTTCAAGTTTGAAAAACTCTATCACATGTTGTTAATCATATCTTGTTTTATTAAATTATTCATCTTATCTTAACTATTATGGTTCAGCTAACGTCATCGATGAAATAAATTAATTAATTTATGAAGGAAGATAGAAGATGAATTTATTGGAGACAACATAATAATTAATATTGAAAAGGAAATATCTAAAAAGTTTACCTCTAATGGGGTATATTGTTGCCTCTCCTAAAGTTTACATCAAGATCTGTCACTAGCAAAGTAATCATCAACAAATTTTAAAAAAATAAGTTATGTAATGACTAAAACTGGTCTTAAGAAAATAAAAATAGATCAATAGTAAATGCTATATCTTTAAGTGGTTTTCAGCAAAATAAAATTGAACATATTCAAAAAAATTCATTTCAGTAGTGAACTGAAAATAGTAAAGGGTACATCCTTACTGAAAGTAATGACCTAAAACTGTTTCCAGTTTATTTGGCTCAACATATTTAAGATCAATAGCAAAGGCTAGTCTTTAACAAAAAAATCAGATGAATAATGAACTGAAAGTGGTTTTCAACAAAATAATCATGGACAAAATAGCAAAGACCTGATTTTTACACAAAAAAAAACATACAAAAAATATGAAGTCGGAACACACAAAGTCAAAAGGTCGTACTTTTAAAAACCATTCAGTGGGAATGTGACCTCAAAAGTGGTCTTAAGCCAAGGAAAATAATAAACACATGATTTTTAAGATCTCATTTTTAAGAAAAAAAAATGAAAAAGGATCTAATCTGGAAACCCAGAGAAAGTAGTAAAGGACATATTTTTGAGAAAAAAATATTATAGCCCAAGAATTGGAAACCGAGAGAAAGCATTAAAACCTTCATTCCAAAACAGTAGGGACCTCCTTGTCGTATTCAACAATAAAAGGAATGTGAATCCATATTTCACTTGGACCAATTTTGGTAATACCAAAAATTGAGTAGAGATGAGGAAGATGACTTTTCGAATTTTAAGAAGCAAAAGTAAAAAATACAATGCTAAGAAGGAGTTAATGAAGGAGTGATAAGAAATATGAGAAATAAGAAAGAATAGATATGAAGGAGAAATGAAGGGTTAAAAGAAAGGAGAAATGAAGTACCCTTTCACTTACAAAAATGGGTATACATGTGGGATGGTGGGCATGCATTATAATGGGTTATGAAAATGCAGTTATAACCTTGAATTCAAATCAACCTCAGTGTAAATGCAATGTCCAAAATAGTAATTTCAAAATCACATATTAAAAAATTGGAAAAACCAAAGGATTCCCCATCTTTAAAGACAGAAATATCCCCAATAAAAAAGGGTAATAACATGAATAGCCAAACACTTTTTCGTAAAAACATATTGGTAGTAATAATGACTCTACAACAAGCACTAAAAAAATATTATGCATGAAGTACAATTACAGAACTCCCAAACCAAAATTGAAGTGAATAGAAAGAGTTATGTACATGTATGTAATTGCAATGTTGACATATATATTTTTTAGAAGAGAGAAGTAAATGTAAAGACAAATATTGTAACACCGCAGTTTTGACATGTGACCTGCCCATGAATATATTGAGCGTGTCACCAGTAACACCTCAGTCCTGATATGTGACCTCCCCGACCCATGAATCCATTGAGCGCATCACCCACAAGCTTAAATACACCCTGTAGTATTTTATTCTCCACAAATGGGAGCTTCCCGCGACTCGAACCTACTCAGGGACAAATAGTCATTAATTGCATGCGTCGCTACCATTAAGCTATTGTAGCTCAATAGTAGCGACTCATGGAATTAATGACTATTTGTCCCTAAGGTCGCATGTTAGGACCGGGATGTTACAGATATGCCTCTTTACAATCCAAGTGTCAGTAATATAAGATATCTATAATGATAATAATGTCAGTCCCAACAATTCTTATGAAGATAGTAAAAGCCTACAAAATGTCAAAACCAAATCTAACTTTCACCATGTGATTGACAAAAACTATTGCTTTGGTGGACATATAAAATTAGAGTGAAAAGATATTTTGGTTTTTAAATATTGTGTTTATCAATTTAGTCTATGAAAAATTTAAAAATCTAAAGCGATTCCCAAAAATAAATAAAGACATATATTAAACTAGTTATTTTGTAATCATGATAAGGACTATTTTAACTTACATTTACTATTTTTAAATACTAATTTAATTTTTTTTAGTCAAAATTGAATAGGCCTGAATTTTTTTAAAATATGTATTAATATTAAAATTAAGAGACTTATATAAAGGAATAAAACAAAAAAAAACTTACTAGCAACAAACAAAAAACTTATTAGGAATGATTATCTAAAGAAAAATAATATTCTATTTCTATTAAATTATTATTATATAGGAGGATTACTAGGAAAATATAGTAAAATATAACATTGTTATCTAAAACAAATATATTTAAATATTGAATCTTCCACCAATATCCAGATGTTTCACGTGCCCTTCCAAAAGAAATTAGAAGGTACTCGAAGTTTTTGGAACCTGCTTCATTACTCTATTCTCACTCCATCTTTTTCTTATTTCCTTAATTCCCCACACAAATGCACACTTCTTCATTTCTCACTCTCATCTTAATTTCCACTCTCTAATCTCACTTTCCCTTATCATCAAGATCATCAGCATCATGGCTTCTACGACGTCGTTTTCATCTCCCTTCTTTTCTCACTCAGTTCCAATTTCAAGTAACCGAAACCATCATCCCCAAATTTCCCTCGCTTTTTACGCTAAACCCAGTTTCCCAAATCATCTTAAATCGTTATCGTTGAAGAAAAGAAACGTTTTTTCTAATGGGTTTCAGAGAATTCTAAGAAATTCTACTCGTTTCTCTGTTCGTTGTGAAGCATCATCGAGTGGAAGGGTACAAAGTCATACCATTTTCCTTCAATTTTTTTTCCATTTGAAACTTGCAATTACCGTGTTTGGTAAAGAACTTTAGTTGCAGCTAGTTAATGTAGAAGTTTAAATTTTTGATAAATTTGAACATTGTAGTGAGGAGAGAAAGTTGAGTGGCAAGAGGATCAACTGTTTTAAGTTGCGGTCGTGGTTACGGCGGGAATATAACTGCAACTGTGATCTATAGTGACATGTTGTTGCGGAGACTCCAAAACCGCAATATCGCGACCGAAATTAGTGGCTAGTTGGAATCTTTTTATGAATATATAACATTCTTTGCACAGCTGATTATCTAAAATTGCACCATGCCACTCCATTTGCCCTATCATATCCTCAATCATGTATCTGCCATTGGCAGCAACTGCGGTTCAATGTGACTTTGGATATTGTCATAACATAAAGAAAATTGATTGTAAGAAGAAAAGTAATTACAATGGAGCCATGAAGTGAGTGAAATATTAGATTACTAGTAGAGGAATAACTAATCATGTAATTGTTCAACAACTAACTATTCATTTACTAACTAAAAAATGGGCGGCCCATTGCCCAAGGCTTCCGTACAGATGTTCGCACCCTTATCTCTGCAAGTGGAGAGCACCCTTATCTCCACAAGTGGAAAGGCTGCTTCCAGAACCATTTACTAACTAAACTCAAAGTAATTATCCATGTGTCAGTTTTCTCAAGTTATTAAAAAAAAAAAAGACAGCTCAATGCGTGAGACTCCCACTTAGCGGGGTCTGGGGAGGGTAGTACTCTGAATTATTTCATTATGCTTATTGGGTTTGGTTGGAGGTTCTGAGGTGCAGTGGTTGATGTTGGGGTTTTTTATGCAATGGCAGATTACACAGCAAGAGTTTACAGAAATGGCATGGCAGTCAATAGTTTCGTCACCAGAAGTGGCGAAGGAGAATAAGCATCAGATTGTGGAGACAGAGCACTTGATGAAGGCTTTGTTGGAGCAGAAGAACGGGCTTGCTCGCAGGATATTTTCCAAGGTTGGGGTTGATAACACTCGGCTCCTAGAAGCTACTGATAAGTACATTCAGCGGCAACCCAAGGTGATTGAGAAATTTGAACTTGTTTAGATTAAGATATATCCTTTCACGCTTAACACCCAGAAGCAGTGATTTAGATGTCGTTAATACTTGTATCTTGTTGACTGGTTAAGTTGACTACCTCTACCACTCATTAGTGGAAACTAGTGTTTTAAATTGTGGTTGCAGTTGCGGTCACTGCGATTGCAGTTATTATGGCTATTGCAGTGTAAATTATTTTGTGAGTAAAAAGATATTTTTGAAATCGATGCAGTCTGGTGTGGCCCGATGCGTTGCGTTATGGCCTAAATGCAGTCCGATGCGGTTGCGTTGTGGCCCGATATGGCTGCATCATAGTGATTTGGTATCACACTGCAATTGTGGTGTGATGCGGTTGCGGTGAACCGCAATATTGCTGCCGCATCACGTGATGCAGTCCGCAATTTGAATGACTGGTGGAAATGATATTTCCTTTTCGTTTTATATGGTTATATTTTCTATAGCACAAGAACCCAATTGCTTAACTCATGTTCAATAATGTTAGGTGCTAGGGGAATCAGCTGGTTCAATGTTGGGGCGTGATTTGGAGGCATTGATTCAGAGAGCCAGGGACTACAAGAAGGAATATGGGGATTCATTTGTTTCAGTTGAGCACTTGGTTCTTGGATTTGCCCAAGATCAACGATTTGGGAAGCAGTTCTTTAAAGATTTTCAAATATCTCAGCAGGCTCTTAAATCTGCAATAGAGTCTGTTAGAGGACGCCAGTCAGTTATTGACCAGGGTAGCACATTTCTCCTTCCGCCTTCCTTTTATAACTTTAACATGTGAAATGTATTTTTGTGTTTTCTTCTTACCCTTTTTTGTTTCGGGGAAGGGCTACCTAGAGTTGTTATTTTAGCCCTAACGGGGAGTCGGGGACTAAAGTGTCTTTGGGGAGTATTGTGAATGGTTTCGGGTTGTTTGTCACTTTTCCATTGGTGTTAGGAGCTGCACATTATATTATTATCATTGTCAACATTTTGCATTGCTCATGCCTCGTCTAAATTTATTATAGATCCCGAAGGGAAGTATGAAGCCTTGGAAAAATATGGGAAAGATTTGACAGCAATGGCTAAAGCAGGAAAACTTGACCCAGTCATAGGAAGAGATGATGAAATACGGAGGTGCATCCAGATTCTCTCCAGAAGGACAAAGAACAATCCTGTGCTAATTGGTGAGCCTGGTGTTGGAAAGACTGCAATTTCTGAAGGGTAAGTATTACTACGTAGGCCTTTGTTCTAGCTTTGTGACCTATGATTGGATTGTTGGAACACTTTCACCATTAAAATCTTTATGTATTAAATTTAACGAGCTTCTACCGGTATTGGTGGGACTTTAACCTCAATGTTAACCTACTTCATAAATACTAGCAATTGCTCCTGTGACACTGATTTATAAATAATACATCTTTTATATAAATACATAATGGTTACATTTTTTGGAAAAAAAGGGAAAGGAAAAGCTGAATTTTTAATATGAAATTAGTCTTTTTAATACTAGCTTCTTGAAAATAGAAGGGGGTTTAAGTGGTATGTCCGACTCAATAATATAAAATGATAAATTTATACCTTGTCTGCTTATCCTGAGATTACATCCTATTCCTGTCTTTTCAATTATACTAAATAAAACTATGGGCTGTTATGAAAACAAAATTAGATACCGTATGAAATATGATCAGTTGTATGCTCAATACGAAATTAGTGTCCTGCTAGAGGTTCAATTGTTTCTCATAATTTCCTCCTAAATTGAGGAGGCAAAATAATTTGTTCTTGCTTTCACTTCATATAGATGCTATTGTTAGTAGTCTTTAATTTTTTCTTTGTTCTGTGTATTTACCTAACTTTTCCTTTGAAACAGACTTGCTCAGAGAATTGTGCAAGGAGATGTTCCTCAAGCTTTGATGAACCGTAGGGTATGTGTTTTATCCATATACTTAGGTTACTCGTCATAAATCTGAAAATGGGGCATAAGGGATGGCCACCAAATATAAGTAACTTGTTTTTAAGTTTCTATTCTCATTTTCAACAACTACAACGACCATGCACTTCTCTCCTAGATGGAGTCTGCATTATTCTAATTCTCGATTTCACTCTAATGAACTGTGTTGTATGCACTATGCCATTCTATTTTTAATTCCATTTTGAATAAAATGTAATATTTATTTTATTCTCTTGGAAGTTTATCTATTGGCTTGTAGCTGTAAATTTCAGCTTATAAACTTGTCTCTTTTCAGCTTATATCACTTGATATGGGTTCACTTATTGCTGGAGCAAAGTACCGGGGAGAATTTGAGGATAGGCTGAAAGCTGTTCTCAAAGAAGTAACAGAATCTGATGGTCAGACCATCCTTTTTATTGATGAGATCCATACAGTTGTTGGGGCAGGTAATAAATTTCAAAGCTCTCTATTTCGGGTATTCCAAAAGCTGCATATAGGGTCTGCACATCCCCGATTCTATTAAACTTTTGTTCTTCATACTCATTGAGTTAGATTGGTATATATACCAAATATTTCAGAGCAATTGTGAATCTGCTTATGGAAGATGGCTCATTTTAACTGATATCTTTCTCCTTGTAAAATATGTCTTCTGTTTTTAGCTATTGCCAAATTGAGATTTGAAATTATCATGGTGATATTGGGTTTGATTGCAATTCTAATCTGTCACATGTTAGGTGCTACAAATGGTGCTATGGATGCTGGTAATCTCTTAAAGCCTATGCTTGGTCGGGGGGAGCTGCGATGCATTGGCGCAACAACACTAGATGAGTATCGCAAGTATATCGAAAAGGACCCTGCACTAGAGCGTCGTTTCCAACAAGTTTATGTTGACCAACCTACAGTTGAAGATACCATTTCAATACTAAGGGGACTGCGGGAAAGGTATGAGCTGCATCATGGTGTCCGAATTTCGGACAGTGCACTTGTGGAAGCTGCAATTCTCTCAGATAGATATATCAGTGGAAGATTTTTGCCCGACAAAGGTAATGATCACTTGTTGCAAACTCTTAGTGGCTGAATATTTTACACAAGGATGGAGAAGTTTCAAGAGCATTGACATTGATTCTAGTAATACGTTATTATTATGACACCTTGACTTAAATAATTTTGGATTAGAACTTTATCTGACTTATTCATTCTTGCCTTTCAAGAATAAGTAGAACACTATGCAGCTCTTCCTGAAACCTTTGCTTCTAGAATAATATGCCACCTTTAAGAGCTAAATTGTATTAGGCATTATTTGAGATTGTTTTGTGAAGTTTTTCAAATCCATAGCATGTGCTGGGAACATATGTGACCAGAGTTTACTAATTTTCGAAGGATTGGTTTTGATCTTCAAAATATTGTTGACTGACTTGGCTCATGTTTTCTATACTACTCTTTCAAGTTTATTTTGTTAAAATTTCTCTGTGGACTAACGTCGACGATATTCATACAACACTAACCGATTGCTGCTTCCAAATTGCAGCTATTGATCTGGTTGACGAAGCAGCTGCTAAACTGAAAATGGAAATTACTTCCAAACCTACTGTACTTGATGAGATAAATCGGTCGGTCTTGAAACTAGAGATGGAGAGACTCTCTCTCATGAATGACACAGACAAGGCTTCTAAAGATAGGTTAAGTCGTCTTGATGCAGAGCTATCTCTCTTAAAAGAAAAACAGGTTGAGCTGACTGAGCAATGGGAGCATGAAAAGTCTGTAATGACTCGTATTCAATCAATTAAAGAAGAGGTGTGTTTTTGTGTTCTAATTTTCTTGTTGAAGGTTCACCTATTCACTGTAAAGAAGTGAATCCTTAAAATGATTTAGTCAAATGAACATACTAATGATTTTGTATTGATATATGTAGATAGACAGGGTGAATCTTGAGATCCAACAGGCTGAGAGGGAGTATGATCTTAACCGTGCTGCGGAATTGAAGTATGGTAGTCTAAACTCCTTGCAGCGACAACTTGAAAGTGCAGAGAAGGAATTAGATGAATACATGAACTCTGGTAAATCTATGCTGAGAGAAGAAGTTACAGAGAATGATATTGCTGAAATTGTAAGCAAATGGACTGGTATACCAGTTTCAAAACTTCAACAATCCGAGAGGGAGAAACTATTGTATTTAGAGCAAGTGCTCCATAAGCGTGTTGTAGGTCAAAACCCGGCTGTTAAGGCTGTAGCTGAGGCTATCCAACGTTCAAGAGCAGGTCTTTCAGATCCTCATCGTCCCATTGCTAGCTTCATGTTTATGGGACCTACAGGTGTAGGAAAGACTGAGCTTGCTAAGGCCCTTGCTTCCTACTTGTTTAATACCGAAGAAGCACTTGTACGAATTGATATGAGTGAGTACATGGAAAAACATGCTGTTTCGAGATTGATTGGGGCGCCGCCTGGATATGTTGGGTATGAAGAGGGAGGGCAACTTACCGAGACAGTTCGTCGTAGACCATATGCTGTTATCTTGTTTGATGAGATTGAGAAGGCACACTCAGATGTTTTCAATGTATTTCTTCAAATTTTGGACGATGGAAGAGTAACTGACTCACAAGGTCGCACAGTGAGTTTTACTAACACTGTTATCATTATGACCTCAAATGTTGGATCGCAATACATTCTCAATACTGATGATGACACTGTGCCAAAAGAGTTGGCTTATGAAACCATAAAACAGCGGGTGATGGATGCCGCAAGATCCGTCTTTCGCCCTGAATTCATGAATAGAGTTGACGAGTATATTGTCTTCCAACCTCTGGACCGTGACCAAATAAGTAACATTGTCAGATTACAGGTAATTGCTTGATTTCTATGTTCATATTGCTTGACAATTCTTGTAACGAGTTTATGAAGTTTAGATACATGTCTTAGAGAGCAGTGATGTTTTACCTGTTATATTTCCCATTTTCAATGATCATCTCACACACCCTTTTTTCCTAACACTACTTTTTACACCTACTTTATAACCAGTGGTTATTTATCTTGTTGTTTCCAAAGCAAGAGATTCTTTTGATCAATGGTTAAAAGGTTGGTATAATTAGTAAAATGTGTGGGCGAAAAAGTGATGTGAGAATATCATTGTTGCTCTCATTTATCTCTTCTTTTGATATGTGAAGTTACTAGCAAAAATTATCAACTTTTACTATGCATTCTTGCTAGATTTGCAGGGTAGTGTTACACGGTAGTATCTCACAACCCTGATTTCACTGTTTCTTTTTGTTTATTATCTCGCATTTATTACAGTTGGAACGGGTGCAAAAGAGAATCGCGGATCGCAAGATGAAAATCCAAGTGACAGATGCTGCTATCCAACTTCTTGGAAGTTTGGGGTATGACCCTAACTATGGTGCTAGGCCAGTCAAGAGAGTGATTCAGCAAAATGTGGAGAATGAACTTGCCAAGGGTATTTTAAGAGGTGAATTTAAGGATGAAGATGCAATTTTAATAGATACAGAACTCACACCATTTGGCAATGGTCAACTTCCCCAACAAAAGCTTGTGTTTAAGAAACTTGAAGCTGATTCAAAATCTACCACTCAAGATAGCTTGGAAAGAGCACAGGCTCCTTGAATGCATTTTTCAGCATCTTATTTCTCCACATAGCTAAGTTTCACACAGATACTAGTGTACATGATTTTCATACATAGATTGAACAATGATCCTAGCATATTTAGCATCCAATATATAATATATTTATTGATCAATATAGTATTTAGACTTGACAAAGGATTGATTTTTCTGCATGGACACTTTTAGTCCCTAAGAAAATATAAGTCAGAAAGTTTCAAATGTTCAACAAGTTTTCATAATTTCAATAATACAAGTCTGTAAATCAGCAGTAGTGATATATAAGTAGTTATATAAATTGGTATAATTGGTCGAAATGTTGCTTGAGATAGATTGGACTTGAGCAAGGAACTTAGGCAGATTTTGCAGTATAAATTCTTGTGCAAAGATCCGTCCTTTAAAAATTTTGTGTATACTAATTTGGTCTTTAAAAAATTAGAAAATGAAAACCAGTTTACGAAGATATCAAATATGAGTTAAATTAATCATTATATATTTTTGATGATTAATTTTTTAGACACTTCAGTTCCTATCAGAGATTAGTTTGATATATATTTGTGATATTTGAGTACTAATTTTTGTGGGAAACTTTACATGAATGTTTCAACTGAAAATTGAAATGGAGAAAAACTAATGGGAGTGTGGAGCCCCCTTCATACAGTTACCAGTAATGGCCTCCAAGATTAGTTGCTAAACATTAAACTAAACAATAATACCAAGCTAACTAGCAATAGAAAAATGTTCAAAATAAAATAATCTACTGAAGTATCTTAAACATTACAGGACTAGAAAGGAGGATTTGCTTGTTCAAAAGAATCAGCATATGAGAGCTTAGAAGAAAAATTGGAACTTATGATTACAAAAGAATTGGAACAAGGAGTAACATATCACCTCTGAAAGAGGAATATCCTCAGGGAATCAGTGTTTTGGCTCATGATAAATACCATTCTCCTATATGCCAACTCCCCCATGATTGGCATTGCCCTTACCTCCTTACTAATTGGACTGGCCATTTCCTTTGCTCACTTGTTTCCATTCTTTCAAATTATGGATTAGAAGCAATCACAATATTATAGTTTTGTTACAAGTGAACTACAAGAAAATATTAACCAATATTTGAACTATAAATGTAAACATGAAACCAAAATGAGAATAAGATACTAATATGTTGAGCAAATTAAGCAATTTGTTATTGATTTTTATTACGCCTGCAAAAACAGGTCACCATCTTAAACTTGAAGTTGTTAAATTTCGAAGAAGGGAGTGCTTTTGTAAGTATGTTAGTAGTTTGATCATGTGTTGATATTTGATATATGAGACACATGCAGTCGTTTTTGTTGAAGCTCTTTAATGAAATAGTAGTCAAGGGCTAGGTGCTTCATTCTAGACTAAAAGATGTGATTGATACATAAATAAGTGGTACCAATGTCGTCACATAAGATTGAGGAGTAGTGACCATTGGAACACCTGTTTCACGCAACAAGTTGGACATCCACTTGAGATCAGTTATAATATGTGCTACAGATCTATATTCAACTACGGTGTATAATAGTGCAATTGTATGTTGGCAGTTGGAGGACCAAGAAATTGGATTGCCCTAAGGAATATAATGTATGGTGAGGTAGAGGTGTAATCATTAGAATTGTCAGCCCAATCAACATCACTATAGGCTTCCAAATTGAAGTGAACAAGTTTCCTTAGTTGGAGGCCAAAATTAATAATGTCTTTAAGTTAATGAAGTACAAGTTTGTGTTGTTACAAGTGAATTTCAGTTGGTTTGTACATGAACTAGGAGAGTTTATTGACAACAAATCAGACATTTGGTCTTGTAAGGGTAACATACTAAAACCCCATAATGGTGCAAAAAGTAGAGGTATAAGTGGCTACATAACCATCATGAAGACATGGTTTATTGCTAATGTAGAGAGGAGTGGAGCATGGTTTTGCCCCGTCATATTATGTTTTTTAGGATATCACGAATATAACTATGTTGAGAGAGTAGGAGTCATGTGGATGTATTGATGAACTCAACACCAAGGAAGTAGTGTGGATGGCCAAGGTCCTTGAGGAAGAACTGATTTGATAGATCTTGAATAAACTTAAACATAAATGAGGCAGAATTACCTATCATAAGAATGTCATTAACAAATATAATAAAATAAGTGAGAGACCTTCATGTGAATAGACAAATAGGGAGGGATCATTAAGACTCATGTGGAACCCATACTACGATGTGATTCTTCAGGGCATCATGCCATGCCCATGGTGCATGTCGAAGACCATATATAACTTTAGGAAGCTTGCGAACATAAAATGATTTTGAGGATCGACAAAGTCCGGTGGTTGTTGCATATAAACAACATCTGATAAAGTGCCTTGGAGTAAACATTAACCACATCAAGTTGATGAAACAGCCAAGAATTCCCCAATGCAAGAATAAGTATAAATTTTATTAGTTATGGCTTGATAATAGGAGCAAAAGTTTCATTAAAGTCGATACCTAGAGTTTGTGTAATACCTTTTACAACCAAATGGGCTTTATAGCGAAATATATTACCATGAGGATTGTGTTTTACCCGAAAGAGTCACTTACACTTACTAAATTTTGATTCTTATGTGTTGAATGGGTTTTGAATGCTAGGTGTCATTGTGAATGATGACAATGAACTCTTAGGTATGAAAGGATTTTTTGTTTGTGTTATTGTTTAACAATATATCTTTCACTATTTGTCCTTGTCTTTTAATTAAATATTGAACTCACCCACTAATTCTCTCTCTTCCCCAATCACATTGACTACCTTATTAACATATACACGTGATAGCTGCAAAGTGTCTCTACAACTCACACTGTGTATTTAGTATTTAAAGTTCTTATTAATGCTAACTTCTAAAAATTTATGATTCAATATTAGTTCTTGTTTTTAATCTCAGTATAATTTTAGTAAATAAGTTTTAATGTTAAATTTTATGATTTGAGATATTGTTTGTGAATTATTATTAAACTCTTTTTCTTAAGAAGATGTAGATAATTACACTTTAACTATATTTCTAACCGGTAATGTCAATTTTGGATCTAATGAAGGCAATAATACTTGGATGAATTATAATGTTTAATATGAGATAATTTGATTTATAATTTTAATTATGTAACTTAAACTTGTTTGATGTACTTTTATTTTGATTTATATATGTATGCATTACCCAAAGCATGACATTGATAAATATGTTATTCACTTATTTCAATTAATTATATATTATATTATAAAATCGTCTGGTCTGACCGAACGATCTAACCGGTTAAACCGGTTAGAACCTATACGGGACCTCTTCCGAGTTGATGTCCGGCTCGGGTTTCATAACATTCGTTACAAGTGAACTACAAGATAATATTCAACCAATATTTGAATTATAAATGTCGATATGAAACCAAAATGAGAATAAGATGTTAATGTGTTGAGCAAATCAAGCAATTTGTTATTGACTTTTATTACGCACGCAAGAATAGGTCACTATCTTAAACTTGAAGTTGCTAAATTTTGAAGAAGAGAGTGTTTTTGTAAATATGTCAGTCGTTTGATCATGTGTTGAGATATGAGATACATGCAGTCGTCCTTGTTACACAAGTTCTCTAATGAAATGATAGTCAAGGGCTAGGTGCTTTATTCTAGAATGAAAGACATGATTGACACATAAACAAGTGGTACCAATGTCGTCACATAAGATTGAGGAGTGGTGACCACTCGAACACCTATTTCACACAACAAGCTAGACATCCACTTGAGATCAGTTGTCGTATGCGCTATAGACCTATATTCAATTTCGGTGGATGATCTTGCAACCGTATGTTGGCAGGTGGATGGCCAAGAAACTGGATTGCCCCCGAGGAATGTAATGTATGATAAGGTAGAGGTGTAATCATCAGAATTGTCACCCAACCAACATCACTATAAGCTACTAAATTGAAGTGAAAAGGTTTCCTTAGTTGAAAGCCAAAATTAATAGTGCCTTTAAGGTAATGAAGTACAAGTTTGAGTTGTTGCAAGTGAACCTCAGTTAGTTTGTGCATGAATTGGGAGAGTTTATTGATAACAAATCAGATATCTAGTCTTGTGAGAGTAACATACTAAAGGACCCCTATAATGCTGCAAAAAGTAGAGGCATAAGTGGTGCAGAACCATCATTAAGACATAGTTTATTACTAGTGCAAAGAGGTGTGGAGCACAGTTTTGCCCCCATCATATTATGTTTTTTTTAGGATATTATGAATATATCCATGTTGAGGTCATATGGATGTATTGATGAACTCAACACCAAGGAAGTAGTGTGGATGGCCAAGGTCCTTGAGGAAGAACTGATTCGATAGATCTTGAATAAACTTAAACATAAATGAGGCAAAATTACCTATCATAAAGATGTCATCAACAAATATGATAAAATAAGTGAGAGACCTTCATGTAAATAGACAAATAGGGAGGGGTCATTAAGACTCATGTGGAACCCATACTACAGAATGTGATTCTTCAGGGCATCATGCCATGCCCATGGTGCATGTCGAAAACCATATATAACTTTAGGAAGCTTGTAAACATAAGAATGATTTTGAGGATTAACAAAGTCTGGTGGTTGTTGCATATAAACAACATCTGATAAAGTGCCTTGGAGTAAATATTAACCACATCAAGTTGATGAAGCAGCCAAAAATTCCCCAATGTAAGAATGAGTATAAATTTTATTAGTTATGGTTTGATAATAGGAGCAAAAGTTTCATTAAAGTCGATACCTAGAGTTTGTATAAAACCTTTTACAACCAAATGGGCTTTATAGCGAGATATATTACTAATGATTATCCTACAAGGGCTGCTTAGTAATAGTCAACAGTAAGTACAATTTATAAGCAAGCTGAAGCTAAGGTTGTTACAATAGAAACATCTAAAGTAAAAGTTGTTACAAGTGAGAATGTGAAATAGAAGATAAGATTCAACCAATATTTGAATTGTAAATATAAAGAGGAAAACACAATGAGAGAGACTATGAAGAATGTGTGATGAGCAAATTAGTTATTAATCCTATTAGAGACACTAACAATTTACTTAAATGAAAAACATTTGAAACTTTTTTATTTAAAAAATGATCTTCCAATTAGTTTTTCATTTTTTAGTTCTATTTACTAAACTGTTTCCATTCAACTTTTTGAACTAGTTTTTTCTTCATTTTAATGGTGTTGCACATCCATTTTTATGTAACAAGCAAAACTAAAACTTCAAGAAATTATTATTTTTTTTGATAAAAAGCTACCAAAAATAAACTAACTATGGATAATTCTTAATAAAATATTTATGTAATTGTAATAATTGAAAGGTTTGGATTTGTAGAGCAAAGTATGTATGCAGTAATGAAGAAGTAAATGTTTTAAAAATAAAAATAAATCAAATATGTTATAATATATTTATCCTTTTAAATACATTGAAATAATGTTTTTGCCATTGAAAACAAAAGGAGTTTGAAACACTTACCTCTAAAGCATGAGAGAGGATTCCTATTCAATAACACAACTACTAAAGTTACATAACATAGACATACTCACTCGTTTTACAAATTGGATTTTACACGATAAAGAAGGAAAATTGAAAACTTGATGGTTATAAAATACATTTGTGACTCTAAAGTCTTCTCTTCGTTCTCCAAAACCAAATTCGCAAAAGGGATATAGAAATAAAATGCAATTCAACACTAGTGATGAACACAAGATTCCCCCTTCAACTCTCCACCCTTAACTTCTACATATAAGGCAAATCTACCTCTACTTTAGGCATTGCCATCAGCTTCTTGACCAATATCTATGTCAAACACTCAAAAGCTTGGGGCTACCTATAATTTTTGTTTACAAAATCTGGAAATTTTCTATCCAGATATAATATAAACTAACAATGTTTGTCAAATACATTTTTTTCTTGCAGAGAGATTATAGCTTCAAAGGCATTAACCAATGCTTGAACCTTACCCTTCTCACATTTAACCAATTTACTTGCTGTTTCTTCAATTACATTATTCAACAATATCTCTTCATCTTTCTTTCCCTCAACTTCTAGATGTCTCAAATTAACCTTCTCTGAATCAGTTATATCATCAATGTTAACATTAGTAGCATTTTCCTGCAACATTTTTCCGCGGCGGAATTTAAGCTTCTTTGGACTAATTTTCTCAAATTGAGTTTCAACCAATTTTCCTCCAACCATTTTTAGCTTTAACATTTGGCATTCCTTGTATTCAAGAAATACAGTTTCACCCTTTTGAGGATTACCATTCTCCTGAACTTTCAGACTATCCTTATTGTCTATATATTCGGCTTCGCAGTTTCCTGAAGACGAATCCTCGTCGAGTTCGACAGTTGAATATTCAGTTTTTTCTTGGTCTGATTGGGATATGGATTGAGAAACTGAGGATGAAAATTCGGGTGATGGTTCAATATCCTGGCTCCCATTTTGATCAGATTGCGAAGTTTGGTTATCACTTTCCACATTGATAACATACAAAGTCTTTTCCTCAACATCATCATTGAGTTTCTTCGGTTCAACTCTTCTAGCCTCGGGTTGATTCTTAACCCGCGACACGATTTTCAGGCTGTTGTGGTTTCCTGCATTGATTTTGGGAGATGGTTTGGACGACAATGATGCTCGTGAAGGCGAAACTACTTCGCGAGAGCCTTCCCTCTTTTCCATCTTAATCTTAGTACTCCTTTGGCCACCAATGCTCTCTGAGGAATCCATGGAAGGTATTGTCTTCAAAGCAACTGTGTTTGGATTCAAGAAAATCACAGGCTTTTTAGACAACTCTGTTGCTCTAACTTCGAAAGTTGATTTTGAAGTAGTTTTCGCTCTACCAGAAGTCGATTTCGATATAGTTTCCTTCTTCTTGGAAGTTGTTTTTGATTGACTAGTAGTCTTGGTGATAGAAGAAACATTTGATTTTGATAAGAATAATGGTTTGGCCTTAACAAGTGATGCATTGTTTCTGTTTTCCAGAACTTCTTTCCCTCTTTGTTTTTTGCTGTCTGAAGATTTTGTTGGAAGCTCCAGCTTATGTGTGTCAGCAGTGCAAGAAATCGGAAGCCTCGAATCGATCGACATTCTGCGATTGGCCGTAGGCATCTTCATTGGCTTGGAATGAAGTGATGCTCTCCTAGATGTAGAATGTTTGTCATTGGCCTCAAATGCAGTCTTGTTTCCAATTTTACATAAATCATGACAAGAGCCAGAAGAAGCTCTAAGATAACGAGAAATAACATTTTCTTTGTTGTATCCAAAATATGCTTCTCCACTACTGTGCCTTCTTAATTGAACTTCTGAAAACTTAGCTCTTTCTGAGGCC
Organism: Lupinus angustifolius; assembly: GCF_001865875.1. NCBI lineage: Eukaryota > Viridiplantae > Streptophyta > Magnoliopsida > Fabales > Fabaceae > Lupinus > Lupinus angustifolius. The sequence goes on along the minus strand of NC_032019.1, from coordinate 17,122,847 downwards.
AAAGGTAAATCAAAAGTTTGCAAAGCCATCTGATGAGAAGTGAGATGTGTAGAACAAGATTCAGGGCAATAATCCTGAAACCCAAAACCAAAGGAATTTTAGATAATGATAACAAAACACAAGATAGAAAGCTAAGTACTGAGCCATTCTAAATTGTGGGATTGCGGTAATGATCGCGGTCAGTGCGATTGCTATCTTTATGATGCGAATTACAACTGTTACGGTATGAATTATTTTATAATTAAAAAATATTTTTGAATTCTATATGGTATGATACGATCCAAATGTGGTCACATCATTGTTGTGAGTCGATGTTATACCACAATTGCGATGTTATGCAATTGTGATGATTATCGTAACCACGATATTATGGTCGCATCATATGATGTAGTCCACAATTTAAATCAATTATTTCTGGTTGCACTAGGTTACAGTCTCTATTTTAGTTTAGGGAGCATTTCTGGCGATTGTGGTGTTAGCAACATAATCACAACCAAGATGAGACCCCAAGTAGGACTAACCAAAATTTCAATTGATGTAGACAAATTATGATTTATGACAAGCAATTCAATTTTAAGGTAAAACAAGTCAAAATTAAATAGAAAAGAATGTTATACCAACAACCAAGAATAGTTCTAGTCAAAATAATAATCTTTGATCTACCAACAAAATTTCATAATTTTTGACTGTTTCACAGCTAATGACAATATTTAAATTTTCTCTCAATTTAGGAAATATTTAAATTTTCTCTCAATTTAGGAAATATTTTTAATATGCAAAATAAACGATTTTGTGAACTCTTATGAATTGACTCTCAAAATCTCTTTCTGTAAAAGATGTCAAAAAAATCTATAAGAAATATTTAAATTTTCTCTCAATTTAGGAAATATTTTTAATCTGCAAAATAAACCATTTTGTGAACTCTTATGAGTTGACTCACAATCTCTTTCTGTAAATAAAAATGTCAAAAAATTCTATCAGAAATATTTATATTTTCTATCTAGGAAATATTTATATATATTTTTTGTATTACTAAGAGTATTTTTCATTTTTTTATGGGTAAGGAATCAATCTCTTTTGGAACTTGTGGTTGCCCCCTAACAAGTGTAGCTCGTAAGAGTCGAACTCTCAATCTTGAGAATCCAATAAAATCTTACACCATTAGACCAACATCTTTTGATAGTTATACAAGTATATCCTATAATATTAGAATTATTGGTTTTAATATGCTTCTTCTACATTGAAACGAGGTTAATACACACTGTACATTAATTAAGCTACAAATGAGTTACCAAAGCGTGAAGGCATAATATATGAAATCACTAAACACTACAAAGAAAACACATCATCAAATTCAATTAAAATAATTTTTTGTTAGGTAACCCTTTTTTAAGGGAAAACATCAAATTAAATCAAGAAGCCTAGGTTAGGCCCATTTGTTCAAGTTTTTTCACACACAAAAAATACCTCCATATTCGTATAATTTCCCCTGAAAGAAAATATATTATTTTATTTAAATAAATTCCAAAAGTTAATATTTGTTTAGTTTAAAGTTTTTTATTACATAGGGGCCTACTACTAGTATTAGTATTGGCAATTTGTACTGTTTCGCGTAATATATATACCTATTTGTGAGAAGAGTATAATTGTATAAAGGATCATGTTCTCTCAACCCTAACAAAATAGCATAGGCATGCATGTTTGTGGTCGCATGTTATACTATTAAAAAATAACAAAAAGTATATAAAATAAAACAAAATTAAAAAACAGTTTTATTTTTTATCACAATTTTAAAATTACAAATAGTTCAAATAATTTACACTATATTCTTAAATCCAACTAAAAATAAAAAAATAATAATTAATTTTGTAATGCTTGCGATAGCTCACATTTCTCATTTGAAAACTTTGTGGCCGAAGTATAAATTTTAGGATAAGAGATAGATTTTTTATATTATGTCCACTCAATAACTATGAACGGACAAAATCTCTAAATATAACCCTAATTGTCAATTAACAAATAAAAAAGGGAAGAAAAATACATTTATGACAAAGGCTCCTGATTTATATTTTAAAAACATTACTTTAATTATAAAAACTTTTCACAAAACTTGTCCCACACAAAATAGTTTAACTTTCTTCTAAATATTTTTAAAATCACATTTTTTAAACTTAAACACACTAGCTTAGTAATCATCAACTTAAACTTATTACAAGATTTAATCAAGTGAAGCATCATGATATTTATGAAAAAACTAATAGAACACCCATCTCATGTAAAAAAATAATAGTATTACCAATTGTAAATATTCATATTAATATTCTCAATGAAACATTATTACCTTATGTTGATTATTCTAGCTTCAGCACAAAACCTGTTGCAACCAAAATAGAGTAGAAAACTTCACATGCACCAGCACCACCAAAATGAAACCAAATCCAAGACAAGTTTCCTAGAGACAGAAACCAAAGAAGGGTCTAAAAACTCATCATTTGATTTTAGGAGAAAAACAAAAGAGAACCCAAATGATAATTGTTGGAAAAAAGCTTTCAACTTATAATCATTTGGGTTCACAATCACATGATGTGAAAGTAACATGCATACCTTTGTTTTTATAAACAAAGTTATAGATAATAAACTTGCTTCACCAGAAAGAGAAGAAAAAGCAACAGAATATAACTAAGTAAATAATGAGCCACTACTTTTGAAGGGTGTTTCTACGTTAAGATGAGAAAGTTTGTGTAAAAATGCAACTGATTCTGGTTTTTATCTTAAGTTTGTTTTTTGTTATATATAGGGAGAAATAGTTGAGTTTTTTTGTTTTTATTTTTTTATTTTATTTTGTGGAGTCATTAATATTTTAAAATTTTAATGCACCATTTGACCCATTGAAAAAGTTATTTGTTCAAAAAAATTACCTCATTGAGGAAGTTGGATCAAATTAACTTATTTTGTTTAATATTTTTAGTGCATTATATTAAGGAAATTATATTTAAATGGAATGGAGTTAGATAGAAATTTTGTTAATTTGGCGACGGTTGGTCAAAATTTTGAAGATTTTTCACATTTTCTTAAACGTTTATTCATATCAAATTAATTGTATACTTCAATAGTTTTCCAAGTTTGTAATTCAAATCTCAAATATTTTGTCGGAAAGTGAATATAAGAAGTGATAAATCACTCTTTTGCTGCTGCTCATAAACAAATGTACTTAAAAGAACGGAAATTCAAGGATTTACCGCTCCAATAAGAAATTTTTCAACATTTAAATCATCTCTATGATTTAGTGATTTAGATACGAATTTGATGATAAACCAGAAATATCCTAAATATCCATCCGTCTAACTTTTGAATTTGAAAGAGATTAAAGACTTAATTAAATATAGTGTATTTTTTTATCTATTTAGACAAGAGAAAAATATATATATACACTGACATTGTAAGAGTTTTTTACATTATCATTGTATCATCTATTATTCATTTTCAGTCATATTGAGTTTTCGAGAAAGTAATCCGAATAAAGGGTGGACGATATATTGTTGTCTGTATATAAATCATTACACTGGCAGTGAATAGATATTAAACTCTTTAAACAAAGTGTTGTTAATATTACTTATTTTCAGTGTTGTTAATATCGTAACGGTCATCAAACTCGCTAGGGTATTGGTATAGTGATATAGCGATTCAATCGGTGGTTCACTAATTAAACTGCATACCGGCGAAATTAAATATAAAAATATAATATATTATTATTAATGTTGAAAAATTAATAAAAAAATCAAAATTTTTCACTTTCATTAAAAAATTAATTGAAAACCGACTATATAACTGGTTTTGGCTGATTTTAACCAGTAAGATTGTATGATCGGTGTAATTACTGTACCGTACTGATATCGAGACTGGTTCACCGGTTGAACCGGCCGACACGAACCAATTTTTATAACACTGACTTATTTTCTATATATATACATATAAAAGATATTAAGTGAATCATTTGCACTAGAATGACCTAAATAACCAGTAAAAGAAATTAAAAATAATTTAGAAAAATAAATTTTAGGAGTACATATATTGTTACAACTAAATACATTATTATATGTTTTGGGTCAAAAATATATTATTAATCTTTACACAATCCAACAAACACATATAAACATAAGTAAGAGATATGAAATGATATATAATTTGACTTATGAAATAATATGCATAAGATATTAAGTGAATCATTTGCACTAGAGTTACCTAAATAAGTAGTAAAAGAAATTAAAAAAATTTAGAAAAATATTTAAGAGTAGATATGTTGTTACAAGGAAATACATTATTTATTTTGGGTATTATTAATCTTTACACCAATGTTGTGAAACCTGAGCCGGATGTCAAACCGGCAGATGTCCTGTATTTGGTTTAACCAGTTTAAACGATTAAACCGTCCGATCTGACTGGGTGATTCATATATAATTAATAATTTTTATCTATAAATATATAGTTATATATAAATGTAAAACTTTATGTATAATTATATTGAAGTAATAACATCTTCATCTTTTCTTAGATGGTAGTAGAACAAAATATTAGAGCAGTGTTCCATTTTTTTTAATTTTTAAGTGAACCGTTCGGTTAACTTCTCGGGTTAATTCGGTTTAACCGGGTTTAACACAGTTGGACTGGAATTTCCCTGGTTTAAAGCAGTCCAACTCTCATTCGGTTAAGACTGCAATACAACGCCGTTTTCAAGTCCAGTCAGCGGTCAGACCGGTTAAACCGTCCGGTCCGGTTCTCACAATACTGCTTTACACAATCCAACAAACACATATAAACATAAGTGAGAGATAAGTATGGATCAATAAGGTGTATCACTTTCCCAACCATAAATATTAATTAATGCTAATTTTAAATAGAAATTTAGTCCTAAATGGATAAAATTCGACTATATGGGAGTTCAACTAAGACTGTGCTAAATTAGATAAGCCAATAGTATAGGGCATACTCATCCATAATAGCTCTAGTACTATTTATAAGATTTTTGTAATACTTTCACTCAAATGATGTTTCAGTATAATTTATTTTTAAATATATAATGATATAAAATGATAGAAACAATCTCTGTCATTACTTTGACTCTCCAAAGTAGATATTTACGGAAAAAGATGAGTTTTAAAGCTAAAATCTTAAACGGTATGTCTTTTATGCTTCATTTGGTTGACAAGAGAAAATAAGAAGAGAGAAAGAAGTGAGAAAGAAAGAGGTGAGAAAGAGAAAGAGAAGAATTAGAGTAGATTTTTGTGATGTTTGTTATAAGAGAATAAGGAGAGAAAAAGAATATAAATAGATATTTTCTTCTCTTATTCTTTTATTTGGTTGAATAGAAAATGAGAAGAGATGGATGATGTTATAGTTCAAATGACAAAAATGTCCATAAAATAAATAAAAAACAAATAAAATTAATGTTTTATTACTAATTGAAAATAAATTTTTTTTATTATTAATTAAAAATAAATTTTATAATTTTATATTTTATTATAATTTCAATTTTTAATTAATATTTTATATTTAAAAAAGATTTATGTATGTTAATAGTATTTAAAGCAAGAGAAAATATGTATGTAATGTTAGCATGTGAGTTTTCTACGTTGTTACTATATTATTCACCATTCATTTTCGATCATCATTTACTATTAAATAAAATTAATACAAAAGAATGATGATTGATGCACTGACTATGTATAAATTTTTACACTATCAATCATATATATTACACTTTTAAAACAAACAAATAGAAAAGTTTGAGGGTATATTTGACATTTCAAATAAAATCACTATTCTCACCACACTAGAGGAGAAATAACATATGGTGGACCTCACACCTTTTTTACTCTCTCCTCTCCTTCTCCCTCCACAACCAAAGGGGAGAAATCTTCACTTTCTCTCCGAACTCTCTCTCACTCTTTTCTCTCCACTCTAATTCTATCCTACCAAACAAAGGCTTAGACAACTGTCAACTAACATTTGTTTATTGGATATTTTAGAAAGAGGAAAAAAGAGAATAGATGGTCAATGTAAAAAAAAATTATTACATTGTTAATGTATAATTTATTTCTTTATAGAATGGAAATAACCATTTTCTAGAATAAAATATCTATTGGTATAATGAGATAAGTTATCTCCTTCTGCTAGTGAAATTATGACAAATGTTCTGTTTCATAATTTTCTATAAAAATATTTTTAAAACCAAACAAAATAGTACACATGTCATATTTTTAACTTACTACAAAAGATAATTTATCTCCTGATATAAGAAACTACAATAATCTCTTTTTTACTAGACCATTTAGTACCGGAATATAAAGAGAACAAAATTTAATGTTTTGAATTTATTTTAATTAAAAAGTAAACCCTTAATTTGACACTACATGTCAATATCTCTATCTACTAGTGACTCTTTAGTATGTGAAGGATATTCACTCTGTAACATCCCGAAGATTACTTTATACATATTGTGATTAAAATGAGAATTTTTTTGAATATATTATTAAAAATTGGTATACTTATATTCATTTCTTTTTCGAGACATCCGATTCTTAGTAACATAAACTACAGAAAATCAATGACAGTTACATAACGGTAGCTGAAATTGATACAATATTTTCCTTAAAACTTCTTCATTAATAGTTAGACTTGAGCCTACAACATATATAACGAGGTGTTGCTAGGTCAAGTAAAATGTTAGTACATAATACAAGGCGAAATCTAATCACTGCCCAACTGAAGCTATACAAAATAGGCTAAATTCTTCAGCACTACAAATGTATCCTACACAGATACCCTAACCCCAAAAAGGAAAAAGGAAAATGAAATAGCTCCTCACGACTAGCTTCAACACTAACATGGCACTAGAACCCTCACTCAGGTCCTCTTCCAGCTCGGAGTCCGAAGAGAGATCTATCACCTCGATAGGGTCCTCTATGTGGATCAACTCCACACAATTGTCATCTTCAGATTCCATCTCCTCCATAGTATCATAGGCAGAAAGCCGCGATCTAATCCATGTCCTAGCATACACCTGTGGTTCTAGAATTGTACGTCGAGCGGCTCTACTTGGCAGTATAGAATGGGTCACATCATTCCAACTCCTTCGCCTCATTGAAGATCTGACAACAATTGGTCCACAAGGAGTCGAAGACTGGGTGGATGATACAAAAGTTCAACTTGCAAAGAGATCTTTAATGATTAAATTCATTATACCCATCATTGTGGAGTGGCTAAGCAGGTTTGGTAGTTTTGGGGTTCACTAATTCTCATGAGTTTCAAAATTCTAACATCAAAGTTTGGTTCAAAACCTTTGCATTTGGTGACAGTGGCAACCTCATTATTACAATGGGGTGGTGAATTTGGAGAAACAAAAATAACTCAATTTTTAGGAAGGTTTTAAATAATGGTCATAGTTTCAGATTCCCAATGTTGAATAAAGTGTAATTCTTCCTGCTAGACTCGTTAATCGATTAACAAGATGTACAATCGACTAACGACAGAGATAATCGATTATCGAATCTGTTTGTTAGTTGTTAGTTAAGTTTCCTTATTTGTCAAGCTAGTTGGTTATTGGGAAGCTATACATAGATGATATACATTTGAATAAGGCATGTTGTTGTATTTTGATATTCAATACACTTTCAATATAACTTGAGGTATTTTCATACATTCTCTCTCAAAACACTCACATTCTCAAATTCTTATTGTTTTTAGTTTAACAAGTTTCTCCAAGTTCAGTAGTGGTATCAAGAGCTGGGAACAAGATTATGTGGTGATTTTGTGTGGGGAGTCAAAGAAGAAAGGATGGGAAGAAGGTGTTGCGGCAAGAAGAAAAGAACTCTGCAAGTATGAATCCAAGATGACAAATGATAATGGATTTGCAATGACACTACTCCAAGAACTATGATAGTTGGAGAACTCAAATAAAGACCATCTTTGGTTTTCAAGAAGTGTATGAGGTTGTACTGAATGACTATCAAAATATTGGACATAATGCTAGTGAAGCTCAAATAACAGTCCATAGAGAATCCAAGAAGAAGGATTGCAAGGCTTTGTTCTTAATCCATCAATGTGTAGATGGGGCAAACTTTGAAAGAATAGTTGGAGCCAAGACAACTAACGATACATGGGAGTGTTTGGAAAAAGGCTATGAAGGGGCAGCAAAGATTAAGAAGGTGAACTCCAAACCATGAGAAGAAGGTATGAACTCCTTCAAATGGAGGAGAATGAAACAATTTCAGAATGATTTACCAAGATTAATTCACTTATCAATCAAATGAAGTCTTGTGGAGAAGAGGTAAAAGATCAAGTTGTTATAGAGAAAATACTCAGGACTTTAACTCCAAAATATGACCACATAGTTGTAGCAATTGAGGAGTCTACAGATCTTGAGAGCTACAAGGTAGAACAACTACAAAGCTCTCTTGAAGCTCATGAACAAAGGCTGAAAGAGAGACTTGCAGAAAAGAATGATGATCATGCACTTCAAGCTCAACAAACCAAGAAATCTATTGGGTAGTGGAACAAGAACAAAAGGAGCAAAGACAGATGGCAGAGTGAGAAGTGGAAGAAATGCCAATGAGTGAGGTATGAACAAGGTTCGACGTATCAAAGATCTGTCAAATCAAATGCTCATGAGAATGATGAAAGAAGAGGCTCAAACAAGAACACATCAAATCGGAGGAAATTTGATAAGACCAAAGTGCAATGCTACAATTGCAGAAACTATGGTTACTATGCAGCAGAGTGCAAGCTCAACAAGCCTATGGCCAAAAGGGAGGAAGAAGTCAGATTGGCAAAAGGTGGAGAATCTGATGAAGATTATCATTATTTGCTGATGACTACTATAAGAAACAGTAAGGAGAATGTGGATTTCTGGTATCTGGATATAGGATGTTCTAACCATATGACATGCAAGAAAGATTGGTTTACGTCCCTTGGTGAAACAACCAAGAACAAGGTCAAATTTACTGATCATAGTGTTGTCTCAGCTAAAGGAATTGGCAAGATAATGATTCAAATAAAAGATGGGACGAAATCATTTATCTCAAATGTTCTAGATGTACCTAAGATGAAGAGCAATCTGCTCAGCCTTGACAAACTTCTGGAAAAGGGATATACCATGGAGATAAAGGATGGTATGCTGAAGGTGTTTGATAAGAACAAGCACAACATCTTGAAGACTCCACTTTCAGCCAATAGAGCCTTCAAGATTAGCATACAAGTTGATGAGGAGAAGTGTTTCCAATTAACAATTGAAAAAGACACATGGCTATGGCATCAAAGGTATGGACATCTAAACTTTAGGAGTTTAGATATGCTGAGTAGAAATGGCATGGTAACTGGAATACCACACACTAGAGTGCCAGAATAGTTGTGTGAAGAGTGCATCTCAAGCAAACAGACAAAGAATTCCTTTGTATCACATGTTCCTACAAAATATGTGAAAGCACTAGAGGTAATATATACTGATGTATGTGGTCCATTTGAAGAAAACTCCATTGGAGGCAATAGGTATTTTGCGACCTTCATTGATGACCATACTAGAAAAGTATGGATTTATCTAATGAAGCGAAAAGGTGAAGTGCTACATATCTTCAAGAAGTTCAAAGCCCAAGCAGAGAATCAAAATGAAACCAAGCTGAAAAAGCTTAGATCAGATGGAGGAGGAGAGTATGTGTCAACTAAATTTCATGAATTTTTGCATGAAGGAAGGGATTGACCATGAAATTACAGCACCTTACACACCACAACACAATAGAACGGAAGAAAGGGCAAACATAACCATACTCAACATGGCCAGGTGTATGATAAAAACAAAGGGTTTGTCTAAGATATTTTAGGGTGAGGTTGTCTCCACTGTAGTGCACATACTCAACAGATGTCCAACCAGAAGGTTGGATGACAAAACTCCCAAAAACGTTTGTATAGGCCTCAAACCAAGTATGAGTCACTTCAAAATATTTGGCTGCATTTGCTACAAGCATGTGCCTGAAGCAATGAGGAGGAAGCTAGATGACAAGGGAGAAAAAATGATCTTCTTGGGTTACCAATCTACTGGTGCCTATAGAGTATATGATCCAAAGAAGAACAAGATAATGATGAGCAGATATCTGAAATTTGATGAAAGTTAGTGTTGGAATTGGAACCTCAAATATGAAGGAAATAGCAAAGAAACTCTACTGCAGTTTGAGGAGAATGAAGAAAGGGTCATGAATAAGCCTATGACACAAAACAATCTTGCACTTGTGGTTACTAGAAATCCTCCAACATCTCATAGGCATAGACAACCACCTTCAAGGTTGAGTGAGTGACTATGAGTTGTTCCATAATTCAACCATCACAATAGAAGGTGATTTTGTACACATGGCACTTCTTTCTAAGATGGAACCAGTGAGATTAGAAGAGGCTTTGAATCAATCACACTGAGTTGAGGCAATGGAAGAGGAGTTGAGATCAATTGAAAGAAATGACACTTGGAGTCTAGTTCAATTACCAAGATGAAAGAAAGCCATATCTGTAAAATGGGTGTACAAGACTAAACTGAATCCAAATGGAGAAGTACCTAAGCATAAGGCTAGACTTGTTGCAAAGGGTTTCTTTGCAGAAGTAAGTCATTGATTATGACGAGGTCTTTGCACCACTAGCAAGGCTAGAAACAATTAGACTAGTAATTGCTATAGCAAGTTACAACAGTTTGGGAGATTCATCAAATGGATGTGAAGTCTGCTTTCTTGAATGGACCTCTAGAAAAGGAGATGTTTATGACACAACCACCGGGATTTGAGGCAAATGATAAAGAAGGATGAGTGTACAAGTTGCACAAGGCCTTGTATGGACTCAAGCAGGCTCTAAGAGCTTGAAACAAGAGAATTGACGCATTTCTGGTGCAAATTGGTTGCATGAAATGCATCATAGAACATGGAGTTTATGTAAAAGGCAATGACAAATCAGACCTTCTCATTGTGTGCCTATATGTGGATGACTTGTTAATAACACGTGGGAGTTCCGTTGACATCTCAACTTTCAAACAACAAATGCAATCTAAGTTTGAGATGTCTGATCTAGGAGAACTAGCATACTTTCTAGGCATTGAGTTTAAGAAGACTAAGCTTGGAACATTCATGCATCAAAGCAAGTACACCAGTGATTTGTTAAAGAGGATTCATATGATGGTTTGCAATCCAACTACAACTCCTGTTGAAGTTGGTGATGTTGCAAACCAAGATGTGACAAAACCAAATGTTGACAAGACTTTGTTTAGGCAAATGGTTGGTTCACTAAGATACATATGCAAAATTAGACCAAATATTGCATATGGAGTTGCCTTAGCGAGTAGATTCATGGAGGCACCTCAACAAACTCATCTCAATGCAGTGAAAAGGTTACTGAGATACTTGAAAGGTACAATTGGCTTGGGAATCATGTTCCCTACTATGAAAATAGCCATGGCAGCATCAACATAGTTGGTTTCTCTTATGCAGATTGGTGTGGAGACAAAGTGGATAGAAAGAGCACAACAAGCTACTTATTTTGCTATGGTGATGCTCTTATTAGCTGGTGTTCTAAGAAGCAGGATGTAATAACCTTATCTTCATGTGAGGCTGAGTATATAACAGCTTGTATATGTTCTTTCCAAGCTGTATGGTTAGAGGCACTGTTGGAAGAACTAAGGCTGAAGCAAAATAGTGGAATATTGCTGATGGTGGACGAAAGATCTGCAATCAACTTGGCACTAAATCTAGTTGCTCATGGAAGGAGTAAACACATAGAAACTAGATTCCACTACATAAGAGATCAAGTAAGCAAAGGGAAGATAAAGTTAGAGTTTTGCAAATCTGAAGATCAATTGCCTGATGTTCTTACCAAACCAGTGAAGAAGAGAAGATTTGAAGAACTCACGAACAAGATTGGAATGATAAGTCTAGCTAGTTTGAATTAAGGGAAGATGTTGAATAAAGTATAATTCTTCCTGCTAGACTTTTTAATCAATTAACAAGATGTACAATTGATTAACGACAAAGATAATCGATTATCGAATCTGTTAGTTAGTTGTAAGTTAAGTTTCCTCATTTGTCAAGTTAGTTGGTTATTGGGAAGCTATACATAGATGATATACATTTGAATAAGGCATGTTGTTGTATTTTGATATTCAATATACTTCCAATACAACTTGAGGTATTTTCATACATTCTCTCTCAAAACACTCAAATTTTCAAATTCTTATTATTTTTAGTTCAACGAGTTTCTCCAAGTTCAACACCCAAAACCTTATTGTAACCATCAATTTTAGGCAAATGCAACCTTATTTACGAACACGATATAGTTTTGATAATTCACAAAATCTTAGCATATTGTAGTTGGTTATCGTGGACAAATATTTAAAAATGATTGGTATGTATATGTTCTAATTCTTTTATGATTGAGTATTCCTAGTGGTGGTCCTTAACAAAAAGGGGATTGTCCATAAATTTTGGTGCCACTAAAATCAATATGTTTTTGTTCGTAAGTAGAGAATTGTTCTCTAATTATAGCATGATTCTTATTTTTATAAAGCTCTTAAAATACAATAAAAATGAAGAAAGAGAAAGCGGAAAACATATTAACCAATAATGAAAATGAGAAGAAAGTGCAACCCTATATTTTCTTCAGATTCACTAAAAGTGCATTTAATAGCACTTACTCGAGTAAGCATTGTTAAAAGTGTAGAAATTGTACATTGAGTCGCGTTCGCTTGAGTGAGCGCTATTAAATGTATACTTTCAACAATTTAACATTGTTCACTTGAGTGAATGTTGTTGAACGTAAACAATTAGTGGTGTCCATTTTTTTTCCCAAGAACTTATTTGTTGAGGAGAAACTAATCCAATTCGGAGTTGTTGATGCTTATAATGATCAATCATGATAATAATTATGTTGCACCGCTGAGAATACGCTAAGAAACATTCAACTATATCTCAACCCGGTAGCTGGATTTTCTCAACATCGGAGGAACTGCATGGTCGGCCGGTAGCTGCTTTCTAACTTAGATATTATTGTCATGAAGGTGGATGCTAAATTCATATAGGTGACAATTCCAAACTTAACTCAAAATGACTTTGATATGTTACACGTCTTAAAATGTATAAGGGTCATTATTATAATTATCTAAATTAAAGTGATCTAATTCAATTAAAGTTTATAATTATGAATATAGTTGTCATAACAATTATTGTATAATATTAAATATCTTATTTCAATTTTTATGATAGGCAAAAATAGAAATAAGAAAAATATAAAGCATCATTTTTTTTTTTGAAATTTTTTGAATTCAAATGATGTTACTACTCATTACAGAGTGTGAATTTAAGGAGACATTACTTTCTTCATGAATGAGCATGCACTTCTTATAAATATATGTTATGACCCCCAAGTGGAATCAACTTCCTATTCTAACATCCCTTCTTAGAAATGAGAAATAAAATATTTGAAGTCAAAAGAATAAATGTTCATAATGACTTAGAAGACCAAAAAAATTTATATGTTCCACTATGAACATGAAGTTGAATACAATATAAAGGATAGGTAAATTCATTCATCATATTATCTATGTATATATTCATATATACTTCTGCTTTATATTATTTCTTGATGATTTGACATGAATGAATTTGATTATATAATAATAATAATGTTCATTATCTTTAAGCTCTTAGTATATGGTTTACAACAAGTCATTGGTGAATGGTATTTAAAACTTTCTCCCTATGGCAGTGATATTAAAACTCCGCACATCATCCTACTTTATTGTTATTGAAAAAGTTTGAATTTAAAGGATATCACTCTTGAGTGTGAATTTAAGGATACATCACTCTCTTCATGAAAAAACATACACTTCTTATAAATAAAGGTTATGACCCCCAAATCATATGTAATTAGACAATCAACTTCCTATTCTAATATCCATTCATCAGAAATGAAATATTTGAAGTCATAAAAGAATAAATATTCACAATGACTTGAAAGACTAAAATATCTACATGTTTTATTATGGACATGAATTTGAATACAATGTAAAGGATATGTAAGTTCATTCATCTTATAAATTTGAATACAAGCGATTTGCCAATGGTATTTAAAACTTTCTTCCTCCATGGTAATGATTTTGATGAAATCACTTGACTAAAGCAATTTCTCTATTTCAAATTAAGAATCAAGAACTTGGGAAGACTAACATATTCTTAGGCTTGGAAATCTCTAATCTGAGTCTGGTTTAATCCTCAGCCCATGCAAATATGCTCTTAAACTATTAGAGGACAATGGACATTTAGTAGAAATCAAGAACAATCTCTTGACGATCCTGCCAGTTATGGAAGATTGGTAAGAAGACTTTATCTGACTATTACTAGACCCGATATCAGTTTTTCTATTCAACAGTTAAACCAATATATGTCCCAACCTACTACAATTCTTATTGGGGTTGCTGCATTGATACACATCATTCCGTCAATGGCTTTTGTGTTTCCTTTAAACAAATTGCGGATATCTTCACTAAAGCTTTGCGGTCTATTCCTCGTCATCGTCATATTACCAAGTTAGGCATGCTAGGTACTCAGTGCCCAACTCGAGGGAATGCTAGATTCATATAGATGACAGTTCCAAATGTAACTCAAACTCATTGTCATATGCATTTACATTTCATCAACAGTTTTTTGGTTTCCCACAGGTATCCTCATACTGGAGGCAATCCTGTCCGAGCCGGGAACATCCACAGGTACGTGGGGCTAACTCTTCCAACGGACATTTTTCCATCCACAAGACTTGAACCCGAAACCTTACTTAAAAGGAATCAAACATGTACCACTTGAACCAACGTCCATTGGTTAGCTACAACAGTTTGTTGCTGCACAAGTATATAAGCGTATCTCCATGAATTGGTAATTCAATTGAATGAGAATGGAACTACACTTAAATTGTTATTACTCTGCACATAAATTTATTCAATAATTTGTTAATTATAATAATCATTTTTATATTATTATATAGTATGTATATTTGAAATTAAGGATCTAACGTGGAGTGAAAAAGTATAAGACTGATTAATGCTCATTAAGAAGAAGATCCTATCAAAATATATTTTACTTCTCACAATTTATATGAGACATTTTTATTTAAAATTTATTATAAAAATATTATATAATTAAATTATTTAATATCCGATGTGTACTCATTTTTATATTGTCATTACAATTTGTTTTAAGTTATCAATTTGGTTCGAACTTTGAAATTCAAGCTTCATATACTTAAATTAGGGGCGTAATTTTTTTTCTAGCATGCGGCCTACAAAATATCAACACCAACATTGGTTGCATACTGCTTTGTTAAGAATGGTGCTTTGAACAAGTATGTTGAAGATTTGGGAAGCTGATCCATCTGCAACTTCTCATCTTTTGCTGGCTGATAAGATCAGGATCACATTTTTAAGGCCTTAGCTTTTTTCTTCTAGTTTTTAGCTTTTCTAATGTACCAAAAAATATCTATAATTTGAGAATGAAAGATTTAAATTGAAGGACATTCACATAGTGTCCATTCATATAAAAAATCTCATTCATATATAATCACAATTTACAATGGTAAACCCATGATATAAATGTGTCAATTAAAAAAACACAAACCAGAGCTTTTATTATAATATTCATCAACTTGATAACTGCATCAGCCTGTGTTCTTCATAAACTCAAGTATATGGCAAAGTAAACCATTTTCCACAACAAAAAGGACACAATATCATTCATTACCAAACTGAACATTGTAAATTATTATTCATTAACAAAAGCTCTACCAGAGGTAAAAGCAAAGACTCAAAAGTACAATGAGATTGTCTAAGGCTTCATATGATATGATAAATGACAATTTGTAAGTGGAGAAGTATGTTATTTACAAAGCAGAAGACATTAGATAGAAGGGGCCACTATGTGAGGCAAACTTAGGACTTTTAGAGTCGGTTTACGAGTTGAATTTTGAAGGGGAAGGGAAAAGGAAGACTTTCATCTCGTCTTCCTTCCCTTCTAAAATCCGACTCACAAACAAATCCTTAATGATTAAAATACATACTATATTACCTTACAATCTCAAGTGATGATTTCCTTGACAAGCCAATCCAAACTCGGATATGCGAAGTACAATATGAGAAATGATGGGAGAGCAAACAGAAGGGTAACAAGAATATACAGAGCCAAAATGGCTGCACTTGCTGGTATTGCATATAACACAAGCAAAAGAAATATAACAATCAATGGGAGCTTTGCTGTTAAGTGAAAAAACAAAACCAGTGACTTCCAAATAAAAGCTTGAAATCTTTCCATACTGAGGTAACTAGTAGTGTTACCATGATACTGATTGGAACTCCATGACACCGAATGGTGACCTTGTGCCCTCCGAAGGTTGTTACGGCATGATTGGCTCCCGTTGGTATTGGTTAAATTGTCTTTAATTGGCCAGGGTGATTGATGATCCCCACATAAAGTTGAATTTGACTTCACCGAATTCACTCTTTCACCATTCATGCTCTCAACCATCCAAAGAAGAAAATAGTTCTTGCGAGGGAATTTCAGGTTTCCCCGGTAAACTAAACGGAAGGATAAAAGGTTGCACCACGGGCAGGAGATAAAAAGTGGAAGCTGAATTGGTTGAGCTGGAAACTTCACCACAGCCCATTGCAGTCCCAAGATGCAATTTTTACAAAGGGTGTGGCCGCACCATAAAACATAAGGCACGTTCTCGACGATGTTAAAAGATTCCCAGCATATTGGGCATTCCAGCCCGTCCTCTTTGCTCACAACGGAGGCATCATCATCAGAACATTCCGAAGCAGTGTGAGTTGCCTTTAGAGAATCATTTCTCATACCCACACTTCCAGCAATGCAACTTGATGCAAAGTTCCACATTCTGAAATCACATTAATGAAATATTTGCATCAACAAGAATGAAATAATTCTTTGAATTAACATGACATACACATAACTTAGATCATAATTCATATTCATTGTACATTCATGTTAAACTTATACAAGCACTTCATAAACTTTCCACAAGTACAGGGATAATCAATCAGAACATAAGGTTAAATGTCTCAGTCCACCACTGCAATTATTTCAATACAAAAAAACTTATTTATTTCCCCTCATAATTATCGACAGAGCAAGGGCTCAAGTTCTTCAATAATGATACATACATTTAATAAATTTCTACTGCATACTCAATTAGAAAATAAACTAATATGTTGTTATGTAAAATCCGTTCTGCTACCGCAAGTCATAAAACAAACTTCTTTCACATTTTTACCCCAATATTCCTAAATTTTGTAACCCAAACAACATTTTAGACCCAACTAAGTAAATGAATAGAGACTGTGGAACAAGGAAGGAAAGCGAGACCAACCAAAACTTATACAACGAGGGAAATTGGGTTTGAAGGGGGTAAAACCAATCCAAATTACATGAAGGCAATGATTAAGTTGCGGGGACCGTGGCATACCCATGTCCCCCACCCTCTGCCCAAGAAAGATACCAATAAACTGCAAAGAGATCATTATACAAATTCACAATACTATCAAGAAGTATTTTAAATTGCACTCTGCAACCGCAATTGTGGCCACAACGGCATCCTGACTGCCACATTTTCCAGCAATTTTCGGCAAATGTACTAAACACAACTATCTGCAACCGCAATTTAAAAGACTGTCACCTAATAACTCATGTTAGATAAGAAACTACCATTCGGAGATAAGGTTTTAATAAAGTAAACCTTACTTTTTATTGGGAGATTTTTAAAAAGATACCCATCTCCTATGTGCAGATTTTGAAATTCTCCAAATTTGAATGACTTTGATGATTTGAAAAGATAAACTCAATTTATAATTATCCTCTCATTATACCTTTCCTCATTCATTTCCTTCTCATTCCTTCACCTCCCAACTCAACATAACATCTAATCCAATTAAAAAAATAAACAAAAACAAAAACTACAAATTCAATTGCAAACACAACTTGAAAAAGAAAACTAATGAAAACGAGGGTATGAAATTAGATCTGAAGAATTGATAAAATGTAACAAAAAAATGCAAGTGGGTATAGAAGATCGTACCGAATAGTGAAAATGGCTCAACGAAAAAAATGACGTTAAAATGGTTAGAGAAAGGGTTAAGGTAAGAATAAACCCTTCAAATATGTGTATAGAGCATTTTTAGTTATGGAGCCAGCTCTGGATTTTGTATCCAACTGGCATAGGAGACAGAGGTTGTGGATAAACTGTTCCACGTAAGGGAAATGTGTTGGAATTTCATTTGTCAAAAATTTAGGATATGATTCGAGAGAAAATGTATCCACGTGTAGAAGCTTCTGTCATTCTTCGTTCATTCATGATTAATTCTTCAAAAAAGTAATATCAACAAATAATAAGTTGTATATAAATTTTTATAGTGCATAGACATTACATTCATGATATTATATGCATATATAAAATGTAAAGTGTTCCATTCCTAACACTTGTTGGGAGGAGATATCATTGGTAGTACAAAAAATTTGCATATGAAAAAGAAACAATATTATCAAGTGGTAATGTATTTTCTACGTTGTCATCGTATCACTCACCAATTATTTTTAAATATCATTAACTCTTAGTAATACAAATGAATATTGGATGATATATTGAATGCATATAGATATTTACATTAGTAGTGCATAAATATTACATTTTATAAAAAACGATGGTCAGAGACAATATAACGGAAGTGTGTAAGGATGGTAATATAATTGAACATGTATAAGGATAACAATGAGTATATGAACCAAGAAGTAATACACCTAACGAGTTGAGTCCAAGTTCATAATTTTAGACCCACGAATAATTGGGACATATGATTTTTGAACACAATGAATGTAGATATTGGAGTATGGAGTACCACGACCTATGGATACTCAAATCTACAAGTCCAGAATTCCTAAATATATTCCTAAATATATGCACATTAAGAACTTTTTTTTAATTATTTGTCAATGTAAATGATTCATAAATGATAATATCATATTTTAATACATTTATTATTCTTTTTTGAAGATTTTCCAAATTAAAAGTAGATTTTGATTATTACTATTATTATTATAAATACAATATTATATGATATTGATGATGATGTTAGTAAATTTGTTAAAATTCTTATTTATGAAGTTTGTAATAATATTGATTGTTAGATCTTTAAATTAAATGTTTATATTTTGTAAAAATTAATTAGCCTAACTAACATTGACGGAATAATCTTAGATGTTTGATATGTTTTATTGTCTCAAGCTTCCTTTTGAAATATGTTTAGTAGAGTAAAAGGATTTGTGTTTAATGGGTAGGTATAGTTGTGTACTTGTCTTTGAATTAGGTTTTATAAATTTCATTATTATTTTTATCCAACTTTTGATAGCCAAAAATAATAGGTAGGATTATAAGATATATATGCATAATTGCATAAGTTGCTCACAATAGTTTTTTTAAAATTTTATGAATTTCTTGGTACTCATAGATCTGTTTGATACTCAAGAACCTACAAGTAGTAGACCCAACAGGTATACAAGCGGAGGCATGTCTAAATGTGAGTGAACAAGATGGTTTCGTGTAGTGCACCACCCAAATCTATATGTATCTATTTTCATCCCTAAACATGTGTGTGCCCGTACGAATCTACTTGAGTTTGATGAGGGGTTTGGTTTGACTGAATTGAGATTTATTTTCTTAATCACGTTTGGGCTTCAGTTTTATGATATTAGTCCCAAACTTGGACCTAAACCCAAGTGAACCCTCATTTATATGGAAAGGGATCATCTCCGGTACTAGAGAGTCCAGTGTTTGATATGATGATGACATGTGGCAAAAAAATCTTTTCAACGGTCACGATTTCATATTATTTTTTAATAATAAATAAATAAATAAAATTTAAAAAAATTTCAGCCACATGTTCTAGTAATGGCATCTCCATTATTGGAGAGGAGTTCAATTCCATTTATATATACCTATATATTACTGTATAATTATGATTTTATATATATTAATGTGTTGATAGATACTTTTGTGGCTCTCAAACCAAATTCTTATTGTTTGAGATTGAGTATACAATTTTTACATGTTAGAAATTCTTACAAAAGAATTAGCTTATGGAAAGTAATAAGACAATAGTCTTTGATCTAATTGTGTTTTAACATTTCTTCAAAAGTGTAAAATTTCTAATCTAAAACCATTTTTTTCATTGCAAAATCAAAGAAACAAAAACATCTCAAACAAATGAAATAAAACCCACTTAAAAGTTTCGTTTTTATGTTATTGGGTATAAAAATGTTGTAAGCAATATGTTGATTGGGTCTAGTTTGAGTAATATATAGTTGAAGAAGAATGTGTTGATTTGTCTTTTAAAAAATGCTACAACCAACCGTTGCAAGTGTAATGGTTGGCAATAGAATAGGCGAGATTCCATTTTTCATTATAATATTTTCTTCAATATACCATGACAAATGACCAACAAAAGTAATATACAATGACCCATTTTCTTTACGATATTGTTATCAATATAGCATGATGAATGACCAACGAAAGTAACGTACAAAGGAAAACAATAGTAACAGAATAAATGAATCTGAAGAACCAAAGAAAGGGAAATGACATGCAGAATAGGCAAGTTTCCATTATACCTATAGCTGAGGAGCTGAATTTTTGGTTTATATTCGTTGCTTAAATAATGGCTCCCTCAACATCATTTTTGAGAAGGCCAAGCAGGTTATATGCATGTAAGTATTTGAATTTGTATACTAATATATAAAGTCAAAACATGATTAAGGGATAAATATGTAATTGAATATATGTAATTCCTATATTCAAATTTTGCCTTTTACTATATTAAATGTTTCTATATTCCATTTTATTAACTCCTGAATTTCACTATGTTAATAAGTGGTTGAAATTCCACTATGCAAAATAGGAAAAAAATTACGGCAAAGTTGAAAACTTCGAAGGAAAGTAATGTACATTTCTTTATACCTCTCTCTTTATATATAAACTTAATATCAGAAAAATAAAAATGCGGGTCGACAGGCACAAAGTGTCAGTCGACACACTATTACTAAAATTACAAACATAATGTAATGTTAAAAATTTGTAACACATAAAACAAATGAGAACCAATTTATATAGGAGTAAATGATAACTTTTAAAGGTGGGAAAGTTAGATATAGAAATTATATTGGTTCAATTATCGATATGCCCTTTGTATTGGTTTTCTTTTGTACAATAGTATAGAAGTATAGATTATTATTACTTGTAATAATAGTATCTTGTTGGAGTAGTAGGTGATGGGAGATCTTCATCTATGGGATATATCATTCTTCCATGAGCTAAGGGAAAGAAGCATAGAAGTGAGCTTGACACCACATCTTGACCCAAAACCTTAAGGCATTAGGTCTATGAGTCCATCCACTTATATGCTCTTTAACTCATCCATTCTTGCCCATTATGGGACTTCTTCATTCACACTTGGAATACCTAACATCTCCCCCTCAAGTGTGAATTCTCATTCGAGTATTGGATACACCAGAGCTCAGCTCTCTATCTACTTGCACCGCCATTGGCTTATCCTTTCATCAATAGAACACGCCGCCTTGACCTATCGTCAGGAAGACTTTCGACATAAGGATCCCTCATGGATCTACCGGCACAAGGATCCCTCATGGATCTACCGGCCACTTGTCATATTCTCATAGGTGTGTAAGACTGAGATGACAACTAAGAAGAGATGTGAATTAGTTGTCCTAAATCTTTGTCATATTTTTCTACAATTATCAGAGTTAGTAGTAGCAGCGGAAAAAGTTGTGCAGAAAAATATCGAACGAATTTAAAGAGATAAGGGAGAAAAGAGTACTCATAGATTTTTATACTGGTTCACCTTCTTGTCTACCGAAGGTTACATCTAGTACTCTGGTAGCACAAAAGGTTTCTTCACTAGATATTAAGAGTAGCAATTACAAATTATCACCCCGAGATTTCCTTGTACCTTACTCACTCTCTAATACCTATATCACTCTTTGAAAAACAACATTTTCAAGTGACTCTATCCTCTTTCTTATCACACCCTTGTGGAGGCAATTCAACAAATTGAATGAAGAAAACTTTAACTATGACAAGAATTTCTTTTACAAGATTTGAAACTATGAACTCTTGAAATCCAATAATTCTTTATATACACTTAATAATAATGCTCATAAAGTTTTTAATAACTTTGAAACAACACTTAAGGCAACTTCAGAATATAATTTCTGAAAGTTAAGAACAAGTTGCAAAAAAGTGCAGAGCAAATATGTCAGAAAAGTTTAGATTGTGTATATGAGTTGTGTATTTTGAATTATGAGTTTCAATGAAAAGGTAGGAATTGATTGGAATGAAACTATTTCGTTTGGAGTGAAAGCTTGTGCAATTTGAATATGAAAACTGGTGCAACGACTCTCAGTAATCGATTACATCATTGACATAATCGATTACTCAAACATTTCGTCCAACTGAGTAATTGATTATCACACGATGTAATTGATTACCCAAAGGATGCAATCGATTACTCAAATATTTTGTCCAACTGAATAACTGATTATCACACAATATAATCGATTACTCACAGGATGTAATCAATTACCCAAACATTTTGTCCAACTTAATAACTGATTATCACACAGTGTAATTAGTTACTCACAGGATGTAATCGATTACCCAAGTATTTTGTTCAACTGAATACCTGATTACTACAATACGTAACTGATTACTGAAATGGGTGTAATCGATTACCATGTTTAGTTTTTGTTGAGCAACTTGTTTCTTACTCATGTAACATGTTACTTAGTTCTGGTAACCTGTTACTTAGTCACAGTAACCTATTACTTAGATCCAGTAACCTATTACACGGTATTTTGAAAATTGTTTTCATTTATACTTCTAGTTTTCAATTTGCTCTTAAAATACTTTTGAGCATTACTACTATTTGTATATAATAGAGTATAAGGATAGAAGTACCTATAAACTTAGATTCTAATTCCTTGAAGCTTTATCTTCATTGTCTTCAAAATTATTCTTCATTTTCTTATTTATGTGATATTGGTGTCTTCATCAAAATCGTGTCAAGGCCAGGAGCAAGATCTTCTTCACAAGGTGAAGTGTTTCACTCAATTCTTTACTAGAATCATACAATTTGACTTTGCATTTCATTTCAGTCATGCCATGTACACATGTTCAATTAAATATCTCGAGGACTTGACATAGGATTGTAATGAGGCCTGAATACAAAGAAACTGTGTTTCTGGGATACAAAGAAGGAGGTAAACCATTAGTGCATACTCAAACTTCCTTCACTTGTTCACTTTCAACTTTCTTTCACCAAACCATCACTTCTATGCTACTAACCATTTTGATTCTCCTTCTTCAATTGACTCTTTCTTTTGAGTCTTCACTTTTTTGGCATGATTTACATTTTTTTTATTTCCTTTCATTGCTTCATGCTCATCATTCACACATAATTGAAGAAGGAGAATTTCCAATTCACATTCCAACTCAGATACATAAATCACAATTTCATCCATTGCCCAACTTAACATTTAAAAAATCATATGCACTAATGATCTTTCTCCATGGGTATGAGGATTGATGTATTTCATTGTGGCTTAGGTGCATGATTTTCAAAAAATAAATTTTCAGCTCAAATGGGCTACAAAGAATTGGATTCATGATTTATAAGGGTTGGCTTTCTGGCTGTAGCTTAACTCTCCTAAAATAGGCCTTAATCATTTCCATGATATTCCATGCTTAATGGCAATTGACACAAAAATCAGGCAAAGCTAATTGATAGAATCCATCAAAGTCATTCATATGTGTTTGGATACACTTTCTTACCAGTTCGAAGGTTCTCTTCCTTTGATTGAACTATTCATTATTCAACATATTCAATATGCATCTGATTTATGCATCCACATCTTGAAGTCGGTCAAACTCAGAACCCTAATCACTTGCTATTCACAAGGTCTGCACACAAACAAATTTTCTAGCATGAAAACACAATTGGATTTCTTTTTGGATTTTATTCTAAACATACCCACTTTATTGAATTAAACATGTTACTACACATTGACAGACTAACACATACATAATTGAACACACTTGAAACAAAAACAGCTACACGCATAGTCACACACAACTACTTAAATATAAATAACTTGAAACAAAAGAACTGATTTGTTGTCTTTCTTTTAGCATATGATCATCATCACATCATTTCTTCATCTTCATCATCCTTTGCATCTGCATCTCCTGCTACACCAGAACTAGATGGTCCACCAGCTGCTCCTACTCCCCCCGGGAATGTAGGCCGGACACTAGGCCATGGGAATCGGCTAGCAAAATCCCCTGGGCTCATTTAGAATTGGTTATCTGGGTATTGAATCTGATATGCAGCATAGAAACCTTGCTGCTGGTGCAATTGCCCATGTCTCAAGATGTCATTATGGAGCTCCACATGCTTCATACGAACTTTGACCTGATTAATCCCAACAATCCCAATGACCCAAATAATTCCAAAAATCATTTCTAAGGGAAGGAGATCTACTAAGGGAATAGGATATGGTAAGGGAAAAATTATTAGAACATGGCTATAACATGAAGATACAATTCTCGTCTAATCATATATCAACATTTCCTTAGATGAGGTTATTGGGGATGGCCAAAAATCCGAATGTTATTGGGACTTGATCCGCGATAATTACAATGAACATCACGACAAAAATACAATTGAAAGAGATACAAGAAAGATAAGAAGTCAATGGTGGAGATTGAATCCTAGTGTTCAAAAGTTCGTTGGGTGCTACAAACATGCTATGGGATGGCAAACAAGCAGTAACAATGAAAGTAACATCATTTCTGAAGCATATGATATTTACCAGCAAGATATGGGAAAACCATTCAAACATGAATGTCAATGTCAATGGCAAATAAATTGATATATTGTTTATCCTAGACTGAAGCCTTATTTTCTTTATACACCAGCTATATGATAAATAACCCTGGCTGGACTTCCTCTGGGTCTTGCATGCGTCAGCCCAGTCCGAGTCTAAGATGCCTATGTGCTCTTAGATGAGCATATTCATTGGGCCTCTAATATATAGGAGACAATTAATTTAGAAAATTAATATATAAAATTTGCTAAATAATTAAATTATTCGACTCCAGAAACAGATTGAAAGCAGAGCAACCCAGCCAACCCTGGCCATGACATTAAGTAGCCGTTTGAGCTTTTTCTTAAATTTAAATCCATTCAAAAAATTAAATTCAATATCTAATAATTTAAATATTATATTGGAAAATGAAATATTGGTTTCCTACCTTTAATGACCTATAAATAGAGAGTGACCTAAATACAGATGACACACATTCATAAATAGAGGGCAAGCAATTGTTTTATATTTTATTAATTCTTCTATTTCTTCATAATTGCCTCTCCATGTCTAGACTCTTGTTGTTTATGGCTTGTACTCTTGATATGTGTTAAAATATAGTAAGAGTTATGAAAAGAAAGTTTCTTGATGAATCAAGAAGTGTATAAGAGAAAGTTTAAAGAAGCTTAAAGAAAGAAGAATGAGAAACAAATATTGATAATATTCTCATTGAATGAATTGAATTGATTGAATAAGAACTGAGTCAATATGACTTATTTATACAAGAGAAAAGAATGAAAAGAAAGCTTGTAAAGCAAGTAACTAACATAACCTAACTTGCTAATTCCTTACTTTTTAACTAACTATCATCTTCCAAAATAACTTATCATATATCTTTAATAATATGGTTGAGTAGTTTTATTTGTTTCTAGGTTAGGGCTTTGCTCTTAAATTAGTAATGAGAATTATTTATTATATTTCACTTTGTTGAGTTTTGTGCCTCGGGCATTAGTGAGCGAATTAGTATGAGTTTAGTAGCTATAGATTCACACCTCATAGATATATGAGGAAGTATGAAGAGAAAATCCAAATATCAAACATATAATAACCAATTGTACTCTTAGGATTCTGAGAAGTATCATTAGGGTGCTACAAAACTATTGCAAAAGAAGTAGGTAAAATGTTTGATTAAGTATACTACTAGGAAAGTACATATGGTTTTGGGCCTGTAGAGATAACATTATATATTATTGGGAAACTCGCCATCACAATTAAATTTCGTAGAAAATATGGTAAGTTATGAAAGCAAAATCACAAAAATAGAAATATAGAATGATATCATTTAAAGAATTTGAGTTTGTGCAACATAAATTTTGACAAAGACAAAAATTGGAGGCAATGTATACAAGATATGAGGATAATAAAAATTAGTAGGATTTTCAATTTTATTATCCTAGATTTAATTCTATGATGCACTTTTATATTTTATAGGTCTAAGATGAATGAGGTAGAGTCCTATGTATTCTTAAAAGATCTCATATAATTTATTAAGCATGTTAGAAATGATTTAGACAAATATATTTTAGAAAAAAATGAGTTATTTTCACTGGACAATCGATTAGACATCAATTATACAGTTATAGTCGATTATGATTGAGTGTATGGTAATCGGATATGAATTAATTATAATCGATTATTAGTTATTTAAACCAAATAATTAATTATGATTAAGTGTTAATTGATTAACTGATAATAAATGCTAAAATAATTGTTTTTAAAAGCTTAAAGTTTTACACAACTCATCAATTTAGTGTTTCATTGATTAACTGGATGTGTGCTTGTTTAAAATGTTTGATTCAACATAATGGAAAATGTTTGGATCGGGAAGGGAGATTGTATGTAGCAACATTGATGGTTTGGTGCAAATCGATCTAAATTCTACATGCCAATTTCTTTATCCCTTCAACTCTTTTAATTTATATTTATAGCTTTCTGTTTTATTAATATATTGTAAATCATTAAATAGCTTTGCTACGATTCATAATTTCAAATTAACTAAACTTTTAGATTCATTCATGTCCATACAATTAAGTTGATTTTCAATTTAGTCTTGATAATTGATTTGTAACTGACTATGAATCTATTGTCTAATTAGATAGTTAATTTTCCAAATTGCATAATCGATTATCAGTCAATTAAAACTAGAATAGTTATTGTATAATCGACTATTAATCGACTGTTTGAAAAAAATAAGTTTGTTCGAACAGAAACACCAATGTAACCTAACACCTACTCAACACACCTTATAGGTGTTTAGAGACTTTATTCACCTAACAAGTGGTATAAGAAGTAAAATTTGATATATGTACAATAGCTTGTTAACAAAACGATCCAAAGGGATGTGCTCCAACAACCAAGGTGCTTCAAAAAGTAGGTTACCAATCTTCCACAGTAAAAGATATTCATATTGGAAAGCAAGAACCAAAATTTTCATTAGGCTATATATATATATATATATATGGTAGTTCATAGAAAATGGATCTTGTATCCCATAATATTTGGTTGATGATATTCCAATGAACAAACACAAATGCTTATGGACCAATGAGAGAATAAGAGAGTCCAAAACAATCTGAAGGCAAAGAAAATCATCACCTATGCATTCTTGTATGATAAGTTCTTTAGAGTTTTTAATACATTGGTGCATAAGATATATGGGATACTTTACAAGTTACCTTTGGTGAGAGTAAGCATGCTAATATGAATACAATGATTCATGAATATGAATTGTTTCACATGCTACCAAATAAGAACATTAGCAAAGAAGTCTTACAAATGATGAATAAACTAACAAGATGTTAAGATTTCTTAATAGATCTTGGCAACCCAAAATGACTACTATTATGGAAGCAAAAAATCTTACTTGTCACTTTCTAGGAAGATCACTAGTTTCTTGGTATATTAAAAAACATTCTTGCATAGGTTTGTCAATAGTCGAAACATAATACATTGACGTCAATAGCTCTTATGCTCAAATCTTATAGATGAAAAAAACAATTGCAAATTTATAGTATAACACTTGGTCATATCCCAATTAAATGTGGTAATATTAGTGCATTCAACCTAATTAAGAATCACATGTTACATATAAGAACTATATAGTCATCATTTTTTAGAGATCATGTGTAAAAAGGAGATTGCATTATAGGGTTTATTGATTTCAATAATGTGTAGATGTTGTGAATTTGGTTAACCATATGAACTAAAATCAAAGTGAATAAATTTACAAGGACTTTCATCCAATTTCCTTTTTTACAAAGGACGAAAATGAAAAGGCCCTTTCGAGAGCCTAATAAGTCAAAAATTAATTGTGACATGATATTAATAATTCAAGTGGCCAAAAACTTATGCTATACCTTATTCTAATTGTATGCGCTGTCATATATAATTCCTATGAATTGAGTAAAGTTCATAAAAAATATGAATGCAGTGTATATTTTTCTTAGCCGCTTAAGATGACGCATCACTCAATAATACATAAAATGGTTTGGAAGTATATGACTACAAAATAGATAAATGAATTGTAAAAGCCACAAAAGAAAGTAGCCATAGGCAACCGTGAAGAGTCAAGGGAACAAGAATTGAGGACTAATTTTAGATGGGGACACAAATCCAAGGTGGTTAGATGAGAAGAATAAGGATTTTATTTTCTAAGAAAATCATGTCCCTATATTCTAGCTAATCAAACTTTATAAAGAAAATGCTATTTTTGTCAATTTGAAGGGATGCTAGAATTACTAAAATAGACACTCTTCATTTGTGATAGGTATGCAAAAGGAGGCTATTATTGTCAAATAAAATAAGAATCTCAAAATATCATATAAGCCTATTATCATTTGTTTTACTACTTTCAATGAAACATTCTCTACTTCTTCACATTCTCTCTAATGAAACTACACACTATTTCTCACATTTTCAAATTTTATTCAACAAATCTACCATTTTCAACTCTCAAACTCACTCACAGGTATGATTTTGTACTCTTTTAATTTTTTCTTTGTTGATAGATATAATTTATATTATTTCTCACATTTTCAATTTTAGTTCATCAAATCTATCATCTTCAACTCTCAAACCAACTCATAGGTATGATTTTATTTTTATAATCTTTCAATTTGTTCTTTGTTGTTAGGTATAATTTCTTCATCATATACTTTTTTGCATGATAATTGTTTTTTTGCCTAATATTTTTTGTCAAATTGAAGGGTTGCCGGAATTACTAAAATAAACACTTTTCATTTGTGTTAGATATGCAAAAAGAAGTTATTATTGTCAAATAAAATAAAATTTTCAAATATCATATAAGCTTATTATCTTTTGTTTTACTACTTTTATTCAAACATTATTCACTTCTTCACATTCTCTCTAATCAAATTACACACAATTTCTCACTTTTCAAAATTTATTCTACAAATCTATCATCTTCAACTCTCTAACTCACTCATAGGCATGATTTTATACTCTTTTAATTTTTTCTTTGTTGATAGATATAATTTATACTATTTCTGACCTTTTCAAATTTTTTTCAACAAATCTATCATCTTCAACTCTCAAACCACTCATAGGTATGATTTTATTTTTATACTATTTCAACTTTTTCTTTGTTGTTAGATATAATTTATAAATCATATAATTTTTTGCATAATAATTGTTTTTTTGCCTTCTATAACAATAACTTCATTTTAATCACGTGATGTATGTTAATTTTCCCCCCAAAATGTGTTTATTTTTCTTACACAAAACATGGATTGATCATGTTATTGTTTCAACATTTGCATAAGAGAAAACTCACTCGAATACAATGATTAGATGTTGCAATTACTATCTGAGTGTAGAAGAATAATGTCTTTATTTTTATTACGTGTTTGTCGTTATTCATTTTCAATTTAAAAGTGGTCTGAATTGTTAGCATTCTCGTATGTGGACAAGAATAATGTCTTTATTTATTTTTTTCATTTATATTTTGTTAAAATTATTTATGATTTCCAAATTTTAGGCAATCTTCATTATGGAGATAAATTTGCATTATTATTTCTAATAAATATTGATTATGACACTCATGATTGCATCCTTAAATAATATAACGTATGATTTATAACTAATGAAAAAATATTATAACAATTTTTGAATATAGACAATCCTCATTATGGATATAAATTTGCATAATTATTTCTAATAAATGTTGATTATGACACTGATGATTGCATCCTTAAATAATATAACAACTTATAACTAATGAAGAAATATTATAATTAGTCATTATAATAGTTTTTTAATATATATTAGTTACCAACATAATTTATTAGCCATTATATGATACTCATGAATCTATTCTTAAATAATATAACGGATGAAATATAATTTATTAGCCATTATATTAGCAATTATATGATTTTATTTTTATAACAAGATATAAAAAGCAATCATATTTAAAAATAGGAAATATAATGGTTGTAATAATATAGTAATAAAATATACCAACACTTTGTTGGTATAGCTTTCAACATTTAGTAACATTACGAAATTAAATAACATTACTGATAAAATCAATTGCGAGTATATTATTATATTAGATTAAACAATTATAGATTAAATATATAATATATAAATATTAAAGGAGGTTACCATCATTGGACTAATATTCTGATGTTTTTGTTGTATAGTCTGATATGTGATTGAAATAATATTATGAATGCACTTAAATAATATAACGATAGTAATTATCTTGATTACGCAAAATATGAATCTTAATTATTAAATTATTGAATGCACAGTATGAATATTCTATATTCTTATATGTGATTGAAATAATATTATGAATGCACTTAAATAATATAACGATAGTAATTATCTTGATTACGCAAAATATGAATCTTAATTATTAAATTATTGAATGCACATTATGAATATTCTCGAAATATATCATAAATAGAATATTATAACTAATCTATCCTTAAATAATATAACATACGATTTATAACTAATGATGAAATAGTATAATCAGCCATTATAACAGTTTTTAAATATATATTAGTTACTAACATAATTTATTAGCCATTATTATTCGATGATTACTTACTAGCTTTATATTATCTAATTATAGGATAACAATAGTAGATATATTCACATGAAAATATAAGACTTTTTTATTACGAATATATAAAAATAACAAGATTACAAAACAATCATATTTAAAAATAGGAAATATATTGGTTGTAATAGAGTAATAAAATAGACCAACATTTTGTTTGTATATCTTTCAACAATTAATAACATTATGAAAGTAAACGACACTACTAATTGAAATCAATTGTGAGTATATTCTTATATTAGATTAAACAATATACATTAAATATATTATCTATAAATATTAAAGAAGGTTACAATGATTAGACTAATATTCTCATATTTTTATTATATATTCTTATATGTCATTGAAATAACATTATGAATCCACTTAAATAATATAAGTATATAACGATAGTAATTGTCTTAATTACATAAAATATGAATTTTAATTATTAAATGCACATTATGAATATTCTATATTCTTATATGTGATTGAAATAACATTATGAATGCAATTATATAAAATAACGATACTAATTGTCTTAGTTACACAAAATATAAATTTCAATTATTGAAGACAGGTTATGAATATTCTTAAAATATAACATAAATAGAATATTGAAGATACTACATTAAGAATATTAAAAATTGCAATAGTTTTTCAATATATGTTAGTTACTTGCATAATTTCTTAACCATTATATGACACTCATGTTTTCATTCTTAAATAATATAATGGATGATAATTTGTGGAATATTTAATTACTACCATTATATTATTTCATTAAAGGATAACGATGGTAGATAACGTTCATAGGAAAATATAATTATTTTTTATTAGGAAAATATAAAAAATAACAAAACAATTATGATAATATTTTTATTAATTTAATTAATATTTCTGGAAAAAAGATATACGTCAAATTCTAAAGTAATGTGTTTCTTCAAATAGCTTAGAAACATTATCTCATTCTAATAACTCAACAAATCCCTTAGTATAACAAAATAAGATTAAAAAAATAGTATTAATACTCAAGGATTCAAAACATTATTAGTATATTTCAAATTAAAAATTAATACAAGTACACATAAGATCAATCAAAAAATCAAGAATTTGTATATCAATCCAATAATATAAAACATAATGAGTCACAATCTAACAATAGTAATTGTCTTAATTATACAAAATATAAATTTTAATTATTGAATGCACATTATGACTATTCTATATTCTTATATGTAATTGAAATAACATTAAGAATGTACTTAAATAATATAACGATACTAATTGTCTTAATTACACAAAATATGAATTTTAATTATTGAATGCACATTATGACTATTCTATATTCTTATATGTAATTGAAATAACATTAAGAATGTACTTAAATAATATAACGATACTAATTGTCTTAATTACACAAAATATGAATTTTAATTATTGAATGCACAATATGAATATTCTCTAAATATAACATAAATAGAATAGTAAAGATAACATTAACAAGATTAAAAATTGTAACAACTTTTGAATATATATTAGTTACTAGCATAATTTATTAATCATTATATGATACTCATAATTCTATTATTAAATAATATAATGGATGAGAATTTGTGGAATATTTAATTACTACCATTATATTATTTAATTAAATGATTACAATGATAGATATATTCACCGGAAAATATAAGTATTTTTTATTATGAATATATAAAATAAAAAATCAATTATGATTATCTTTTTATTAAATTAATTAATATTTAAATAATTATATGTGAAATTATATAGTAATGTGTTTCTTCAAATAGCTTAGAAACATTATTTCATTCTAATAGCTCATGAAATCATTTAGTATAACAAAATAAGATATAAAAAATAGTATTAATACTCAAGGATTCGAAATATTATTAGTATATTTCAAACTAAAAATTAATACAAGTACACATAAGATCAATTATAAAATCAATAATTTGTATATAAATCTAATAATATAAAACATAATGAGTCACAATCTAACAATAGTAATTGTCTTAATTATACAAAATATGAATTTTAATTATTGAATGCACATTATGATTATTATATATTCTTATATGTGATTGAAATAACATTAAGAATGCACTTAAATAATATAACGATACTAATTGTCTTAATTACACAAAATATGAATTTTAATTATTGAATGCACATTATGAATATTCTTGAAATATAACATAAATAGAATAGTAAAGATAACATTAAGAAGATTAAAAATTGTAACAACTTTTGAATATATATTAGTTACTAGCATAATTTATTAATCATTATATGATATTGATAATTTCAGTTTTAAATAATATAATGGATGATAATTTGTGGAATATTTAATTACTACTATTATATTATTCAATTAAATGATTAAAATGGTAGATATATTCACCGGAAAATATAAATATTTTTTATTAGGAATATATAAAAATAACAAATCAATTATGTGAATCTTTAATTAATTTAATTAATATCACTGTAAAAAGTACGTCAAATTATATCCTAATGTGTTTTTTTAAAGAACTTAGAAACATTATCTAATCCTAATAGCTCATCAACTCATTTAGTATAACAAAATAAGATAAAAATAATATTAAAATTAATACTCAATGATTTGAAAAATTATTAGTATATTTCAAACTACAAATTAATACAGGTACACATAAGACCAATTATAAAATCAAGAATTTGTATGTAAATCCAATAGTACAAAACATAATGAGCTACAATCTAAAATTAATATAAAAATAGTCTTAGTTTTATTAAACTTACTAAAAAACATTATGTCTTTCATTTGATTTTATAGTGATCATGTAAGTGATTCTTCTACCTCTATTTTATTAAAAACAATCATAAGATATACAAAGTTGTATACATTATAACGTATATTTGATTTATATTTTGTTTGAAATAATTTTTATTATTTAATTTTAGGCAACACTCATTATGGATATATTTTATTTAAGGTTTAGTGATTGATTCTAATATTTCAATGTTACTATTACAATACTAAAATAGTAATAATATGAAATATAACATAAATAGAATATTAAAGATAGTAGATTAAGAAATTTAACAATCAAAACAATTTATATTAAACTGAAATTATTAATATTATTAGGAGGTCAGGTTTGGGCGTAATCATAGGAACATGTTTGTTACTTGCAGCCATTGCACGAGATACATGTGGTTATTTGATTCTTGAAATATGACATAAATAAAATATTAAAGATACTAGATTAAGAAGATCAAAGGACAGTGATGATTTCATCCTTAATTAATATAACAGATTAGAATTTGTGGAATATTTATATGGTTATTTATATGATTATTTTTTTACTATCTCTAAATGTTCAAAGCTAATTAATTTTTTTCCACTGGTTAATGAAAAAATCACGCCCATTTGACATGGTAAAAGATTTAAATGACTCTAAGCAACTATAGAAGATTGTTGTTAGAATTTTGATCTTTGGTATGTTCAAATGCCACCAAAACTAGCGTATCTTGAAATGATATTGGTGGACAGTGAGGTTGCAATTTATATGATTTCAAATAATACATTTAATTCATACAATTTTCATTTATAATATTATATTGTTTTATGTATTGTAGGGTAGTAAGATACAAGTTAATGTTAGGAAAAATGAATTCAATGAGTGGAGACATAAATTGAAAGAGCATGAGACTTATGTTATGGACAATTTTAATATTGTGCATAATGATATTTTATTACTGATACAACACTTGAAGAGAAATATATTCCTGATATTCCAGTATGTGAATATTATTTCAAAAAATTTGAGGACATACTAGCTGGGAGTTTTCGCACTGATTTGTTAGTAGGTTAGATCAAAAAATTCTTTCATTTTAGTTCAGTCAAAACCTTTAACTCAAAAATTACTTAATTATATGCAACATTGATAATACTTTTTTATTAACTCAAATAAATATTATCGGAGTTGTTGATGAACTAATATTCTCTGAGACTAAGACAAACTTAAAAAATGTCAGCTTCAACATGAAGGATCTTAGGTGTTTTTCTATATTGTTATCAATAATGTTGCTTTATTTATTTATATAAATGTTTCTAATTTTTCTAACTTATTTTTTAAAAATTAAGAGATGTTGATGTCATTAGTTGTACTCTTTGGGAAGGTCATGCAACGAAATATATCAACCACTTCAATAATAGATAAATAGATGCATCCATGATTATTATTCTAACACATGCAAGAATCAAAGAATCACAAAGTCATAATAATTTTTAAAACTTGCATGAGTTAATCAAATTAAATATCCTCTATTTCTATGGCT
The DNA here is from genome assembly GCF_001865875.1 of Lupinus angustifolius. Classification (NCBI taxonomy): domain Eukaryota; kingdom Viridiplantae; phylum Streptophyta; class Magnoliopsida; order Fabales; family Fabaceae; genus Lupinus; species Lupinus angustifolius. Next base: position 17,087,366 of record NC_032019.1, on the reverse strand, counting down.
TATTTGCATTACTATTTTATCATTAGTTAAGTAAATATTCACCATCCTTTTGTAATTCATGGTGTGGCTCAAAATTGTTGATAAATGAATAAATTTCAAACATATATAAGTTCATAAGCAGATACTATTTATTTACAAACAAATAATTATAAAATTAACATTTGAATGTAGAATTATAATCTTGATTCTACTTTTTTCAAATATAGTTTTCAGGCAATTCAATATTGTGAGACATTAAGTCAAGGTATAAGTGAAGTAAAAAAAGAAGTAAAAATATAGTTTTCACGCAATTATATATGGCAATTTAAAGTGAACAAAGTAAAAAAAGATGAAAGATATTAATACATGATAATGATAGTAAAACTCTAATGTCAACAACAAATGTTATTTATAAGAAACTTTTCCAAAACCTATAACATGTATTTTACTTTTACTTTAAGATTCATATACTACATTATTATTATTTTTCCTAAACTCTAATATGTCATTTATTTTAACTTTATGAGTTTAAATATGTAACACCGCGAATTTTACGATTTTGAATTATAAGATTTTATTAATATTGTTATTAATTATATTTTCGAAAATGAATTTCTGGGAATTTTTGGTAAAGAATTAGACAAAACTCTTGTTGAGTTTTAGTCTTGTAATTCTATTTCCAATTTAGTGGTAATTTTCATGATTTTCGGAGACAGTCGGTTTCGGACCACTGTCAGGGCCGAATCTCACCCGGTACGGCTCAAAAAGTGATTTTTGAGTTCTGTAACTCGGAATCGAATTCTGATTGCGCCGTTGGTTTCATAATTTCATTTCGATTCAATATAGACCCTGAGTACACTCATACTTATTTTCTAAATATTTTTCACTCGGAATGCCGAAATCCGAAATTCTAATCATATATTAGAATCGGACGATTTATAATACCCGATCGAGTATTGGCTGATAATACTCGGGAAGGTTTATCGCACGTGTCCACGAAGTGGTCATTTCGCATTGGGATGTGAGATATGACTTTCCATAAAGCAAACCTCACATCACTTTCTCAAATCTCTTATGAGATCATCATTAGCCATCCTAGGAGATTTTGTAATGATTTCCTAGAGGGAAATCTGATTTCCCTTTCCCTCATTAAACACTCCACACTTCACACTTCACTCTCACACTCTCATTTGCAAAATTCTCAAGATAAGGTAAATATCCTTTCTTCATTTTTCTCTTATTTCTCATTGTTTCTTCCATCTTCAATCCTTGATCTCTCAACATTCAACCAATGGATGTTGATGAGATTTAAGTATGTTGTTCATGAGTATGTCAAGAACATATTCAACCGTTGAAATTTTCTAAAACGCTTTCTAACTCATTTTCTCCTCAAAACCGAAAATGGTGATGTTCTTGAACTTATGAAAATATTTTGTTGAAACCATGAACAACTTGTGTTCATGGAGTGGTTATAATGTTTTATTA
>NC_032019.1:17085358-17085802 GCF_001865875.1 Lupinus angustifolius | reverse complement strand
TTTGGAAAAATAAGAATGTATGTATTTCTAGTTGTTTTTAGCCTTAAACCATGGCTTGGAACAAGTTGGAAAAATAGAAACTTTTGTTAAAAAGGATGTTAAGATTTATGAGTACATGGATGCCTCATAAAACTCTTAAATGACACTTTGAATAACTTACTTTAAAGTGGTAAGATTATCAAAGAATGTCTTAAATCGGAATATGTAGTTTTACTAAAAACCGTACCTTTAAAAATGAATGGAAATCGTGAACGAACTTTCGATGAAAAAGGATGGTCAAGAACATGCGATGTTGGGTCGGATGAATGAAAAGGATGTAGGATCATAATGGGGAAAAAGAGAAATGATTTTAAGTATTTTAGTAACGATTTTAGAAATATCAGAAACTAACGGATTTTTATTGTGGTAGTTACGAAGATTTCGGTGTTCGAACCTTGAAACCAA
>NC_032019.1:17083329-17085258 GCF_001865875.1 Lupinus angustifolius | reverse complement strand
GCCTCGCCTGGGCGAGCAAGGGTCCCGCTTAGGCGAGAAAGCCCAAGATTTCGATCAAATTCTGGAAATCTCTCGCTTGGGCGAGAGATTTCTCACCCGGGCGAGCAAAGGCTTCGCTTGGGCGGAAAAAAAAAACCCAGGATTTTAATGAGTTTCTAGAACTCTCTCGCTTGGGCGAGAGATGTCTCGCTTGAGCGAGAAGGGGCCTCGCTTGGGCGATCGTACCTTTGCTTGGGCGAGGAAGGCTTAAGTTTAATTTAGATTTAAAGATGAATTGTCGCTTGGGCGAGAGTTGCCCAATTTTTAAAATGGTATTGTTGATTGAATTTTCGCTTGAGTGAAGGGTCCTCGCTTGTGCGAGAGACAGTAATTGTGTTTGACTATTTGGATTGATTGGTTGAGTATGTAATAACCCTAGTATGGGTATATGATATAAACTACTTTGGTATAACACCGTAATTGAATTAAAAAGTAAAGTATTCAAGGTGTTGGAATTAAATAGTCAAACTCGGTAATTAATTTTAAAGAAAGTATTCCGAGAAGGATGTATGATTTAGGGCGATGCCCAGAAAAGGATACGTGATACCACGAAGCGAGATCGTCTGACCGTAAGTGGCTTGGTCTGGGACCGTCCAGGGTGATTCAGCGATAGTCGTAGTGGTAGGGACGTTACCCTTTGACTTATGATGTGAATTAGGGCACTACCCACAAAGGAACACATGATACCACGTAATGAGATCGGCTGACCGTTAGAGGCTTGGTCTGGGATCGTCCAGGGTATTCAGCGATGGTCGTAGTGGTGGGATGTATTTCCTTTATATTACGTGTTAACGTATGATCGGAACCCACAAGAAGCATTCCTGGGGGAGAAGACTTAAGGTGGGCCGAGCATGGTAAATAATGATTAAAAGAGTTAATCATCTAACTGGGGTGGACATCTGCTGTCCGACAATAGTGTACCACTTGATGTGCCACTACTTGTGATTGGTTAGAAAAATAATTAATTATTAAAATTTTAATTTAAATATATTTTTCAACCAATCACAAGTAATGGTACATGAAGTGGCACTCTTTGTGGGACAGCAAATGTGCTGGTTAGTGTTCATATGCATATGGTTAATAATGGAGTAGTGAAGAGGAAATTGAAAGGATGACTTAGAGCATCGTGATGTTGAGAGGGACGACATTGTTGGACGGTGATTCGTCAACAATGTCTTGAGGGGGAGTCTAGGTGAGGTGAGTCTCTTGTATTCCTGGGGAGGTACCCTGTTGGATCGGACAGTTCTCACAGGCCAAACTAGACAATCTCTGACAACCCCTCTTTGCAATCTGGATCAACGAGAGGGATGTCCAGAAAGCGTTTGTACGACCTAGGTCCGGGTAGGACTGTTCCTGAGGGAACCGATCGATCTATTTTTATTTCCTTGCGAGGATATGTTATTCCGGGTGCGTACAAAGTGGCTTGGTATGGGACCTGTACTCTTGATTTATTTCCGACTAGGTTATTGGGAGGATATTGGTGTGAGGTGGATGATCATGACATAGCATGCATATATTGCACATGTGGAAGTGGATTCTCACATTTGAGTTACAAACATCATGCATCATCAACACTATGCACATATTACTACTTATAGTTATGATATTTATTTATGAAATGTATGTTAATATATTATTGTTTATATTGATAAATGGTGGGTTATAATGTCGGTGATAGGTAATATATGTGTATGTTATTATTTGGAGCATGCTCTCCTCTTATGTGTTATTTAATTATAGTCATGATATCTTGTCGATGAATTATATATTGATAAATGGTGAATTTATGATATTGTTTGGGAATAAGTGTTGTTTACATTACATAGGATATGTATATTAAGATTTATGAGAACAATTGATGAGTTTGGTTATATTACTCATGTGGATTGG
>NC_032019.1:17082888-17083229 GCF_001865875.1 Lupinus angustifolius | reverse complement strand
TACTTAAAGTGATGTCCCGGAAAAGGAAGGTTTTTAAAAGGAAACAATTTTATATCACCAATTCAAAAAAAAAAATTTACTCACTTTTCCACGTAATAAATAAAGAGTATTTTTCGGGGCATTACAAAATACAAACTAACAAAGCTAAGGTTATACTCCATGATATTTAACAAAATATGTTAATTATTTACACAATATTACAACATAACAATATTTTCTTTCTCTTTTATTATACAACTTTGAAATTTAATTCTTTAAATTTCTACCACCAATAAAATACATCAACCCGTGAAATACACGGGTATCCTACTAGTATACATATAAACCAGTAATTAATATAT
>NC_032019.1:17082115-17082788 GCF_001865875.1 Lupinus angustifolius | reverse complement strand
ATGTTCGAATGCTTTTGAATATATATGATTGTTGATGAAATATGTTGAATATTGTATATGAATGTTGTTGGGAACTTTCTTGTGTGCAGGTGTTTGAATAACCATGTTTAAATGTGTTTCAGTTGTCGAAAATGGCAAAATTGGTATTCTGTCCAAGTCCCTGACGCTTGGGCGAGCATAGCCTCGCTTGGGCGAGGACTGGGCGAGGGACTGGGCGATGGGAGGTTTTGGTTCTGGAACTCCCTCGCCTGGGCGACAGAATCTCGCTTGGGCGAGAAAGCCCAGGATTTTAATGAGTTTCTGCAACTCTCTCGCTTGGGAGAGAGATGTCTTGCTTGAGCGAGAAGAGGCCTCGCTTGGGTGATAGTACCTTTGCTTGGGTGAGGAAAACTTCAGTTTATTTGAGGTTTAAAGATGAATTGTCGCTTGGGCGACTAGTCCCTGCTTTGGCGAGGGACAGTGTGGAAAGATTGAAATAAGATGATGTTGTGAATAATGTAATGAACCCGGGTAGGGTGTGTTGTGATATAAAAGTTGTGGAATGAGATCATGGCTTAGATGAGAAGCATGATCCTACAAAAGTGTGAAAGCATTGTTTATGTTTATGCCTTGTTGGGCAAGTATCCGACTTGAGGTCGTGAACTAGGGGGGTACCCTAGTAAGGATACATGAT
>NC_032019.1:17069308-17082015 GCF_001865875.1 Lupinus angustifolius | reverse complement strand
GAGTTCTTGGAGGAGGTCCCTGCAAGAAGGCTTCGGTTTTGAGAATGTCATCCCCTCCGAATTATGCCGCTGGGTTATGGCATAATGAAGTGGAGGAAGAGGAAGAAGAGGACGAGGTCGTTGAGCTCGTAAATGTAGAGAGCTCGGTGGGGGTGATCGACCTCGTGTCTGACTTAGAAGAGGAGGAGGGCCCTAGTGAGGGGTCTAGCATTCCTGAAATCTTTTGAGTTAGCTCGTGGCCAGTCGATGCCCCTTTGTTTTTGATTGGGGGCTGTGTTTCTTTTGATTTTGTATATGTTAGTGGCGAGGTAGTTTCCGCCTTTGTTGATCTAGTCTGTATGAACTAACTATGATTGAACCGATTATATGCATTGGATTATTCAAGAAACTGTGAATCATGTTAAGTTATCATTCGATAACGATAAGTTGATTTTCCGCATTCGAGTTACTTAAAGTGATGTCCCGGAAAAGGAAGATTTGAAAAGGAGGCAATTTTATATAATTCATTTAAAAAAAAATTTACCCATTTTTCCGCAATGTTTTTGAGAAGTATTTTTCGGGGCGTTACAAATGTATTAATCAATTTTAACTCTATAATTTATTTATTTTTTATTCTCAATCAATTTTGTATTTTAATAGTATTTTCTTCCAAATATCAATGTTGGCTAACATGGATTGTTATTCCTATTATTTTGAATGTAATTGTAACAATTTCCTTATTTTTATGAGTAATTTAATAATATATTTATACATATACCAATTTCACCCAATAATAAAATTTAAAAGGAAATTAAGAATAAAAAATAATTCATAGCATCTATTTCCAAAATACATAATCCTTATTAATTAAACCTAAGTAGGCAAGAGTTAAAGAGATTTATGAATGGACGAAAACAAAATCTGTGGGAACTCAAAAACTTTCCATCAAGAACTCTCCAGAACTTACTCCTCTCCCCAATTTACTTAATTAAGTTCAATGACCATGAAGCATTTAATGTTGTTCAGAACCATATCACACATTAAAGATCTATAAATAGACTTAGTCCCAGGACTATTGAACACTTCATTTATTGAGGATCTATAAATAGACTCAAGTATAAAGAATTAAGACACCATTTATTACATTCATGCAAACATTCTATGAAAGTTTTCTGTAATCAAAACTTTGTCAAATTAGCATTTAATCACTTTGTAGTATTGAATACCATGTTATTCAACCACTTGCTATTTAATATGCTAACATCTTAATCTTCATATCTATTCGAGTATATGAGTGTGATTTTAAAGGCTTGCAAATTGTAATTAATTTACAAAACCAAACACTCTGTTTTAGTGTTGAGCCAGAGAAGGTACGTATGCAAAGCAATACTCATGCAAGAATAATACTTTGCTCTATAATATTGGTCGATTATAGTGGAAACTTAATACCAAAAGGTAATATCTTATAAGAATTTTAACCCAGAGTTACTTGAATGGACATTTTCTATACCAAAAAGTATACTATTGTATATGTCACTATTTATGATTGATCAGAAAAATACTTAATTATTAAATTTTTAACTTCAATACAATTTTTCAATCAATTACAAACTATGACACATTTTTATGGGACAGTAGATGTGCTCTCGGGCATAAGATATATTTTTCTAAAACTATCCTTTAAGTTTATTTTATTTAAAACAAGTGAACCCTCTAATTTCTCTTATGTTAAAAAGTAGACTACTCACTCATCTAAAATCATAAGAAGTTGGAAAAACACAAATCAACCCTCCTTCTTGTGTTATTTTTTGTTATTTTAGTTGCCACAATGCAATGTATTCGAATGTAATAGTACATGATCTTGGAAGTTCATTATTTATTTATTTTTTATCAGCAAAGTTCATTAATTGATGATCAGATAATTTGAATAATTATTATGTCCATAATATTTGCCTAGATGCTTATATGTGATAAGTACTACTTGACATTACTTGATTATATGTTTATCAAGGTGCTTAATTGAAATATATGAGAGTTTTTATGAGTGGATGAAACAGAAAAATTACAACATGAATGTGTATTAGGAATAGTAGTAGTGGAAGCAGAAGAGGACATTGAGACTGGAAGTTGAAGATTGGTGAAGACACATAATCCTTGATGACTAGTGTTCTCTCTAGAAGTAAGGTACCATCAACCTGAGAATTTACACAACAATAATGAGAATGGAATTCAAAATAAATAGAATTGTCTTTGGCAAATTGACTAACACTAACAAGGTTCTTAGTTATAGAAGGAACCAAGAGTAAATTTTGAGAGTAAGGACATGTCAGGGAATGTAAGGGGAGTTGCACTCAAATGTACCAATCCCTATAATAGGAGCACTAGAACCATTACCTATAAAGATATTATTAGATCCAGATAGATCAGTAGAGTGCATCAAATTCGACGAATCAACGGTAATATGATGTGTGGCTCCAGAATGAGGGTACCACAACTGAGAATTGTAAGCTTGCGGCTCCATAACAATATGATGATGCTGAGGGCTAGGTTGTCCCTATGGTGGATGAAAAAAGTCACAATAGGACTGAGAAGGTGACATAGGAGCAGGCCCCAAAATAGAGGGTTGACGATATCCAAGATGCAACATAGGAGAAATACTATTGTCATACGGTCGTGCAGGAGAGGCATTACCTGAATAGAAGACGGTTGTGTAGGAGAGGCATACTGCACATATTGAGCAGGAGAAGCAGATACTTGTGACTACAACACTAGATCAAATCGATACCAGCATTGCAAAACTTCATGTCCAGGTTTACAACAAAACTAGCAACATATAGAACTTCGACCACGACCTGAACGAAATCCCCTACCACATCCAAAATAATTTCCATGCCCTCTACCAGTAGGTGGAGCCCTAGACTGATAACCAACAGAAGAATATTGCATCATTTTCGAAGGAAAACAACTTCTGCCTCATAATGAAAATTTCGAGGTTGTTGCTGTCCATAATTAGAGAACCGATTCTTAAGAGAGGAGCTAGCAACATTAACAGAAAATGCCTCATTAGTGGGAGGATGAATCATCTCTAGATAAGTCTCATGAGCCATTAGAAGAGACTCAAGTTGGATAAAAGAGCAAGACTCGGTTCTATTGTTGATCGTGGTGACAAAAGATTCATACTCGAAAGGAAGACCTTCAAGTACTAAACGAACCTGTTCACGAATGAAAATTACCTCACCAACCGCAACAAGAAAGTGAGTCAACGCCTTTATACGGGGCACCAACTTAGTAATAGTCTAAGTTCTTTTCGTAATGGTGCGAAGCTCAGAGAGAAGAAGCTGACTTCGAGCACAAATCAGAGAATCAAAGAAAGTATGAACTTCATCCTAAATTTGCCACGCGTGTTTGAGCCCTAGAACCCATGACTGAACAGACTCAAAGAGTGATTGCAGCAACCATGAGACGAAATGCCGATCTTGCTCCTCCCATTGCAGAAAAGCTGGATTCAACCATTGAAGCTCACAGTCGTCTTTAGAAAGAAAACGAAGAGGAATCTGAGGATTTACAATAAATCTTTCAAGCCGCTGCGAAGCGAGAACGACTTCAACTTGCTGCTTCCATATGAAGTAGTTTTTCTCTGAAAGTTTTGCGGAAACGTTGTGAGAGAAAGTTATCGTCGCTAGAGGAACCATAGTGGAAGGCCGAGGAGAGAGAGAAAGCAACGTTGATACCGGCAGAAAAGAATCCATGGAGCTTTAGGATCTATAAGCTCTAATACCATGTTTAAATTTGATGATGTAGAGGAAGAAGAAGAAAGAAACCTGAGATAAGCAATGAATATCATGTTTCAAGAGAAAGAAGAAGAAAGAGAGAGAGAATAGGAAATGAAATGTATTATGTTTGTACTATTAATTGATGAGTATACAATAGGCCCAAGCTCTTTATTTATAAGAGCAAAAAATAAAGATCTAATGTATCTGGACAGAAAGGAGGGCCATATACATTATAAACAGAAACTAGAAAAAGGCTTAGACACATTAAGAGAAAATCAGTTACAAAAACAATTACACTAAAACTCAACTACACTAATTGTTTGAATTTGATGATGTAGAGGTAGAAGAAGATAGAAACCCGAGAGAAGCAATGAGTATAGTGTTTCAAGAGAAAGAAGAAAGAGGAAAACGAAGAAGAGAGAGAGAATAGGAAATGAAATGTATTCTATTTGTATTATTAATTGATGAGTATACAATAGGCCCAAGCTTTTTATTTATAAGAGTAGAAAATAAAGCTGGAATGTATCAGATTATAATGAAGTGGTGGTAGAGACGCAAATGCATCAAGAACCTGAGCCAGTAGAGCATCAGATGCAAGTTGAACTGAGGCACTCCGGAAGAGGCAGAATACCTTCTTCAAAGTATCCTGAAGAAGATTATATCACACTCACAGATAATGGTAAACCTCAATACTTCTCAGAATCTATGCAAACATCTGATAAAGAAGAGTGGATTAAAGCCATGGAAGATGAGATGAACTCGATACATGGGAAACACACTTATGATCTGGTGGATTTTCCCAAAGGAAGAAAAGCCTTGAAAAAAAATGGGTTTATAGGCTTAAAGTTGAAGAAGGAAGCTTAAGACCAAGGTACAAAGCTCAGATTATTGTGAAAGGATGCAATCAGAAAAAAGAAAGAGTTGATTTTGATGAGATATTCTCACTAGTGGTGAAGTATTCCTTCATAAGAGTAGCATTGGGTCTAGCAGCTAGCTAGACTTAGAAGTTGAACAACTTGATGTGAAAACAACTTTCTTACATGAAGACATCAAATAAGAAATCTAAATGGAGCAACCAGAAGGTTATGAAGAACCATGCAAGGAACACTTAGTGTGTCATCTGAATAAGAGTTTAAATGATCTGAAACAAGCCCCGAGACAGTGGTACAAGAAGTTTGAATCCTTCATGATCAAATACAGTTTTGAGAAGACAACTGGTAATCATTATGTATTCATTAAAAGGTATGAAAATGGAAACTTTATTATCCTCCTCTTATATGTTGATGATATGTTAATCATTGGGCGTGACAAGACCAAGATTGCTGGTTTGAAGAATGCTTTAAGCAAGTCTTTTGCTATGAAAGACTTGGATCCTGCAAAGCAGATTCTTGGAATAAGGATAATCAGAGATCGTTCCAAGAAGTTGTTATGGCTATCACAAGAGAAGCACATTGAGAAAGTTCTCAAGAGATTCAACATAGATAAGACAAAGTCTGTCAGTTTTCCACTTGCTGGACAATTGAAGTTAACAACAATGCATTGTCCAACTAGTGATGAAGAAAGGAAAGAAATGAGCGGAATGCCTTATTCCTTTGTGATAGGAAGCCTAATGTATGCTATGATTTATACAAGACCAGATATTGCCCACAAAGTTGGAGTTGTGAATCGGTTCTTGTCCAATCCCGGCAAAGAGCATTGGAATGCATTAAAGTGGATATTGAGATATCTGAAGGGAACTACCAAAAGATGTTTACGCTTTGGTAATGAAGATCCTATGTTAGTTGGATACACAGATGCTGACATGGCTGGAGATATAGATTCCAGAAAATCTACATCAGCTTATCTAACTACTTTTGTAGGGGGAGCTGTATCTTGGCAATCCAAGTTACAAAGATGTATTGCATTATCAACAACAGAAGTAGAATATATTGCAGCATATGAAGCTTGCAAGAAGATAAAATATATGAAAAATATCTTGCATGAGTTGGGTCATGCTCAAGATAGATATGTTTTGCACTGTGATAACCAATACAATTCACCTAGCTAAGAATCCTACGTTTCATTCTCGGACAAAGCACATTGATTATCGTTATCATTGGATACAAAATGCTTTGGAGGATGGTGAGTTGCAGCTAAAGAAAATTCATACATATGACAACTGGTCTAACGTGATGACTAAGACAGTTTCACTCAAGAAGCTAACAAATTGTTGTAGAGGTGCAAGACTTGTGATACCCATCAATTAATTCAGGAAGGGGGAGATTTTTTTGGAATTCTTCCTAATTGATGTGGAAGCAAGACCAATGAATCTTGGTAGATGAACCTTTGATTAAATTCAATGATGGCTATTCCAAAGTCTTGGAATTATGTCTCAACTCTTGAGAATTATGAAGTCTAACTTAGAAAGTTGGAGTAGCACTTTTCAAAGTGTCTTGAAAAGTATGACAACAATTAATCATCTACTATGTCTTCATGATGAAGACTTCCTCCCCTTCACTATATATAGGGGACTTGTGAGGAAGAGATACAACAAGCAAGTGAGAAAGAACAACATAAAGAGAAAGTGAGAGAGTTTATATTCACATAGTGTGAGATTTGTATTCCTAGTCAGATACTAGAGAGAGTTTGTATTTCCATCCTTTTTTGGTGAGATTGAGTGTTATCCTCTTTGTAAGAGAGAGTCAAATATTGTAATCCTACTTTCTATAGTGGAGATATTTTCTGGACTAGGTCCCGAGGTTGTTTCCTTCTCACATTGTGGAGGTGTTTCCATGTTAAAAATTCTTGGTGTTATTCTTCTACTCTTCTCTATTTTCTTTATACACTTATTCATTTCACAAGTGCCCATTTTACATCACACCGAGGAGGAAAATTGGTTCTGAATTTCCCAACGAACTCTTTTTTGTTTTACGTGTATTCTATGTACATTAGGGTCACTTGCACTAGAAGACCAAATCACGGGGGAATTAAGTTTTCTTTCATTTTGGCCTAAGCTCTAAGGTGAGCTTAGACCAAATCATGTGTTGTTGAACTCATACTCCATTATCATAGTGCATCATACTATTATATTTATATCGAGCCATCTGCAATCATATTGCTACAAAATCTAGATTTCTTATTTGAATAATTATTTTATCACCTATAAATTTAGACAATTCATCATGAGTTATACATGTTGAATACAAATAACCCTGTACTTTCGTGATCACTACTACTTATAACATTTCAACAAATGTATACATAAGATAGTTTATACATTTTAACAAATATATACATCTTGATAGATTATTGACATTTGTTTTGTTCATTTTTTATTTGGAGGATACATCCTACATGTACTTCTTGAGGATGTTTTAAGAAGTTGGTCTTACGCTCATTTGACAATGTTCCATCTGTGATGCTGATTTAAAATAAAGATACTTATGTTTTCATTTTAATATCCAATGATTGAAGTATTTCCCTACATTAAAAGAAAAATTTAATGCTATATATCAAGTTTTATTTTAGAGGAATTACTTATTTCCATCTCTCATCTTTTTCGTGGTTACCAATTTAGTCCTTAACAAATTCAACGTCGAGTCACGTTAGTCCTTCTATCAGATGGACACCGTTAACTGTAACAAAGTTGATGGTGTGAGACGTTTAATGGTGACATGGACTATGGTAGATTCTAATACATGTACACCTGTCCATGTCATCAAGCCACAGAGAATGCTTCTAGTGGGACCCGATCTTAACATTTAAACCACAGAGAATACACCTCAGCACCACTACGAACCATCACTAAATCACCCTGGAAGGCTCTCAAGCCAAGCCTCTTACGGTCAGACAATCTCGCTGCATAGGCATAATATAACACTTGTGGGCCTCGTCCTTAACCATACAATTATTTACATACATCACTTTAGATATGACAATTCTTCTTTGTACCATTTCCAAGAATTTCATATAATTATTCTTCTTTACAACATTTACTTATTGAAAGAATATTATCTCCAATAAAGGTGTTTTAGATTTTATTGAATATGATTGAAAGTGAATGAATTCTTGATGGCAAAAATGTCATTAGACCCTCGCATATGTGATAGTTATCATTCAGACGACTTAAGAAATCTTGTCTGTATGGAGCCATGTTGCTCAAGCGAGAGTTGTCTTGCTCAAGCGAGGGAATCACCATTTTTATAAGGCACTTGTGGCTTAAGCGAGAGCTGTCTCGCCCAAGCGAGAAAAATCATTTTCTCTAGACAGTTCTCGCTCAAGTGAGAGCTGTCTTGCTCAAACGAGAAAAGCCTGAAACTTAGTTAAATTTCTTTTCTTAATGAAAAGTTTTCTCATTTATATAACACATGTTTTTAAGCCTTGAATTTAACAATTATCTCATACATATAATTCTTAGAATAGTTATTCGAGCAATATTAAACAGGAATAATCATGACATCTTCATACATAATCTAACATAATTTGGCATAAGAAATATTGTTGTACTTAATCCAAACAAAACAGAAAATTGATTAAGTACAAGCTTTCTTAATACCCAAGACAACTCCAAACTTGTGAGGGAGTTTGGAGGTCCTGAAGCATATTCAGACACCATTGTGTCACGATGTTTTCTCCTTCACGTGAGTGTGTCGTGCAGATTGTTTCCTCGATTCCAGGTGAGCTTAATTCGCCGAGTCTCTTCTCGTACTCTTCATCATGCCAAAATCAAAATAACGCTAATTAGGTCACTTTGATAATTATTATTCTTACGAAATAACATTTTACACGAAAATAAAACTTCCGATCTAAAATGAACTTAATCGCTTTCATTCATCTGATTCAAGGTCTAGTATTTCTTGAATCATCATTTATCATTGTAAGTCTTACAACACAACGACACTTTCTAAAGTAAAATTTTAACAAAACTTATAACAGAATTATGTCATAATCTGTGGATATACACCAGGTTAGTTCCCAGGAAAGAGAGGTGGGTCATAAAGACACACTTAAATACCAAGTCTTTCCTGAGGCAGAACTTTTCTAGACATGTATTTCCACTTCATTACATTTTTCCAGTAATGATAACTCTTCATAAAACTTATCTTTTGCAAGTAAAACATTTTTATTAAGATTATCCTTTTTAAGTAAGATTATTAAGCTAGACTTATCATTTTAAAGTAAGACAACTTAAAAAAAATCAATATTTTTAAATCAAGACTTTTTAAGTCAATCTGATCACTTTAAAGTAAGCTAACTTAACCAGATCAACACTTTTAAATCATTTTTTATCTAACACTTCATAACACTTTAGGTTTATAAAGTCGAGACTTTTTAGGTCAATCTCCTCATTTAAAGTATGCTACTAAAGAAAATACAACCAATTTCATGATCATCTCAACACCTCCAAATTTTAGGATAACCTCACGAGTTAGTAGGTGTTGATTTCATAGTCATGAACTATAAATCATAAGTTAATGCTTTTACTACTTTACTATTCAAAACTTCATAACACTTTAAGTTTATGAAGTCAAGAGTTTAATAAATCACTTTTTATCCCAAATCATTAATTTAACTTGGAAATCAAAGAATAACATATGCTAAACAACCTTTTACACATAATATCTTTTAAAAACGAAATTTTTTCAACAAAACTCATAAATATTTTGAACTTTCAAGAATAGACATAAAATTTTCTTAAAAACAATAAAGATTCCTCTGATGTTCAAATCATCACCTTTAAACACATTCAACTACTAACAATAATTTCCAATATTTCTAAAGCAAATAAACTCATCTAACCTTGTCCAAAGATATAGTTTTTTCATCTTAGAACAAGGAAGACATTTTAAGTTTTACGTAAGTCAAAAACTACAAATAGGTTCATATGATTTCATTATCATCCCCTTTAGTCATGACTTACAAAATGTTTAAAGAAAACAAACATAAACTCAACTCCATGAATAACATGCTAAGAGATCATAATTTTCTCATGGTGTATGTGGAGAAAAATGGAGAAGAGAAAAAGAGAAAGAATACCTTAACTTTCTTTAGGAGAATTAGTGTAAAAATGAGAGGATGGGGTGAGGTATTTATAGGAGAGCCTCACCCTCTCTCAAATATGAAAATTAATGAGAGGTAATCTAGCTTTAGGATAGCTAAGGTGATGTGTCTAATGGTGGTGGAGTGAGGAGATTTGATGACTGATTTAGGGGATTATGGAAGCTTTGACTTTGCTTGTTTGACAAGCCATTGACCCATGATGTGATTAATACTCCATGATGTGATTAATATCTAAGGTCGTGCCCAAGTATTACCGGGTAACTTCGTCTGGAAAAACACGATCTACCGATTTAGGTTTTTTGCCCGAAACGTCGAAACTTGAATTTCGAGGTGACAAATACGTAGAGATGAATTCGATTCCGAGTTAAGGTACTCAAAAATGGGCAAAAACTCGATAAAATGACCCGAAATCATCTCAGAAACTTTTATTCTCCAAAAATCTAGAAAAAAATGGGTAAGTGAGAATATTATAATACAAGACTAAAACTCAACTAAGGCTTAGCCTAAAACATTACTGATTAATTTTTATAATTAATTCATTAATAACTAATTACTTAATTAAATGTGCTTGGAAAAACACGGTGTTACAATCCTCCTCAACTTATAAGATTTTCGTCCTCGAAAATTAAACGTACCTTCTAAGAAAACAGATGAGAAAATGATTCCTTTATTCCACTTTCGACCTTCCAAGTAGCATCTTCTCCATTCGTCTGACTCCAAATCACCTTAACTAAGGTGATTCCCTTACCTCGCAGAGTTTTCACACTCCGATCGGCAATTATCAACGGCTAAGTCTTGAAAGTGAGATTATCCTTTAGCTGAATTTAGTCGGATTCAATGACTCCCGCCTCAAACCAACAAAGGGGTGTTCTACACTTTCTGCCATAGAGAGCCTCGTATGGCACCATTTCGATATTGGAATGAAAACTATTGTTATAGGTGAACTCAATCAAATGTAGGTAGTCAGCTCAACTTCCTGAATGCTCCAACAAGCAAGCTCTAAGAAGATTTTCCAATGATTGAATAGTCCTTTCTGATTGACCATCAGTCTGCGAATGGTAGGCTAAACTCATACTCAACTTGGTACCCAAAGCTGTTTGCAAACCATTCTAGAACTTCGAGGTGAAGTGCGGGTCTCTATCCAAGATGACATTTGTAGGAATATCATGCAATCGGAAAATCTCCTTGATGTATAACTCCACCAATTTCTCCATAGAGTACTTTATGTTGATTGGTAAAAAGTGGGTTGTCTTCGTCAAACGATCCACTATTACCCAAACAACATCGTATCCCTTCTGAGTTTGTGGAAAATCGCTCACGAACTCCATTGAAATGCTATCCCATTTCCATACCGGGATATTCAAGGGTTGAAGTTCTCCAGCGGGTCGCTTGTGCTCAATTTTCGCTTTTTGGCACACCAATCAGCGTGAGACATACTCCACTATGTTCTTCTTCATACCGGACCACCAAAACATCTTCTTCAGGTCCTGATACATCTTAGTAGCTCTAGGATGAATACTTAACTTCCTTTTATGACCTTCGTCTAAGATTGCCATTCTTAAATCAGGATCTCTTGGCACATAAACTCGATTCTTGCATTTGAGTACTCCGTCGGTTCCTTCATGAAATTCCGGAGCTCTTCCTTCAGCCAACAAGACTCTTCTCTTGTAGTTCTGGATCCAAACCTTGAAAACCCTTTATTTTTTCTAGAAACTCATTCGTTACAGTAAGCATACCTAAAGTCAAACTTTTAGGTCTTACTTGAATCGTGAGACTTAAATCCCTAAAATCCTCTATCAATCTCATTTCTCTGACCATCATGGTTGCCATATGTAGAGACTTTCTACTCAAGGCATCATCCACCACGTTAGCTTTTCCAGGGTGGTACTGAAGATAAAAAACGTAGTCCTGGAGGAATTCCATCCATCGTCTTTGCCTCATGTTCATTTCCTTCTGGTTGAACAGATACTTCAATATTTTATGGTCACAAAAAATTGGAATCTCACGCCATACAGATGATGTCTCCATATCTAGAGAGCAAACATGATCGCAGCTAGTTCCAAATCGTGCGTTGGATAGTTCTGCTCATGTGTTTTCAACTGTCTTGACGCATAAGCCATTATTTTCCTTTGTTGCATCAACATGCAACCTAAACCTTGCTTTGAATGTAGAAATGATAGTCTATTTCATGACCATATAATATAATAGACCTTTAAACAGACTAACAGACCAGACCAGACTTTTGAATAGACCAGGCCTAGGCTTTGATTTTGTAAGACTAAGATTTGAACTAAGAACGGGGGGTGAATTAGTTAACTAGAAATTATGACCACTTTTTATGCAAAATGAAGAGTTAAAGTGCAACGGATAATATTGCAGAAAATAAACAAGAATAAATCAAAGAGGTAAGGGAGAAGAGAGTACACAATGATTTTTATCTTGGTTCACCTTCTTGTCCATCGAAGGCTACGTCCAGTACTCTTGCAACACAAGAGATTTTTCACTAAATATTATGAGTTGTAATTACAATACCTCACACTGAAATCTCCATGTACCTTACACACTCACTAATACTTATCACCTTGGAAAACACCTTTCCCAGTAACTCTATCCCCTTTCTATTCACACCACGTGAAAGAAAGTAATTACAATGAATGAAGAATTTGAATGATGGCTTGGATTGCCTTTACAAGTATGAAATATAATAACACTTGCAATCCAATCAACTCTTTTGTATACTTAGTAAATAATGCTCTTTAAATTTTACAAAACTTTAAAACACTTTACTTCAAGCAACTCAGAAAAATAGCTTTGAAAGTTTGAGTTCAAGTTGTTAGAAGTGCAGAAAACTATTTCAGAAAAGTGTAGGAAAGTTGTGAGAAAAGTGTGAAAGAGTTATGAAAGAGTTGTTCAAAG